>NC_062522.1:9025389-9157889 GCF_022655615.1 Tachysurus fulvidraco
CCTCAGGGTACTCCGGTTTCCTCCCCCGGTCCAAAGACATGCATGGTAGGTTGATTGGCATCTCTGGAAAATTGTCCGTAGTGTGTGTGTGTGAGTGAATGAGAGTGTGTGTGTGTGTGCGCCCTGCGATGGGTTGGCACTCCGTCCAGGGTGTATCCTGCCTCGATGCCCGACGACGCCTGGCTCCCCGTGACACGAGAAATTCGGATAAACGTTAGAAAATGGGTGAGTGAGAGAGTTAGTTTTTTTTAAAAATGTAATTCTAAGATCATGATGCTCTTGTAACATTAAAATAAACCGTGTTTAATTTTTTTGTCGCTCAAAACATGCGTCATAACTGCCGAATTTCGAAATCCGACACAAAGAAGCAGACGCATTTTTGGTTCGCTGCAGCCGGCAAGTTAAAATTTTAATGTCATGAATATGAAGAGGACTCGATTAGACATTGAACATTTTGTTTGAAAGTAACCTTCAACCCAGTGTCTTTTTTGTTAAGGTTAGTTCAAACTGTTTGAAATATTTTTGTTTGCTTGCGGAAATAAAATTTCGTTTACTCGGTAGCAGTTCATTGGTTTCATAAATGGAACACACTACAGTTTTCTCTATACTTTCCATAAAGGTAAAAAAAACGATATATGCAGTGTTATCTTCATTTTAGATGTCAAAAGGTTTTTGTGGCTCCCTGTGGTCCAAATGGCTCTTTGAGTGTTTAAGGTTACCGACCCCTGCCCTAGGACAAGGCAGAGACCAGACCCGCAGCAAAAGAACAACACTCTAACTGTTCTTTGTGACTCGATGTACAGTATGTAGGGCTGGAGATCTTGGGTGTGCCTATAACTGTGAAGAAGGCACAGAGGCCACACTTCATTCAATGGGACTAATAGGCACACACAAACATCACAAAAGCTTCGCTTGGGCTAACAGGCACAGACGCCACACCTCTATCACTGGGATTAGCAGGTTAAGCGGTCACACCTTCTTCTCTGCAGTTAACAGGAAAAAGGGTTACAGTACACCTCTCCCTACGACTTACAGGCAAAAAAGCCAAGCCTCTTCCAACATTAAGGCAACACCACCTTTACCTTCACAGAGGGAAGGTATGCTACGCTAAATTGACAACCATAGAAGCCACATCTCTTGACTGCAAGTAAATGGCACAAAGATTTCACCTGTTTCACACAGGCCATACCACCTCCTACACAAAATCACACATTCCTTACTAAGGTTAACAGAAACAGTGCTTGCACATACAGTACTTTCCAGGCTACACCTCCTACACTTGGCATGTCAGGAATGACAACTAGGCACAAAGGTCATATGGACACCGTATGCAGGGTAACAAATTGAAGTTTACATTTACATTTATGGCATTTAGCAGACGCCCTTATTCAGAGAGACATACAAGTGCTTTAAAGTCTCTATCAGTGAATACATTAACACTGGTTCACTAGGTTACAGACTTAGTACACCGTCAACCTAATAGGCTCTGTTCAGGGTTGTTGTTGTAATTTTTTTCTATACACAAACAGGGAAAATAAAAGCTAGATTAAGTGTTTCAGGAAGAAATAGGTCTTCACCCGAGCCAAGTGACTCTTTTAGGACATCTAGAGGAAGTTTATTCCACCTGCCACCAATTTTAGTGTTGTCTGGATCATTAGCATGCAGCAATCCACTTCAATCCACTCTATGTTGGATTTGTTTTAAATCACATGATGGGCAATGAGACATGTTTAATGGTGAGTGTGGAAAGGGTGAGATGGGAAATGAGACAAGTACTGAGTGTGGAAACTGTAAGTGTTCAGGTTGATGACACAGTCCTCCCATTCACTTTTTTATAGATAGTCCATTTTTATATAAATGTCTCCCCTTACACTACTGACAACCTGGTGAAAGTCTCTTTCAAAAATGTGCACACCATTCCAAAAAAATCAAGAACTTCATTCTTTAGGTTTCTCTTACCTGAGAAATTTGCCCCCTCTGTGTTGGGACATGCACAAGTGGAATAGTGTATTAATATATAAATCTGTACATTTCTGCCTGCACCGGAGTATGTCTAATCAGTTTGCTCTGCTAATGTTGCTCCGTTACAGCGGCATCTCACCAACATATACAAAAAAAAGGGCTCATTGACTGCTTACAGAAACTTGGTACAATCAGAGCCTGTGCCACTCAATTTACTCTGTGGAAGACGGTTCCAGGCGCATATTGACTCTGGACACGAGAAAGAGACAAAAAAGCCTCTTTCAGGAATACCGACAGCTTTATCAACTCTGTGACCGAATACAGATCGTGTACACTAAATGTATCACCTCATTTCCCAACCATATAAAATCCACTCAAGAACAGACAACAAGCCTAAATAAATGGGGAGAAAATTATTCCAACTAAACCATGGTTCCAACCAACAAGCGGTCCAAGCACACGCACAGGAGTGGACATTCATTAGCTAGCCCATTATGCTACTTGGCCAACTAGGGACAAATGTGTATCTACATGTATGGACTTGTTGGTGAATGAGGTACTGTATGAGCGAGATCTTCTTTCCTTGCATTGCACTACAATACATAGCTGGTATCTTCATTTGTTTCTTTTAATATGTTTAAGGAGATAGTACATTATGTTTAAACTTACATGACAAACCATTGTTTTATAAAAGTCAGTAGAAACAAGGGTATATATTCTTTCCATGGTTGTAGAACATAACTGTCCACTGAAAGATATGAATCAAATACCAATAGCCTAGACCCCAAATTTTCTTGAAAAATATCTATGTCATGAGAAGAAAATATATTATATTTAATAAATTACAAACAGGGGGCACGGTGGCTTAGTGGTTAGCACGTTCGCCTCACACCTCCGGGGTTGGGGGTTCGATTCCCGCCTCCGCCTTGTGTGTGTGGAGTTTGCATGTTCTCCCCGTGCCTCGGGGGTTTCCTCCGGGTACTCCGGTTTCCTCCCCCGGTCCAAAGACATGCATGGTAGGTTGATTGGCATCTCTGGAAAATTGTCCGTAGTGTGTGAGTGAATGAGAGTGTGTGTGTGCCCTGCGATGGGTTGGTACTCTGTATTCTGCCTTGATGCCCGATGATGCCTGAGATAGGCACAGGCTCCCCATGACTCGAGAAGTTCAGATAATCGGTAGAAAATGAATGAATGAATGAAAATTACAAGCATAGTGTAAATGGGTGAATTTACCAGTAGGTTGACAGACTCAATGACATCCATAAACACTTCATTTTTCCTGTATTTGATGCCCTCCGACCTCCAGGACACAGCGTTGGTAACAGTTGCCGGGGGGCGTGGTGCACCCACCTCCAGTTTATGCCCTTGCTGGGTGATGTACCTGTAAACACAAACAGAATTAAATAAAAGCGAGGGTCACAGTGTTATCTGTAACTGAGTGGAATAAGATATGAGACAGACTTGAGGTGAACACTTGGGGTATTTCAACACAAACAATTGGGATAAACAATAGTTAATAGCTATTTTTATGATACATCCATGATACGAGCATAACCGTTGTGCAAAACCGGTAAAGAATAAATCAGAACATTGCTTCATTGAAAAAAGATGAGGTAATGTTTCCAATACCAGCACGTCCTGACGTGTCGTATGTCACAGCAATGATTACAATTTGTTACTTCCCTACTTTACACACAATACATACTTTTTTATCCATTCATACATACATTACTTATGATACCTGAACTGCGATAGGATGATTTATGGTAGCAACTAACTAGGGATAAAAATATCCAGAGGCACTGAAAAAGAAAGAAGCGCAGTAGAAATAGAAGTCTAATCATTTCATAACTATTTCATTGGTTCTAATGCAAGTGGGTATTGATCCACTTATGGGTACCGTGAACATTGCGCTGTAGACGGTAAACAAAGCTCTGTTGTTAGTGTGTGTCCTAGTGCAGCCAGAGACTCCTGGGATGAACAGGATATCCACAGAGACACACAGGCACACAAACAACCTGTTTTTAATTTATTTATGCCACTTCATGGTCATGATGCATACATTAAAGCTTATACAAATCCATGAACTTTTAAATATTTCATGGACTTTAACTTCATATACAAAAGAAATAGTAGTTAAAGGAGAATAATTAGTATGAGAGAGCATGGTAAACCAAACAAATGCATAAATATAAATATAAATATACATATTGCTTATGCATGGTGGCTTGGGTTAGGGTTAGTAATCATAATGATTATGTCAGGGGGATTGGAATCTACATATATAGCTAAACAAAATGTAAAACTTTTAAAAGACATTAGTAAAGCTGTGATTGCATAAGCAAAACTGTCTACATTCGCTCATGTTGCTCTAAAACCCACTGATTAGTTCTGATGCATTCAGTTGTGATCAGATTCAGTTGTGATCCATTAACTGTTGAATGGATTCCACCTGTGTGCGATTAAAGTGTAACGTGATCTCAATATAAATACACCTCTTAGGGCCTTTTTACACCTGGTCACTTCGTGTTCTCTCTGATCCGATAGCTATCTGATTTGTTAAAACTGTTCCATTTACATTAGGCCACATAAATGCGTCTCGTGAATCAGGTATCAATCTGATCTTTCTACTATCGCCCAAAATGCTAATATATTTTACCTCATTTCCGGGGTAATTGAAACGGAACACTCTTTGGTGGATGCGGTTTTTAGAATGCAATCAGAAAGAAGACGGAAAAAATTGTTACGACGGTTATGCTACAAAAAACAGCATTTACTGTTTGCTGCATTTTCGCTGGCGATGTTTCATGTTATTTGTTTCTGGCGCGATGCACGACTCGTGAGTCACCTGCGAGTGACGTACTTCCGTTTGGGAGGAGTATGGCGCTGACGTATGTGGCTTGAACAACCACATGCATTTACACCTTTCCAGTTTCATCTGAAATGTGTCCCAGACCTCCTCCTGAAGTGGTTTGAGCGATCGGATTTATATCCGTCTCGAAACCGTTTCGTAGGGCATTTACTCCTGGTCTTTTTACCATCGGATAGCTATCGGATCACAGAAAACGCATGAAGTGACCATGCATAAAAACCCCTTTCCATATGCTGTTAAAAAAACAGTTCCTAAACAAGCAGCATCATGAAGACCAAGGAGCAAGACTGGGACAAAGTTCTGTAAAAGTAATAATAAAAAAATTTAAATATGACAGTGCTAAAAAACTTTTTTTTTTTCATTTAACCTCTGTGTACAAAAATTGTGTTATTAAGCAAATCAAATTTTGGATTTTTGATCATCGATGGTGTATCTTTGTGTTTGATGTGCCACATGATATCAACCTGTTTTTAAAATGTTCTCCAGCACACAGAGCATAAATACAGTGCAGTCATTGTGTGGATGCGCAGCTGTGACTTGAAAATGCTGGACCGTGCTGGCTATACTGAGTGACTAATAATGAATAAACAACAATACTGCCATTACTCACTCCAGTAAGATCTTGCTGTCAGTGGTCTGAGGGAGCCCAAAGTCCATGACCTCATCCATCAGCTCATAGACAGTCACGAAGTTGTCGCGTATGCTCTCCTCCTCCAGAACCTTAAAATACTCAGTGAAAATCTATAACACATGAGCACGGAGTGTGTGTTAATACTGAGAAAGGATTTCACCACGTTCAGACAAAGTTTGGTATAAAAATAAACAAAATATATTAATAAATAAAATTGAAAGCTACCAATCGGAAGGTTGTGAGTTCGATTCCTATGTCCACCAAGCTGCCACTGCTGGGCCCCTGAGCAAGGCCCTTAACCCTCAATTGCTCAGTTGTATAAAAATGAGATAAAATGTAAGTCGCTCTGGATAAAGGGTGTAGTGGCACAATAATCTTAAAACCGCCAAGGAGTTGAGTGGGAAGCAATAAAATGATGACACGTTAGTCATCCTTGCAGTTGGCTGTTTATTCTCCATCCATTTGAAGATTGTTTCTATATAGCAATGTATAACAGTGATTTGCTCAAGGTCAAAAAATACCGCTTCTCAATGAATATATTATCATTTTGCAGCGATTATACGGTCAACCAAAAATATGTGCTCCTGCACTCACCCCCATGCTTCCAAAGCTACATACAGGTGTTTTAACCTTACATAATTACTGACGCCCCTATTCTCCCACGGTCACATGACATACACTTAACATGGCTCCTACAAAAGGCGTCTGATGTAAATGTGTGTGGATAAAATAAATATAAAATATGTGTGGAATCTGCAAAATGTTAGTAATTAAACAAGAAAATCAAGAGAGATCTTTGCATTTTGTCTTTCATTACGTACCGTTGGATGACTGGTGTGAATTGTCATCTTATTCCTTGCTTTGAGTAATGTCCTTGATAGGCTACATAAGAATTGTACATGTTTCCCAGAATCCGGTATAATACCAATTTACACTGATCATTCTGTCCAAAAGTTTACACTGCTCTGATCCCTCTCAGTTTAAAATTTATCATGCTGCCTTAAACAGGATTTTGCACCTTTTTGTAATAGTTGTATACAGTATGAGTCCTTTAGTTGACCTGTAAAGTCTGAAAAGATGGAACTCGACATTATATAGCCGCTGTTGGGAATTGGACAAATATGCAGAAGTTGATGGAAAACCATACAATGGTTTGGAATGTTGTTACATCAAATAACAGGCCCTAGAGGATTTTACAGAAGAGCAGTGGGCAGTTTAACTGTTCGGGATAAACAAGCTGGGGATTGATCTGCATGGACAACCTTTAACGTATGGGATTGGTGTGGATGGGGCTGAACGGAGAATGTCACGCCTTCTGTGAAACACTGTTGCATCAGTCAGCTTCATGGTCGGGTCTTCATCAACGATCATTTGAAGACTTCGGCAGGAAGGAATTAAAGTTGTGTCTGTGGTGAACTCTCAGTGAAATTGCACTGACCTATTAGTTCCTCAGGAGCTCTTGGTTGCTTAATTCCACTCGACTATAAACTGTTGTAGAATGGACATTATTTACATTGACATTATTTCCTGTCCAGTGTCATTCAAATGAGGATGATTTAAAGTCTGGTTCTTCTCACGGTTTCTTCCTCATATTATCACAGGGAGTTTTTCCTCGCCACAGTCACCCTAGTCTTGTTCATTAGGGATAGATTTTAGAGATATACAGTAACTTAATATTAAACTTTAAACTTTAACGTTTTTATTCTGTTACTATACTTCTGTAAAGCTGCTTTGAGACAATGTGTGTGAATTGTTAAAAAACGTGAAAACTGTCATTGATCGTCCAGGTAGGGACGCACCATATTAATAATCAGTTGTATGTAAACAATTGAAGTGGTTCATTTGTGTGAATTACTGTGTCCTGTAGACTATATGTAAACATCTGTTGTGTGTAATAGCTTCAGGGCAGATTCAGCAAGGCATATGTAAATGTATGACCTCAACTGTATATCCAAATGCATCAGAGAACTGTTGACTTCTTGAGTTTGATTAGTCAAAAGAAACAAGGCAATAATGCAAGCTGGAACTTTAAACAAAACGGTGTGTATTTATTGATGTGCAGGGATTTTATGTAATCAGACTGTCAGGATCTAGCCAAGAACTTTTTGCCGTGTGTCTTTTGTTTACATTTTGTGTTCGCGTATCTGCCCCACCTTGTCTAATTACTTCCCCCTTCAGCACACCTGTTATTTATGTGTCTAATTGTCTTCCCTATTTATCAAAGGGGCTTTTTACACCTGGTCATATCATGCGTTTTCTGTGATCCGATAGCTATCCGATGGTAAAAAGACCAGGTGTAAATGCCCTCCGAAACGGTTTCGAGACGGATATAAATCCGATCGCTCAAACCACTTCAGGAGGTGGTCTGGGATGCATTTCAGTTGAAACTGGACAGGTGTAAATGAATGTGGTTGTTCAAGCCACATACGTCAGCACAATACTCCTCCCAAACGGAAGTATGTCACTCGCAGGTGACTCGCGTGTCGTGCATCGTACCAGAAACAAATATGTTTTGCCACCAGTGCTGGCTCCGATCTTTCACCCAAGCGTCTCCTTGGGTCTTAAAATGCACTGCTGCTGCCAGCGAAAATGCAGCAAACAGTAAATGCTGTTTTTTTGTAGCAACCGCATATACCAAAGCGTGTTCCATTTCAATTACCCCAAATGAGGTAAAATATATTTGCATTTTGGGCGGGAGTAGAAAGATCGGATCGATATCCGATTCGCCGAGACGCATTTATGTGGCCTAATGTAAATAGAACAGTTTTAACAAATCAGATAGCTATCGGATCAGAGAAAACACATGAAGTGACCAGGTGTAAAAAGGCCCTAAGGCAATCCTATTCTTTTTATTTTTTTCGAGTGCTCGGTTTTTGGTTTTTGAGTTTTGGTTTTCTTTTTCCCCCGGTTTTGTGTTTTTATGAAATAAAGCATGTGTTTTAAGCTATTCCTGCATTTGGGTCTGAATTTTATCCATGAAGACAACCCTGTTTTCTGACACAGATGTTTATTTAGCATTTTTGGAAAGTGTCTCCAGTGTCAGTATTTTAAAATGGTCAGAGATAAAGCTATAACTTGTAAGCAGAATGGCAAGATCTATTATCTTCAAGGAAGGAAAAAAAGACTGGTGAGGTAATGACTGTTTATAGCTGCTATAATGTAACAGGAATAACCGATCGCGTCGGCCGACGTTCCGCGGTATGTTACTACTATGTAAAAACGGATAAAAGCGTGTTCTTTAATAAATAAAAATTGTTAGAGGAATAAAACACCACAGAACACACTATTATAGTAAACTAATCAACTTCCAGGTGATAACAGTGCATCACACCACGACCTTGTTTATTATTTTACTTTAACGCCACACGACCAGTGTTTTATTCCCGTGTAAGAAAGCACACTCACCTCCACAATCTTGTACAGAAAGGAATACACCAGAGCAGCATTTGTATTCCTCTTAGTCATTGCTACCACTGACATGTGACTGTTAAGGAGCTTTTTTTTTTAACACGTATGCAGGCCTTCAGAGAAAGACACTATAAATTGTATAAAAAATAAACCACATAATACAGGAAGACAAAGCAGGGAATGGAAATAACTGCGTGGTAGTGGAGGATACAGTAGAGGTTGTTGTGTTTTATGTACAGGAAGTGGGTGGAGCCATGGCTCAATAGAGGTGATAATTCCGCCTCTTCCTCCCTCTTCATCATGATAGGCATGAGGTGGTCGATCTCACTCATGTTAACATTGCCCATGTAGTTCCGGCATATAAGCACCTGAAGGGGTGACAGTAAACACCATTGTATACAAGCAGTCGTATATATAATTGGCACATAAATATTGAACAAATACATACACTACAAATCATGCATCTATGCATATTATCTATGCATCATGCATATGCAATACTCGTTTTTTTTTTTCTTCGTGGTAGACGGGAAATGTTATGAAACTCACATTCCGATGCTGCAGTAGATTATATCAGTTTCAGCTTTATTTAATCATATGAAAAGAGCTGATTCATCATGAGTGAGTGAGTGAGTGAGTGAGTGAGTCAAATATTCAGTGACCTCCAATAGCAAAAATATGAAATAAATCTTCTTGGCAGTTGTTCGGACTTCTGAATAAAATTGCATTCCTTCGTATGATAGAATTTGCACAGGGGTGAGATTGAGATAAGAAAAACATTCAGGAAATATATATAAAAAGAAACAAAAAAAAGTTTAGGTCTACTATTACAGGAAGTGCATATTATAATTACCTGTCTCAAATCGCATTGTTACGCTCGATAATATCTAAATAATTATAGTAGCAGTCGTGTGAACCTCTAGGGCCGTTCAGACTGTTTTTAATAGAAACGCTGCATTATATTGCATTGCGTCACATGATGTGTTCAACATGCAGTTTGCATTTTACTAAATATTGCTAATTAGATGTTAGCATCTTAGCTGTGGTTGATCTACTACCTTTGCTGAAAGTGTGGTGTAAGTCTGTGGGTGAGCAGTTAATCAATCCCATTACAATTCGTTGGTGTTTGTATCCCATTTATTCTGAGCAATGAGCAATTGCCAAGACTAATCAAATTTAGTCAGGATTAGGTCTGTAGTGGTTAAGTAACATAACAGAATAGCAGTATCATAGACTAGTTTATACTACAGAAATCAGGCTTCAACAGATGGCTACACTATTTATCGTGCTTGCCAATTGCTTGCCAATTTCTATCATGCCTTAACCTTATGATAGTACAAACTCCTGTGTGTCCTGGTGTTGGCATTTTTACTTTCCTTGTTCATTCACATACCTTGTTGTCAACTGATTCACTAAAGTCCTACCTTTACCTAAGGTATTTACATTACATTATATTTACAGCATATAGCAGACACCTTTATCCAGAGTGACTTACATTTTATCTCATTTTTATACAACTGAGCAATTGAGGGTTGAGGGCCTTGCTCAGGGGCCCAGCAGTGGCAGCTTGGTGGACGTAGGAATCGAACTCACAACCTTACAATTGGTAGCTTTCAATTTTAACACCTTAACCACTAGGCTATCATATCCTTCATCCCTCATCCCACATCCCTCGTATTTAAACAAGCAATAAAAAAAATTGTTGTCTGTATGTTTTTCCTACTATATTACCTCTCCAACAGATATTTTGACTGATGTTATTCTTAGTCTGTGACCTAGTGAACCAGTGTCAGAATGTAATTATTGATAGAGACTCTAAAGCACTTCACTCTGGATAAGTGCTTCAACCAAATGCCATAAATGGAAATGGAAATGCATTTAAGCTTGACCTGTGTTGTTGCACACTAATCCATTCAACCGCTTGAAATTCACAAAAAATGTCGAAAACGCCTTTTATTTCCTGTTTTGTTTTTTCTTTGCAATGGGCTCTCGTGTGTTTTTCAGCTGATTGTCAGCTATAAATGTTAGCTAGTTAGAATACTTAATTTCCTACCCATGTCCAGTAGCTGGCTATGCGTACTAGTTAACACTGATAGTGACAGCTAAGAACTCATGAGTGCTTATACCAATTTGCTGCTAGGACTATGGCTGAGTAGCTTCACAGTTATGATCCCTCCGCGATCTTTAAAGGTGGGGTCTCCGTTGTTTGAGAAATGCTTCAGAAAACTGTGTTGGCCCGCCAAACAAAACAAAAACAAAACAAACGTGTAGCCAATGAGCAGAAAGGGGCGTGTCTTGTCAATATGGGCGGAGAGAGTGTTCAGTGCACATGTGACATTAACAGAAAGCGATTTTAGCATTGACATGGAGGATAAAAACAAAGAAATAAACAAAGAAAGGCTTACGATAAGGCCTTCTCGATAGGTGAGTAACGTTGGGTTTTTCTTTGTTACACAGAACTAATATATGCCGTCCTTTGCATGATTATGCTTGTGTGACATTTTTGCTTGTTTGTTTATCTGCAATCGTATTATTCTTCCCTTCAGCTATGATAAAGACACATTTATTTCTTTTAGTTGCCTGGGTTACGTATGTATGTGTGGGCGGAGCTATCAATACAGGGGTGGGACCCATTTGGGTTAGGGGCGTGTTTGTTTTGGTGATTTCAAATGTCAACATTGGCTTTCAAACAACGGAGACCGTGTCTTTAAGCTGAGTGTCACTCTGGTGTTAGCTAGTTAACATTGCTGAGAGCATTCAATACAGTACATTCCTTTAAAGGTATTTCACATAAACTGTTGCTTTGCCTAGATCCCAAACAGTTTATACAGATTCATGTCCAGTTTTATCCCCTTTAGCAATGAAAAGTTTCTTTATCCTGGAAATGTACCATTAAACAAACAATGAAATGAAAGAAAATGTCAAACAGCTTCAATCACATTGCTTTTTCTCACTATTTTCTATGTTACTATATACTATTGCACTTTTAGTTAAATTTGATGCACTAAATATCAATTGATTCTTTGATTCAATATTAGTATTAAAGTATTAATAGTATTAAAATATCAAAATATGTTTTCTTGATATTGTGTATTTCTGTTGATGTTTGGTATTTTTTGTCTAGATAATAAATTATATATTTCTCATAACCTACATTTACTGTAATTGTAATTCCTTGCATTCGTTTAAAACACCTAGTTATAAATTGAGTATAAAATAGCGCTAAGGAAATGAAGGAGTGTGTGTGCCAATCTAATGTGGAATGCCTTAAGGTATTGGGTTGCTGAAGGGCACAGACAGGAAAGCTTTCATCACTACTGCTCGAGACCCAGACATATCACAGATTAATCCATCCGACTAAAGCCCTCTGGCTACACACACTACTTCTTGGCCTTCGTTTGACTCTCTCACTCTCTCTTTCTCTCTCTCTCTGTCTTGCAGTCTCTCTCATAAGATAATTGTTCCTTACTAAGGAATGAGAAGATGAGCTATTTCAAATTCAGACACTGGCTTTTCATTATAAGACTAAAGACTCAGACTAAAATAGACTAAAAGAAAGATCAGTGTGTGAGAACAAAATAAATTGTTTAGAAGATGTGTACAATACTAGGTTATTACTCTCTCTCTCTCTCTCTCTCTCTCTCTTCAAATAGCATAATCTACCAAAACTATGTTTTTACAAAGAAGAGATGTGGAAAAAGTTATTTAAAGTTATTAATAAGCACCTGCTGATAGTAGGCATAGCGGATATGATGCTAAAATGCAGAGCTGCAAGGATGTGGTAGCCTACCAAGGTGTTTAGCTACCAATCAGAAGGTTGTGATTTCCATCCCAGTGCCACCAAGCTGCCACTGCTGGGCCCTTGAGCAAGGCCCATAACCCTCAATTGCTCAGTTGTATAAAACAAGATAAAAATGTAAGTCGATCTGGATAAGAGCATCCGCCAAATGCTGTAAATGAAAAATAATGTAGAATAATAACTTTTTTTTTTTGTTAAATATTTAATAATTCTATACGTTATATTAAAATTACAAGAAAATATAATCTTTTTTGTTGTTGTTTTGGTCACTGAGATTTTGCTTGTATTTACCAAACCTACATCTTTTATATTTATATTTTATATATATTTACAAATGGTATATTGTTAAAATGTCCATCAAATGTATTTAATCAACCGACAGGTGTTTAGTGTTCAAATGTAATTTTCCCACGACATATACGAAATTTCTGCATGTCGTAGACATTATGTGATGCAATGCATGATGCAGTGTCTACATTTTAAGACAGCCATCAAAATAAATATTTTTTGTCCTTTTTCTTTTTCCAAACTTTTTTCCTTTCTTAGTTTATTTATGTGCAAATTCTCTTTTTTTTACATGTAAATTATTGATGTTTATTTGTAGCATCATGTCCATTCAAGACTATTTGTTTAATATTAATGCATTTAGACTCAGTCAGTCGTGCCAAATCAGCCCTTTTCTGGGTCTGGGTCTGGGTCTGAACCTTTTAGTCTGTCATTCTATCTGTCTGTCTGTCTGTCTGCCTATCTATCTATCTATCTATCTATCTATCTATCTATCTATCTATCTATCTATCTAAAAAGTGTATGTTCTGTAATTGTCTTTTCATCATAACCTATTTCCAGTTGAAATACAAATGAGTAACAACAACAGGTTATTTATCTAATCTACATCAGGTTCCATATAGTATACTTCTGCTTTTAATGAGTCCAGCACTTTAATAAAGTCACAGTAAGAAGTGCACAATGGATGAGTCTGAACACTAACACACCTCATTGTTCGGTTTGTGTGGTAAGCATCAAATATACAGGTTTCTAGTATACAGGACTATTTGTATTGTATGTAATGTACATTATCTACCTTAAAAGCTTTTAAATGTGTATTATATCCACATTTCCGTGTTAAAAACAATAGTAAAGATTTTTGTTAATGTTTAGTATGCAAGCTATATATACACTATATATGTGTGCATATATATATATATGCACACATATGTGTGTGTGTGTGTGTGTGTGTGTGTGTGTGTGTATTATCTACCTTAAAAGCTTTTAAATGTGTATTATATCCACATTTTAGTGTTAAAAACAATACTAAAGATTTTTGTTAATGTTTAGTATGCAAGCTATATATACACTATATATGTGTGCGTATATATATATATATATATATATATATATATATATATATATATATATATATATATATATATACGCACACATATATGTGTGTGTGTGTGTGTGTGTGTATTATCTACATTAAAAGCTTTTAAATGTGTATTATATCTACGTTTCAGTGTTAAAAAGAATTCTAAAGATTCAAAAACACTTAATACTATAATAATTTCTTTAATTTTGTTAATGTTTAGTATGCAACCTGTATATACACAACATATATATATATATATATATATATATATATATATATATATATATACACACACACAAACTATATGTGTATATATGCACATTAAAGTCCATCCTGTTCTTCCTACAGGTGCAACTCTGACTTCTACTAGATCATTAAAACACTTTACCTTTCCCTTCAGATCCAGGATGAAGATAGCAGACGCTGCCATTCTGCTCACACACCCGTTTAAAATGTTTTTATAACCTGCTAATGTAAGATTTTATAGTAAACCTCCAGAAGGCAAATAAAAGACTTCCATCCCTCGCGTGCTCTCTCGCTCTCTTCCGGGATCTCGTGCAGTCCAACCGGTTTGGCAGCTTTTTGAAAGGTAGCTGGAGTCGATTCAGTTTTGTTTGTTTGTTTTTTTTTTTGTTTTGTTTTGCTTGTTATAATCTTTCAGGTAAGCTTTATATTCAGAGCCATGCGCTATAAGTTGTTTTAAAGCAGGGTTACGTTGTAAAAGCCACCGTGTGTATTAATTCAGAATGCTAACGCGAAACGTGACTGAGGTGTGATGGGCGAGTCGCGAGAGATTTGTTTCTTTATGAGCGAGTCTTCTAGGCGAATCGGGAGAATCGATTCACTCGCGATTCGCGAACGAAACTAAAGTTTTCTTGTTGAATGTTGTCTGTTTAAATTTGTTTGTTTGTTTGTTTGTTTGTTTGTTTGTTTGTTTGTTTGTTTAGATAGATAGATAGATAGATAGATAGATAGATAGATAGATAGATAGATAGATAGATAGATAGATAGATAGATAGATAATTTGCAATAATATAATTAAAAATCGAATAATTATATACTATATAATATATCACATTATAGTGAGTTCAAGGAGCAACTGCATTAGAAATGTGTATAGTATATATAATATAATAAAATATACAATTATTTTACGTATATGCTATTTATTTGTTTGTTTGTTTGTTTGTTTGTTTTGTTTTATCTGTTGCTCAATTGGTTGCAAGCTTGCATTGAAGTCATATGTAGCTAAAAAACTAGAAAACTATTAAACATACAAAACACAAAAAATAGAAATGTCTTCTATAGGCCCTAAATGTAAATGTAACCTACATTAACCAAGGTTTTGTTGTAAAGTTCTTGTAAATTGTAAAAGCAGTAGGTCTATTAGTGTTACTGTTATGACATATGAACAACATATTAAAGATATGGTGTAGGTTTATCATTTATAAAAATGATACAGTTGTACCTAAGTGTTCAGTTAATAAACACATTTTACCTAAATTTTCCAACAAAGGCATGTAAAAATCACTTTTAATTTGAATTTAATTTAAATCGTCTTTAAGAGTTTCATCTATATAGCTCAACATCTGCATATTTACAAATATTTCTGGCGAATAAACTGATAACGAAAAAAGAAAAGAATCGAATCAGTACAGTAAGTCTTAGTGAGAATGACCACAGTGTGTCATGTGACATCTTACTAAGCATTAATTCTAGCCTGTTTGTCTAGTTAAGCCTGTTAAAATTTAGATTGTCTGTTCATTTTGCCAATTAGCCTTGAAGTGTAAAATAAAATTTTACAAAAAAATGTATAATGATTTCCTGTACAGTGTTACTAGAACTTTGCTCGCAGTGTATTCAGTTAGACAATACTTGAAAAAAAATGTTTCTGTAAGTAAAATTATTGTAGCAATGCTGAAGCATTTGTGAAGAACAAATGAAGAACATCATAAAACTTGACGGATTGAAAATTCTTAGTGCCGAGAACTTAATTTCCATTCCTAACTTTCAAGAACAACAATCAGAACCGCAGTAGTAAAATAACTGAGTTGTATATACAGTATAGGATATTCCTTGGATCATGTTTTTTTTTTACGTAAAAATCACCCCTTGTATTTTTTATCACGACTATTCAGACTATTCATCATTATTCAAAGATATTCAGTAATATTTTACAAAATAAATAAATAAATAAAAATGACATGCTCCCTGGCTATGCTTCAAGGACATGCATATGCTTGTTATGACTTTCATAACAACTGATGTAAGCAATTTAAAAGGACACAGCAGGGTCAGCGAATATATGGCGACATCGCTTTTATTAATGTAGACTAAAAAACAACAATACATGCTAATATGGAGTGAAGGTCATTAAATCATTACACAAAATATTAATGTTAAAATATAGAAATCATTATAGTATCATTATAGGTCATTTGTAGTTTAATCAGGTCCTGCTGCGAGTTATTATATTCCATCTTATGGAAGAAAACCTCACACTAAATGGGGGTGCAAGGTGCCTGGGCTCTTATACAGCAACAAGTTTTCACATTATTGTGGGTGGTCAGATATGAAACTCACGGGATACTGAAAGGCTTGTTAACATCAACAAAAGATCATATACAGCGATTGTGTGGTGCTTACGTTGTTGCCCTGTGCTGTGTGACATTTTCTGCTTTCATTCATTCATCATCAGTAACTGGTTTATCCTGGTAAGGATCATAATGGTTAAATATTTGTTAATATTTTGACAACTTAGTTCATCAGAAAAATTTCACATGCGAGTGCAAACAATATGAACTGCAGGAACAGGCAGAATTGATCAGAATTTCTTCAGTTGTGGGTTGGAATGAGATTAAAAATACAGTCCCACTTACATCTCATACTCAGCTCATGTTTTTGTTTATCCAATGCTGAACTCTTCCATGTCCTCATCCTCATCATCCTCCTGCCAGTGTTTAGCCTCTCGCTCTGCTCTTTCCCGCTCACTTGCTTGAATGTAATTGTCTTCAATGAATCCATCATCATCCTCCAGGTTTCCATGTACCGTATCTGAATTAGGGATGTTGCCTCGGCTGGAGAATCCCACCTCAAAACTTGCAGGGTCACATTGACTTGCACCATCTCCTTCACTGAGCCTGGAGTGTCTGTAGCTTGCCAAATATCGCTGGAAGATTTTACACTTTGCACCAATGGCAATGAGCACAGAGAGACTGATGGCTATCACCAGAACTGCCACAAGGTACTTCCAGCTGTCTGAAGGTTTTTTATCATTGGCATCTGTGGAAATAGGACAATGAGTAAAAAGTTTAAAGCAGGTGACTTTGTGGTTCCTTTTAGAATATTAATGGGAAATCATGAAAATAATTATTATTATCGGCTATAATATTATAATCTGTACCTGTTGCATTGATCATGTTCTCCAAGCTTTCAGTCAGTAGTTTACGTAGGAATAAACTATGGCTGGCCATGTTGAAGTCTGTGCCATTGGAATGACAAAAATATTTAACATTTTATTTGCTTAAATTAATAATAATAATAATAATAATAATAATAATAATAATAATAATAATAATAATAATAATAATAATGATAATAATAATAATGATAATAACAACAACAACAATAATAATAACAACAATAACAACAATAATAATTATTATTGTTGTTATTGTTGTTGTTATTATTATTATTATTATTATTATTATTATTATTATTATTATTATTATTATTATTATAACAAAACTGTGTCTTGCAGGAAATGGCAATATATAAATAAATTTATATATATATATATATATATATATATATATATATATATATATATATATATATATATATATATATATATATATATATATATATATATATATTATATATATAAACAAACAAACAAACAAACAAACAAATAAATAAATACAGTCAGCAGACTGTCTTTCCTTCCTACCTACCTTTGGTTCTGTCACTTGCTTGATTACTGGTGTGATCTATAACGTCAACCCATTCATGACCTTGAAGTACAGCAGACATCGGGGTTCGTAGATCACTGATACTTAGAAACAACTTTCGCAGTCTGGGAAAGTTAAGCAGGGCCCCGGTCTCAATTGCAGCCACCTTGCATCCACTGAGATCCAGTATTTCCAGAGAGGGGAAGAGGTAGAAGCTCTGCTTTACCAGCAGGGGGAGGTCATTCCCTGATAAATTGAGCTTGATCAAATGGCCTAAGTGCCTCAATTTCCTCTGGGCGTTAGTGTGTAATAAATGTAGGTGGTTCTCAGAGAGGTCCAGCTCAGTCACATTTGCCCATATGTGCTGGGGTACAGATGTAAGCTTACGTCTGCTGCAATCAAAGGTGGCCTGAGAAAGTAACCATGTGAATTAAGATACATATCAGTATTTCTAATCAAACATGTGCAAGAGATTACATTTTTGGTTTAAACTTCTTTTATGAACAAGTTGGTATGTTTTCTATTTCCTACATTAGCCGCAACGCTTGACTTCTTGCTGATACGTGGTGCCAGTGGAATCTACCGTTTGCTTCATGTCCTCCCAAAGAACCTCATGCAACAGAGCTTTATTACTTTAGTCCTTCAAGCTCATGTTTACATGTCTTTAATCTATTCTTTCTCTATTTCTTTTCTATCAGATTTCTCCTTAATATAAAATTGAATGTCACTGGAAAATTGTATCACTCTTTTCGGAGATTGCTAAAAATAATTCTTCTAATAAACACCTCTGTATCTATGTCAGCAACGTCCTGCATGACATCAGTACTACAACAAAAACTGGCTACCTTCTCATGGAAATAATACAAATACATCACCAACCAACTGAGAGAACAAATCCAATTGAACCAGTTGAAATCAGTTAAATAATAAGATTTGTGTTTTCAAACCAATATCTCCTGATACTTGATACTGATACTTTTCACTAGCTGTACATACTATAGCTGATGCCTGTTGTTGAAAACAGGAAACAGATGAATGCAAACAGGATGTTCCTAATGCTCATGCTTTTCATGGATTGGGAATAAAAGGGGGAACAGGGGAGCTATTTCTCACTCACCTTCTCTGTATCACCCACACAGGGTCCCACGGTTAGGAGTGTATGGCATAAAGATGAGCCCCAGAGACTGAAGAGCATACACAGGGAATAAGCTGCAGAGCTCATCCTCTACTGTCTCCTGTTCAAGTAAAATAGCAATATAAATCTAAATAGCATTATATAATCTTTCAAGCTGATTAGATAGATATCTGTATGGGCTGTTTTCCAAAATATGGATGTGTTTTGCTCAAATAGTTTGATCATCATTTTAATTCAATTCAATTCGATTCATATTTATTTGTATGGTGCTTTTTACAACTGACATCATCTAAAAGCAGCTTTACAGAACATACACATAGAACAAAAGGTTATTATAAAGAATAATATAAATATTATTAGAATGCAAAATTCAGGATTAATATTAGATGAACCCATTCGATAATGAAACTAAGGAAACATGCATTATTATTATTATTATTATTATTATTATTATTATTATTCACCAATTTACCATTTATATGCTGTAATTTATTTTTATTTTACTTTAAATATATTATTTGTGTATCAGGGTTGTATGTTCAATGTGACCTTTGTTTTAATTATGAATATAAATATCAGTTTTAGTATACCGTATATAGTTTGAAATATAGTTTTCTTCGTCCCATAATCTATAGGAAATTTGGATGTTGCAACGTTCTGCGATATATGGAATAGTCAAAAGTTTTCACAGGGGTAAAAGTGTTCATGCAACAGTGTTGATTGAATATTGTGTTGAATATTCATATAGATTAACACTTAAAATGATATATTTATGTATGTATAAACTGCATGCTTATTTGACAAATGGCAATAAAAATGCTGTTTTACTTGTCAATCCAAGTCAGACAAGACTGACTCGGTAATGGACATCAATTTAAAATAAAGTATGTTTAGTTTCTTTATTTCTGTATTTCCTAAACTGCCTGTTCATGTAGATTTTAACCTGATATGTTGAATCAGTTGTATATTATATGTGTATGCTGTATATTGTGTGCAGTACACTATGGGAAAAAAACAGTAAAGCTTTTGAAAGTAATAGAGGAGTTCACACCAGTGCATATCTGAATGTTTTCCCCTCTTTCTTCTCGTAGCCAAGGAGCCATTGTTCACAAACTCTGCTTGTGTTCTTTGGGCCTTTCCTCTCTCTTTCTCTCACTATTCAATGTCAGCATGTTGGCTGTAAACACTTGTCAGGAGCTCACTTTTATCTTCCTGTCTTAAGATCCTCAACACAACAGCTGCTCTAGGTCCAAAACACCACCATGTGTGCGTGGTTGTGGGTGGGTGTGTGTGGCAGTATCTATGTGTTTGTTGTTGTTTTTTTTTGTTTCTGAATAAGAAAATCTGAAAAAATCTCATCATGCAAACTGCCATAAACACACGACGGTACGTCTATGTGCGATAATCGTGAAGTAGAAAGATTAAGATTTGACAGTCTGCCTGTGGATGAACACCGTTAGTAATTTTTACACTTTCTTAATCATGTGACTACTTTATCTCGGTATGTCATCTACAGAACAAACGGCTGTTGCTTTTTACCCACGTCTGGAATCGAGTAACACACAGAGATATGAAAAAAGTCCTTCACTTGACCTCCTCAGAAGCACTCAACAGGTTTATTGCCCTACCCCCAAGTCAAACTCCTGCTGTCTTTACTCCAATCAATAGTCATTCAACAGTGATTACACTGTCATGGGGACCTTGCATAATCATTTGCACTTTGTCGATTTGGTGAGATCTCCTAAAGAGTGTGAATGTGATATATTGTATCATATTATAACATAATATTATATCATATATCATTATATCATTATATCATTATATCATATTATATCATATTATAACATCATATTATAACATATTGTAACATAATGTGAAAACACTGCATAAATCAAGCAAGGAGATAGAAAACACTTAACAATCACATTTAATCCTCTCATTATGTTTACCACAATGCAACAATAATACAGGTGAAAAATAATCATGACCCCTACCTTTCATCACCACGTATCACATGACAAGAAATACTGTAAATTCTAGCCATATACCCAGCAGGATAAGTGTAAACACTGTTCTATATGTCCATGGTTAAACTCCAGCTTTCCTAATGTTTGTCTTGTTGCGATCGGAGATGAAGCGTCATTGAGCTGAACTTGTGTTTATAGTTAACACATTAGGAGTAGCAACATCATACAGTGAGACACGTGATACTGTCACCTCTAGCCATTTCAGCAGCCTTATCAACTCACGGTAGAGCAGGTTTATATCAACAAGAATATACAATGAGGTCCTGCATCGTGCTGTTATGGTTTTGAGTAAGAAGCTTAAGATGGGTTTTGAGTAAGAATCTTTCTTAATCTTTTATCCTAGTTAAAAGTCTTGTATCCATTTAATTCCTGTTTTTTTTTTTGGGGGGGGGGGGGGGGGTTAAGTCACAAAATGAACATAAATAAAGGGAAAGACAGCATGGTCATTTGTACAGGATACGTCTAATCGAAATGTTTATAAAACTATAGTGTTTTATCAAGTAAATACTATAACATAGGTTTAGCTACATACCAGCGCTTTGGTCCTTCAGTCTCTCAAAATATTACAGAGAGGAAAAGCTTCAAGAATCACATTTTAGCACTCGGACAAGTCCGTGTTTCCAAAGGTATAAAATGGAGGCATGTTGTGCAAAGGTTGCTCGAGGTGTGCCTTTAACTTGTCACCTGAAGAATAGGTTAATGAGTAACAAGATAACCACATTCAGCTCTATCAGTCATATGTTAGACGACACACAGTATTTCACTCTGGAAATAAAAATTTAAGCTCATAAATGTTCACACCCTTCACTTTTATAACGTCAAATCAATAATAATGGTGGTTTATCACTACAGTAATTTGGCTGGACTGTCAGTTACTTTTCTCATTCAGTGCTTTCTCATTCAGTGGTTAAAACTATTACACCTGATCTGATGCGGGTGAAGCGGTACACGTTGTGAGACATTCAAAATCTGGCACTAATGAAACCCACTTTGGTCTAAAATTGCATTTGGTCTAAAATAACAAGTTATTTGCGATTAACAAATAATAACTCATAAGGTTTTGGGTTTTATGAAAAGTAAGTACAACAGCACTAATCAAAATATAGAGCATGGTATGAAGAAGCGAGGCTCTCGCTGATTTAGCTCAGTCTGCTGAGTCATTCAGCTTTATTAGTGTCAGACATGTCAGGTGATTGCACTAACTGAAACACCACCCCATGCCCCGACCCATGCTCCTATAATAATAAGTGAGTGACGTGACATATGGCTAAGTATGGTGACCCATACTCAGAAGTCATTCTCTGCATTTAACCCATCCAAAGTGCACACACACATTGTGAACACACACCCGGAGCAGTGGGTAGCCATTTATGCTGCGGCGCCCGGGGAACAGTTGGGGGGGTTTGGTGCCTTGCTCAAGGGCACCTCAGTCGTGGTATTGCCGGCCCGAGACTCAAACCCACAACCTTAGGGTTAGGAGTCAAACTCTCTAACCATTAGGCCACGACTTCCCACAGGGGAAACCTGACCATTAACAGAATGAGGTGGATTATTTATCAGCTTTTACTGAAGAAATTAAAATATTAACACACATTGTCCAAAGTATAAATTACTCTACAGGGCAGATAACAGAATTTTAAATTGAGGAGTTTTTTTAATTAAAATATTTCTTTATCTTCAGCTGGAGCTGTCCATGATTTCCTCGATCATGACTACAGCATCAGTCCAACCTAAAGAAAAGTAGCATGATGCTTCCACCACCATGCTTCGACATAGTTAAGGTGTGCTCTGGGTAAAGAACTGCCAGATTTTTTTTAACAAACATATCTTTAAGAATGATGGCAAACTGTCGTTTTCTAACAAGAATGGGCTTCTGCCTAGCCACCCCACCTTATGACCTAGAGATGTGAAAATACAAAAGACATTTGTCATATGCAGGGAGTGACCAGTACTTGCTAGATATCGCTGCAGCGCCTTTCAAGTTAATGCAGGACTCTTGGCAAGCTACCTGATATATTGTCCATCTTGGAGGGACATAATGTTCATGGTCTTGTTCTGCATTGATTTAAAATTAAGAAAATAATACAAAAACAGCTGATATTTGTTTACAGTTAATAAGAAGTATCATAAGAATCATTACTTTTATTAAACATAATTTTGAATGAGATCGGTTCATTCTGAGAACAGTCACATGCCTTTAAAAAAGGGTGTGTAAACTTATGCAACCTGGATATTTTTCTGCGGTTTGTTTTTTACATGCATTTTATTGGTTTCCATTTAGCGTTAAAAGTGGAAAAACATCTGACATGATTTATGTTGATTTTATTTTTACATCACAGAACCTGCCAGTTTAGTCTGTGTGTGTAGACTGTGTGTGTGTGTGTGTGTGTGTGTGTGTGTGTGTGTGTGTGTAGACTGTGTGTGTGTGTGTGTGTGTGTGTGTGTGTGTGTGTGTGTGTGTGTGTGTGTGTGTGTGTGTGTGTGTGTGTGTGTGTGTGTGTAGACTGTGTGTAGACTGTGTGTGTGTAGACTGTGTGTGTGTGTGTGTGTGTGTGTGTGTGTGTGTGTGTGTGTGTGTGTGTGTAGACTTTTTATATTCATGGTGCATCTATTGTAACAAGAACTATTTTGGGTTTGGGGGTTTTTCTAGAAGAGTGGATGCAGCACCACTTCACAACAAGTGTTGTTTGGATTGAAGTTTGCTACCTTAACTGTATTGAGTAAAATAATTAGGAGATCAGAAGGGACTGTAACAACAATAGGGTCATTTCCTGTATGGCTCTTAATGTTTTGGCGCCATTATGGTGCCTCAAGATCACTCTAGAGATGTCTGTAATGCCTTAGCTTTGTTTTTTGTGTGTGTGTTTATGAAGAATTGAGATAAGAGGAAGGAGAAAGAAACCCTGGAACATCTGCAGTGGCTTCACTGTCTTTAAAGGGAAAAAACAACACGAGGACGAAACAATGGACAATTCGTCTTAGGACAGATGCAGATGAACTGGTCAAGGAATTTATGTTTGGCACATACACTGATGTTATCTGTTACTAGTAACAAGAGCATCTGGAGCCTTCCACATTGGACACACACACACACACACACACACACACACACACACACACACACACACACACACACACACACACACACACACACACACACACACACAAATACACACAGACACAAATGTTTTTTGTTTTTTTGTTTTTTTTAAAAAAGCCAAAAAAAAAAAAAAAAACTATAGCAACCAGATGATTTGCTGCCTAGTCTGCAGTGTTGGTTAAAAAAAACAAAACTTGATAAAATTAACAGTGGGACGTTTATCGTGTAATGTGTAATATGTAATACATTTATGTTAAAGGTGATAGACACCAGTTGTGTAGTCATGGTTTCAAGTTTATAGGTAACACAACATCTCACACACACACACACACACACACACACACACACATACTGTACAATCATTCACACCTAGAGGCAATTTGGCATAGTCAAACCACCTACCAACACGTTTTAGGGAAGTGAGAGGAAACTGGATGACACTGTAAAAGCCCATGTGAACACAGGGAGAACATGAGAAAGTGTGTACAGACAGTAACCTGAGCTCGGGATCCAAAGAGGGGCTGTAAAGAGGTCAGATTCCCAACATTCTACGGTATAGATTTTACATCTATAAAGAATATCATCAGTGAAGTGAAGTGCATGAAAACTGATTCACATTCATTAGCTAGATTTATGGTAGAAGCCACAGATGGTCTTCAGAGACTGAGCTAAACATTATGAAAGCTGGTTGGTGACCTTAACAAATATGAGCAAGCGTGAAAAAAAAACTATGCAGAAGGGATTCTTGGAACAGCAAACCAGCCAATTTCCTGCAAAACAGCTCACTGAGGGAACTGATCAATGGTAGGTCATGCCAGTTTCTTGCATTTCATAGTTTTTTTTGTGTTTGTTTGTTTGTTTGTTTTTAACATATTCTATATTTATACCCTTAGATATTTAATTTTTTTTTAAACCATCATATATAATATATAACAATAAATTTCAGAGTACTGTATTCCCACAGCACTTTGTTAAATGTCCACACTTCCTTAGGTGGTCTTATTTTACTGACTGTTTTTGTTTTTTTGGCTTCCTTCAAGTGTTCAAAAAACTCTCATTTCCTTTTGCAATGGGAATTGCCAAGTCTGGTTCCAGGGCAAAAGAGAAGTGATTTGTGCAAATGATATGTTAATCAGTGATTTTATCAGCAGAATGTTTAGCTTGGCCATGCAGAGTGTGTGAAAACGTAGACAAAGAACCGACAAATAACCTGAAACTGTTCAAACTCTGGGGACTCGAAGAGATGCTAGTAAACACAATTCTACATAGCTTTAGTGCATCACTTTCCTTTAATAAGCAACGGATTCTGTATCATCGTATCGTCCAAACAAGCTTCACAACAAAAGCTAAAGTTTGTTATTTTGTTGTGTACTAAACAGTTTTGTCCCATCCTATATGAATCCTGGTTCAGTAAGGGGTAAGTATCCACCAGCTCAGCTGTGATCCAGCAGAACCTCATGGGAAAGAGGTAGCTGGCTGAGAAAACACTCTTAGCAGACAGGAGACCAGCGGCTTTTCCTGTTTCTCCTCGCCTGCTGTTTGATTCCTGATTGGCCTGCTTCCTCTTCACATATCAGGTCCAGCGGCACAGCTTCCTGTTAAATGTCTCCAAAGCACTCTCGCTGCAGCTGCTTTTCTCCACAGTTCTCGTTTTCTAGTACAATATACTCTATCACCCTCACTTTATCTCTCCCTCCCATGGTTCTGTATTTAGCTTTGCATGTTTGGGTCATAATGTTCTTGAGGACAAAAGCTTATGATTGCAGCAAACAAAATTACCAACACATTGGCAATGTGTAATGTTTGGGTTTAATCGCAGTTTTTGCTTCATAATGCCCTACTTTGTCTTATTAGCGAAGAAAATCGTCTGCACAGACAATGGTGTTTAGGTTAAGAAGCAACAGGAGAGAGGATAATGAACACGTGGCCACAGGAAACAGGAAGACACATTCAAGGTTGAAGGCTATTTGTAGCATTTTGCCTGTACAGTATGCCATTTTTTTTCTTGTTCATCAACATCCATGTAATCACATTTTTGTTTTTAATGTATTTGGCTCACAGATATTAAGAATGTCATAACTTGAAGAATTTGCTGTAATAGATTTGATATTGATTTTCATTTTATCTTTGTTTTTGTTTTGCTATGGAAAGAGTCATTTTGTATTCTTTGAATTTTACTGCCATGTTCACACCAAAATTGGCATCAAACGCCAACTCCCAGAGTACAACATGACCTACAACTCACATCAACCCTCAATGGACACTCTAACATTCCCATACATCTGACTACTGATTGCATTCATTGGGAGTCTATCCATGGGAGTGTATTTATGCTTTGACTTCACTTTCCTACAGAGGGAATTTCAAAAGCATCCTGCGCAGCAGCATCACTGCCTGGTTACAGAATTGTACCGTCTCAGACCACAAGACATTGCAGCGGATAGTGAGGACAGCAGAGAAGGTCATTGCATCCCGCCATCATATCATTAGCCATAAGCCTTGCAGATGACTGAATGCAGCAAACACACAAACTTTTCACCCTCCTGCACTCTGGAAAAAGTTACAAAAGTATTCAGCCCTCACAACTAGAATGTGTAACAGTTTCTTCCCCCAAGCCATTAAACCCATTCTGTTCTAATGTTCTGGGTTTTTTTTTTTTTTTGCCCCACAACCTTGCCTAGCTCATGTTTTTTTTTTTTTTTTTTTTGATCGTCTGATCAATCCCTGCACCTTGACTTTCTCTCAGGATTTTTCTATTTATTTTGATTGTCCATTTTAATAAAATCTTGCATACCAGCTCTTGCAAAAATACCTGATCACCTGACAGAGCCAGAACAAATAGACTGAAAAATAGCTTCTTTCCCGTGGCTGTTTCTGCACTGAACAGATGATATGTTGTTAACAATCACCACTGTACTGTCACTTTTATTCTGTGTTTTGCATTATTTTGCACCACTTTAAAATCATGCATCCTTACACCACCCAAAACCTATCATTACACTTCTGTATGTCCATCCATATTTATATATGTATATATTCATAATGACATTCCTTTTGTACAGCTATATCTGTCATAACACTTCATACTGTATCATACTTATATAAAAAACACACTATATATACCCTTATTCAGTTATATGTACATATTACTACGCCTTCTGTTTAACATCATACCCTTATTTATTACACTGCCACTTGTAAATAAGCCATCTATGCACTTCTGGTTAGATGCTAACTGCATTTCATTGGCTCTGTACATGTACCTTGCACAATGACAATAAAGTTGAATCTAATCTAATCTAATCTAATCTAATCTAATCTAATCTAATCTAATTTACTACTTTATTCAACAGCACTACAACAAATCGCCCACAAGTCTTTCTTAAATATTAACACTGCAAAAATATATTTTTTTTCCTTTACAGAAAATACTCTATAAAATGATCTGAAATGCTCTTGCATCAAACCACATAAAATAATTATAAACCTTTTAAAATCACATAGCTACAGAATTGGCCTACATCTTTAGGGCAATAGCTCCCATTTCAATAAAATTTAAGTCTTTGCGGATTTGGTGGTCTTCTGTTGGTTTCTACCAACTGAAATAAATAAAAATAAAAAAACGACATAAAAGATAAGTAACCAGTTAATTCCAGTAAATACCAGCTTTTTTGTATCAAAATAAAAGAATTTCCTTTAGCTGTATTCGGATGTGTGAGTCAACTACCAGCATTCACCTAAAAGAGCTCATTTAATGAGATGATTCAGTAAGTTGATGCTAAACGTTGAGTCATTCTGGAACGAGTCATTACTTTTTATCTTGAAAAAGCAAAGTCACTCATGGCACAGTTATTACTGTGGTAAAGTATTGGGATTATTTTTAATGTTTGTGAAATACCAAACTATATTTTTCTAAGCTCATGTATATTAGCTTGTCTAGTCTAGTCCAGACCTCAAATCCACCATAATCATGACCTGATTCTGATCATATGGAAAAGGAAAAGATCCTGAAACTTTTTTTCTTGCTTTTTTAATTTGCAAAAACGGTTAGAAAACGAGTGTCTTCAGGGGGGGAAAGGGCCCGAACGCAGGGAAAACAGAGACACGTTTATTAACAACACAAAAAAACTTTAATTTGCAAATAAACAGAATTGTGAAAAGACAAACACAGAAAATAACAAACTGAGCAGAACAACATAAGACATAGACTCCGTAAAGCCGTAAAGTGGAGGAAATAAATAGGCAAGTTAATAATAGCCAATTAGTAGCAGGTGAGTAGCGACGAGAGCATGTGACACACACACAAAACACGCTGCCGGTACGCCCATAAAATGTCCAAGCAAGGTCCTGAGAAATATTTTTCATATTTATGTGCCTGTAATCAAAATCAGGATCTTCTAGCTTCCTTGGAAAGACTCTGTATGTACCTTATACAGTATCTGTAATAGAGACAGGTTAAATAATAAAATGCCACTGCATCTGTTAAAAACACTCAAACACACCAGGTATGTTATGATTAACACTTCCTCAATCGTCTAGCGTTAAATAGGTAAAGCTTTCAGAGGTATTCTGGGCATGTGGTAGCCTAGTGGTTAAGGTCTTGGCCTACCAATCAGAAGGTTGTGAGTTTGATCCCAGGTCCACTAAGATGCCACTGTTGGGTCCCTGTGCAAGGCCCTTAACCCTCAATTGCTCAGTTGTATAAATGTGAAATAATGTAAGTCGCTCTGGATAAGGGCGTCTGCCAAATGCTGTAAATGTATTACATTGAGGAAACTGGGTCAGGCATGTGCACCTCAGAAAGGTTTATTTTTATAACCTGTACTTCCAGCATAAAATAACATGCAGGGCTACTTGGAGCCATGTTTCTCAGGACCTAATGACAATACAGAATCACATTTCTGCAATTCTCAGTTTTCCTCCAGGTCCTACAGTTTCCTCCCTATCCAAAGACATGGATTGTAGGCTACTTACAGTAGCATCTCTACATTGTCTGTACTGTGTGAATGGGTCTGTTATTGTGCCATGCAATGAATTGAGACCCCACCAGTGTGCTTCCCACCTTGTGTCCTGAATGTCATGGGATAGGCTCCATTTCCCACAACTCTGTGTAGGATAAGAGCTAAATCCATGGATGGTTGGATTTTGGGGATTAATTCTTTCACCAGGATTCGATTATAAGTGACGAGTAAGTGAATTTAACCTGCCTGTGATTTTGTTTTGAGATAATTAGCCTCAGCTTATTATTCTGAGCTACACTCAGAACTCACATTGCTATAAAATGTCATACTCACATTCTCCTGACATTACGTGTTCCTTCTGTTACTATTTCTATTAAATTTATTTTGTGGTTTACTTCTGAAATTGTGGAATCTTGGTGGAATCTATGAAGAAATAGTGCAGAACGATGAGATTTATAAGACCTTACATCGGCATCGCTATCATAAAGAATCCTACAATGGCTAGCGATGAATTCCCATTTTTAGGAAAAGCACTGGATGCCTGGCATCATTTTAAGCTCATGCTGTGAAGCCATGCTGTGCTCGGAACAGGAATTTCCACCTCACTGTCACCACCATGCCCTAAACCAACAAAGAATGTCTACTGCTGTTTCATTTATTTAATGTTTTGTAAAAGCAAAAACCTTCACTATAATTATACGCACTATTTACCGGATGGTGTATGAGGTCTGGGAACATAAAGTCAAAGTCTTGTTCTACTTAATACAGAATTGTTGATATGTCAACACTGTATAGATTTCAGTGGTAAAGCAGTGCAGTGAAACATTCCCCTGAAATGAACACCACTGTTCTGAGTACAGAGGGGATGTTGAACACAGGATCTTGTGCAGGGGAAACAGGATACATGGTAACTGCCATTCTCACCTCTTTGGTTCTTGATTTAAAGATTACAACAGTGGAGGCTCAGCGTTAAGTGTTAAGACATACAGTAGGGCTACTGGTCAACTGGTTGTGAGTTCAGGTCCTAGCACCACCAAGTTGCCACTGTTGGGCCCTTGAGCATGATCCTTAATCCAAAATGGCTCAGTTATGTCCTCTCATGGTTACTTTGAATAAAAGCATCAACCATATAAGCAAAAAATAAATATCAAGGAGAAACAATAGATAGATTATGCCTGTGTAATTAATCCATCCATCCATCCATCCATCCATCCATCCATCCATCCATCCATCCATCCATCCATCCATCCATCCATCCATCCATTCTCTACACTTCTTATCCTACCAGGTTGCAGGGGTTCAGAGAGAGCCACAGGAGAGCCAAAGGGAAAGGCACACCTTGGACTGAATGGCAGTCTTTTGCAGGGCACAATAGCACTCACACACCCATTCGCACACTACAGACAATTTTGAAATGTCAATCATACTACAGCACATGTTTTTGGACTGTGGGGAGGAAACCAAAGTACCCCTGAGATGTTTAAACTTTGTTTAATTTTTTTCTTTTAATCAAACACCATGACATGTCTTAACGTCTCATATATGTATGATTTGATTTTTTCCACACTATATATAGTATATACTGTATATATGTATTGTGTGTGGCAAAATCACTGTCATCAGTAGCAAGTAAAAGAAAACAGGTAAAATGAACACTGACAGTGAAGAATGCTCATAAATTCACTATATTTTAGCTTTGCTTTTTTTTTTTATTTTATTTTTTCATATAGAGAATGATAGGAAGTGATCACTTAACACATATTTTATTATATTATTATAATTTATTATTATAAAAAGAATATTTATTAGTTGTGAGGTATGTCTTAAGTGTTGATATCCTTCCTGTGCTTTGGTAGTTCTTAAGAAAACTTCATCCATCATCCTTATAGTCAAACTCCTAGCTCATCCATTTCCCAGCTCCATCCACTATGCTGTATGTACTACACCAAGCGGTGCTCCATGCAAGTCTAAAACCTTTCAAACAAATTTAAAAGTCAAAAAAAAAAAAACACGTAAATTGGAATTCCGAACTTGGAACTCAGAAAATAGAACTCACAACTCACAATTCCAAACTCACAATTCGGAATTCCAAACTTCTAGAACTCTGAACTCTGAGCATGGTACATGGAATTACAGACTCTGATAGAATTTAGAACATAACATAAAACTCGGGGTTTTTTTCTGGGTACTCCAGTTTCCTCCCCCGGTCCAAAGACATGCATGGTAGGTTGATTGGCATCTCTGGAAAAATTGCCCGTAGTGTGTGATTGCATGAGTGTATGAGAGTGTGTGTCTGTCCTGCGATGGGTTGCCACTCTGTCCAGGGTGTATCCTGCCTTGATGCCCGATGAAGCCTGAGATAGGCACAGGCTCCCCGTGACCCGAGGTAGTTCGGATAAGTGGTAGAAAATGAGTGAGTGAGTGAGTGAGTGAGTGAGTGAGTGAACATAAAACTTATAATACCAAACTTGTAACACAGAATTGAAAACTCAAAACAATTTTATTTGAATTTGATGGAAAACAACATGCTGAGCAATCACATTTCTGTCTTTTAATTGTTTTTTTAAAGTACAGTACCAATACTATACAACGCAGCCAAACATGAAATTAAAAATGCCTTACAATATGTTACCTAATTTCTCCAATTACAGATATCATACTGCTTCATCTAGATCCCAGAGTCTGTTACAGTTATGAAGATCATACGCCTTAACCCCTAATTCTTCATTCATCCACTCTAGAATGTGAAAAGCTCAGTCCACTTAGAAAAGCAGATTCAAAAGATGCATTATCTGTGGCAGATAAAATGGTATTTAGTGTGAATACAAAGGAAAAACAGTTATTAAAAAACATGCCTTTTCATATTTTCTGGTATTAGTGTATACAGTACTAGACCTCAGACTAACTATAAACCATGGCGTGATTGATATCTCCTGAAATATGATGATATCTGACTACCTTATTTTGCATTATATAGTCAGGAGGCTTTTCATTTTGAGTTTGTTATGCTCACATGGTTCATTGTCCTCTTTCTGACATTCTCTCTGCAGAATTTCACCCTGTTTCTCTTTTCTCTCAGAGATCCTCCCATCTCTGGCAATCTGTAAACATTTAAGTATGTAGGAACTTAAAGACATCTTCTTTTCCTGTCCACCGCAGCATTTATTATTTCGCAGATGTTTGGATGGAGAAATCATCTGGGTCAGTTGCAGAAAACTGACAGATTTGTTCCAGTGAGAAACTTGTGAAGCTGGCCTTGTGTGAGTTTTCCATCAAGTGCCATTCAAGTATGTGCCATGAGCGTAAACAGTACTTACTATGGTGTAAGGAGATGATAGATTTTCTTGAGAACCTGGAAACACATTAACGAGCAAATTTTCGTTCTGTTATCATCAGAGGATTTCCTGTAAACACTTTGGGGGTATCACAGCACCCACAGACTCCTGGGGTCCCATGCTGAGCTTCCTCAGCAGCAGCGGTGTCCATAAAGTCATACACTTTGCTTCAAGCTCTCACTCTTACAGTACGAAGAGTGTGATGGTGCGTGTGGAAACCTGCCAGCTCTCACTACAATGGGTGGAAATGGGAATTTAATACAAACTTTCTCACTAAGTCCCACAGCTATTACAAACCACATGGTACACACCCACCCACACACACACACACACACACACACACACACACACACACACACACACACACACACACACACACACACACACACACACACACAAACAAACAATCAAACTAACTAACTAACTAACTAATGAAAAAATATATTGGGAAGTTACAGGAAAATATTAATAGTGCAAGCATAAATACAAAGATGAACTGAAACTAAATGGATGATCCTTCTGATGTTTGTAAAAGAAAATAATCCTGCCAGAACTTCAGAATCATGATGTCACAACCTGTAAACTACAGTAATATGATGCTGTAATATGATGTAATACTACTACTAATATTAATATTAATAATAATAATGATACTAATGTAATTATGTAATAACTAAATAGTGTATTTAACGATATTTTAGTATAATTGTTTCCCCCCTTAACTGTTATTATACATGACAGTTTTTAATTTAATAAAAAGTAATTTGTATTACTTGCATAGGTAACGCTTTATAATAACTGCACTATTAACTACGCTATTAAGTATTTACTTAATTAATGCTTAATAGTATGCAGTTATTATAAAGTGTTACCCTTGCATAATATCAAGTTCGAAGCATGTTTAGTGTTTGATGTTACATGTAAATATCTTTCTTTTATACTTATGATATTGTGACCTCGCTGTGCACAGGCTGTGAGCATAAACAGGCCAACGCAGCTTTGTCTGAGAAAAAGGGAAAAAATAATCGGCCATCAGCACATCATAACAACAGTGAAGGATAATTGGAATAATAAAAAGAAAACAAAAAAAAAAGCTGGAGGACAATGGGTCTGAGGAAAGTTATGGAGGTCAACTCTCCCCCTCTTCCCCCCTTTATTATACAGAAACACCCACCCTGTCTCAAAGCACCCACAGTCTGTATTGACACAGCATCTAATGCTTTCCCTTATGGCTTCCTGCTGTAAATACTCACTACTCTGTATCAGCCTTTAAATCTATGTATGCACACACACACACACACACACACACACACACACACACACACACACACACACACACACACACACACACACACACACACACACACACACACACACATTAAAACTATAGTTACATAAAATAACTGCAGCAGGATATTAAAAGAACAAAGGGCCAGAAAAACAAATGTGAAATAATTGTTCTACGTAGCATTTTTTTTTCTACTTACTCTCTACTACTCTCTTTAGCCGGGCGTACACATAATACACCCCATAACCTTGTGCTACAGCAGATCTGATCAAATGCACATTATCATCTCCACTTGCTTCTTTTTTCTAGCAATCAGAAGTATCTAGAGATTATACCAGCTCAGTTGGTTTCCCCTTCATGAAGATTTCGGACATTCAAAGAGAAGATGCTAACTACATGTGGTCTTTAAGGACAACAACCCACTAATCAATACACAATTGTCAGACTGTATATGACTGTAGAAAGGACATTATTCATAATAACAGACTCTGGTGTTTATAACTGTCTATAATCACACCTTCCAGTGTCGCCCAAATGAGCATGAGGTTCTCTTTTGAGTCTGGTTCTTCTCAAGGTTCCTCTTCCATCTAAGGGAGTTTTTCCTCACCACAGTCACCTCAGTCACCTCAGGTTTGTTCATTAGGTATAAATACAAACACATTTAAATATAAGTCTAATATTAATCTTGAAGTTTTGTTTTATATTAATCGTTGTATTATATTAAACTATTTGTACTATATTTCTTATGTTCCGTTAAGCTGATGTAAGACAATGTCAATTGTTAAATGTGCTATACAAATAAAATTGAATTGAATTAAACTGAATACTTGCCAACCCAGATAAGCGGTAGAAGATGGATGGATGGATGGATGGATGAATACTTGCCAAGTTGTGCTTGGTCTGTTGCCTTGTGGATGGTCTTTCACATGGATATCCTAAATATCTGTACTACCCCCCCCCCCCCCCCCCCCCAAAAAAAAAAAAAATTTGTTTACGTCTAACCCTTGTATTAGTTGATAATCTTACCTGGATACTATAGACTTACTTTAGACTCATTGTGCCTATGAACTGCTGCTGTAATCATAAATACTGCCCGGTTGCTCCTCCCAGGACTCTCATTTTCAATCTTCTCTAATAGAATATCATTTTAAGAACATTTATATTGCTTGAATTGATAGTATAGTTATTTTTAAAAGTATTGTGTTCCCTTTTGTGTCTCTGACTGTGCATCTAATATAAACCTGCTTTGTGACAGAACTATAGAATAGAACGGGGGGCACAGAAGCCTTTATTATTGTGACATATACATTACAGCACAGTGGAATTCTTTTCTTCACATACCCCAACTGAGGAGGTTGGGGTCAGAGTGCAGGGGCAGCTATGATACAGCACCCCAGGAGCAGGGAGGGTTGGGGGCCTTGCTCAAGGGCCCAGCAGTGGCAGCTTGGCTGTGTTGGGCCTTGAACCCTGATCCTCCGATCAACAACCCAGAGCCTTAACCAGTTGAGCCACCACTGCCTTTATAGAACTGCAACTGGAATTGAATTGAAATTGAATTGATTAGAAATGATGATCTAAAATGGCTTTGGGAAAAAATAACAGTGTTTATATACTGTAGCTACGGACAAAGAACGCAGGAATAAACTCATAAAGGTGTTTTGCTATGTACGAATGTGTCAAATTTAAATGTCTGTTATGCACCGCTGCAAACAGAAGCCTAAGGACGGTCAAGCTTCCTTTAAACATCTACAGCACACCTTCTGTACTGTAGTTGCCCTGATAACAAGATGCAATATATTTCATAATCTTGCAGACAGAACCTCTCTATCATTCTACAACTTTGAGTAAGTGACACTAAACTTATTGTTAGTATTAACCCATACCGCACTACATTAAAATGCAAAATTCACACAAAACCTCTGTTATATTTATTGTGTCTGAACCTCTGGGTCACCGGAAAACAGGAAAAACCAAACAATGCCATCTAGAGTCACTTTTGATTATCAGAGATTGCCAGAAATCATAAAGAAAACAGAATGTCACTTATTTCAGTGCCCTCCCATGCACAAATCAGAGAAATGTGCACTGGAGTGAGAAAACATGCAGCTTAGACATTTTCCTCACAGTTAAAGTGGATTTGAGTGAGAATTCAGACACAACATGCAGACTCACATTGTTCCTGCTTTTCCTGACGCCGACTGCCTTATTGACAGACTGGTCAGACGTGTCTTAAACCTTTTACTTCTGTTCTGTTTTCTTCTGGGGAATATATTGTAAAGCTGAATATAGAGCGCATGGGAAAAGCTGGAGTTAGTGTCAGATGTTCGGGGTTTTTAGAGTCCGAAATTAAAAGCTCAGCACTTGTGCACTAAGCTGTGTCAGCATTAAAGAGTCTGCACATGAGCAGGCATTAAACAAACAAAACCAAGCATCACGTGGCTCTGATTCAAGCAAATTATCATGCTATTATGTGTATATCGATATAAATAAATAAGACTGATAAGATTAATAATCATTGTATCCTTACAACATTAATAGATAAAAACAAATTATTTGTAATGTTTTTAAATAGTGGTCTATGTTATAAATGATTAGCTAATAGTTTAACATTCATGACCAAATCGTTATCATTCACACTGTAAGCGTTAACGAATGTTTATAAATGACAATTCATGTAGTAAATCGTTTAACAATACACTATTATTGAATAAATTATAAAAAATAATTTTTTAACAGATCACAAAAATTAACATATTGACTGTGTCTACAGGGATTTTTAGATGCATTATTTGGTAACAGGAAGTTACAGGAAAATATTAATAGTGCAAGCATGAATACAAAGATGAACTGAAACTAAATGGATGATCCTTCTGATGTTTGTAAAAGAAAATAATCCTGCAAATATTGAACTTCAGAATCATGATTTTACATCCACTAAGCTTTGAATCAATAAATAATAATGCTGTAATACTACTACTACTACTAATAACAACAACAACAACAACAACAACAACAACAACAACAACAATAAGAAGAAGAAGAAGAAGAAGAAGAAGAAGAAGAAGAAGAAGAAGAAGAAGAAGAAGCAAATAGTATCGTTAACTATATTTCCTTATAACACATCTTGAAATTTAAGTCCATCATCCCACAGAATCTTCCACGATCAGATTCCCAATGCCTTTTGAAGTAACACAACCTGAATACATAAATTATCCTCCACCATAAATGACAGTGAAGAATCTTTTCTGCTTGATCATTCTTTTGAGCTCTTCAGACAAACCCTCATGCGATATGTGAGCGGGAATCATTTTCATCTTCACAAAAATTCCATTGATGTCTATCAGATTCTCTCTTTATTGTGTTGATGAGGCATTCATCAGTGAAACCTTGAGACATTCATCAGTGAAACCTTCCACAATTTGTGAGAAGGTAACTACAATTCCTTACAATTTTGCACAAGGTAAATGAGTTACGAGGTTGGCAGAGATTCATAAGGTAAAGATTAAGTGAGCTATTAAGAAAAAAAACAAAAAACAATAAACATTAACAAAATATTTTTAATTATTATATAATAAAACAGGGGGCACGGTGGCTTAGTGGATAGCACATTTGCCTCACACTTCCAGGGTTGGGGGTTCGATTCCCGCCTCCGCCTTGTGTGTGTGGAGGTTGCATGTTCTCCCCGTGCCTCGGGGGTTTCCTCCGGGTACTCCGGTTTCCTCCCCCGGTCCAAAGACATGCATGGTAGGTTGATTAGCATCTCTGGAAAATTGTCCGTAGTGTGTGATTGTGTGTATGAGAGTGTGTGTGCCCTGCGATGGGTTGGCACTCCATCCAGGGTGTATCCTGCCTCGATGCCCGATGACGCCTGAGATAGGCACAGGCTCCCCGTGACCCGAGTAGTTTGGATAAGGGGTAAAAAATGAATGAATGAATGAATGAATATTGTAAAACATTATTTTGATGGTCCATTCAAGCATCAACTGATAGATTATGTGGACACGTTAAAGCAGATACAGGGCAAAAAGGACAAGCTGGAAGTGATAGACAGATTTTGCAGATGGATAGAAACAATACCATAAGCAGACCAGCGAGCAGGAACAGTAGGGATCAGTTCAGTTCTGCATATATCTATAAGGTATGAATCTCCAGAACATGGATCTCCAGCTATCTATTTGCAAGAGAGAAAAACAGAAGCCAGAGGGGGAAAAAACAACCTATCCATTTATTTTAGATGACCAGGTGTATGTCAGAGTGTTCAGAAGAACATGGAATGAACCACGAAGGGAGGGTCTCTATAAGGTGCTAATAGCTACCCCAACAGCCTGATCAAAACAAAGAAAGGGTCCCTCAAGTGAGGACAAAGAAGAAGAATGATGAGCCTTGACCTGGGTATAAATGCTGGTATAACCTCTAGAGTCCAACCCGGCCCTAACCTTCTGGAGTTGGAGAAGGTCCAAAACTATTATTGATGTACTGTACATACGAATTATAGCTTATTGATGTAGTTGAATGTTTATATTTATACTCTAAATACTGTAACTGTCCAACATCAGGCAAAGTTATATGGAGATGATATGTGCACATTTACACTCTTGAATGATGAATGAAACAGAATAAGGTTTGGGAGATGAGATCTTTTACTTCTTTGTAGTCATGGGTGGTGGGAGATGTTTAGTCCTGGTTCTCCTCAGGAGCACTATTTTACAAAGAAGTCATTGATAGTGACACGACTGGCCTGACATTGACATAATGTCCGGAAGGGATTAAGTTTAAGGTAGCTCTTTCGAGGTAGGTGGAACTTAGTCCCAAAGTGGTGAATATATAATTTTTTTATACAACAAAAGGTGTATAAAAATATGCATTCTAATTATGTTAATATATTATAATAGCATATAATAGTATATTAATAATGATAAAAAAAATTACCAACACGTGGTGGGCTTTAGTTGCTTCACTACACATTATTTATGTAGGTTAAGACTGATGTAAGAGTGTCAACATTTTTTTTTTAAATAACTCCAAAAATATGGGTGGAGGACAGTTAAAGGGAAATGGGATGTTTCAGCAAAGGAAAGAAAACTATCTCTGAAATGGTGCAAAATAATCTGCTGAGAGTTTAGGGGTTATTCTATGAACCAGATCTGAGATTCTGAGTTTCTTCTTCTCTGGCAAAACAGATATTTACCTAGAAGTGACAAAAGAAATTACAGTAAGGTTTGGTCTGCTAATTTGATTACTGTTAAGAATATTGCATGGTATTGAAATTCTGTTCAATGTCTGATTATCAATTTCTCTCTCTCTCTCTCTCTTTCTCTCTCTCTCTCTCTCTCTCTCTCTCTCTCTCTCTCTCTCTCTCTCTCTCTCTCTCTCTCTCTCTCACTCCTCCTTTTCTCTCTCTCGCTCTCTGCACTATCTCTCTACTATCTCTATCTCCCTGCAAACTCACATCTCTTCTCTCGTGCATCCTCTCATAATCCATCTCTATATCTATCTTTGCCTATCTCTATATTACTTCCACTCTCGCTCTCACTCGCTCTCTATCCCTATCTTGCACATCTCGCTCTCTTGCTCTCTCTCTCTCCTCTCTTCTCTACTCTCTCTCTCCCTTGCACTCTCTCTATCTCGCTGTGTGTTGCTCTCTCTCTTTGATTCTCTCTCTCTCTCTGCTTGCACCTCTCTCTTTTTGACTCCTCTCTCTCTATCTCTCTCTCCGCGCTCTCTCTGCTAAACCTGCACTCTCTCATCTCTCTCTGCTCTCTCGATCGTAGTCTCATCATATCCCTTTGTTCGAACTGAGATGCAGCTCGCTCTCCCATCTCGCTTAAGGTATACGTTCTGCTGGGCTAGCGCTCAACGCTCACTCTTGTGGAGTCTCTCATACTCTCGTCTCTCTATCGCCGTAACTACTCGCACATCTCCTCTCTCCTCTTGAACTCGTCTCTACTCACCTTGGCACTCCTCTCGCTCTCTCCTCGTCATCTCTCTCATCTCTCTCTCTCTCCGTGCAGTCGATCGACCTCATCGATCTCTCTCTCTCTCTCTCCGCCTTTTCCTTCCTTTCCCACCCTGAGTTGTGTAGAGTGGAGTGGTGAGTGAACTGAAAGAGATTTGAAGAGAAGAGATTTGAGGTTTGGGATGTGAAACGTAAACAGATAGGACAGTACTTGTGACGGAGAATTTTACCTCACTTGGGAAATGTGCAATACTATGCACTGCTACCTGCGAAACTGGAAAACCCAACTGGAATGTGTTTATTTCTGATGCCTAAAACAATTGGATAATTTTATTTTGGATTTCCAAAGATAAAATCAGGATTTAAGTAATGATTTACCTCATCAGCCTTTTGTGTTTATACAGCACATCAGGTAAGTTGACTACATAAAACTTCATAATGTTCAGCTATTAAAGGTTTTATCATTTACACCATTAACTATGTAAATATGAAATTTTAAAGGTTACCATATGGTCTTGTTTGAAGTACCGTGCCAACATTGCAAGGATATTGCCAATAATGTGAAAAATGTGGCTGGGGTTAAGTATTAATTTGCCAAATATCCCAAAAATCTCTCTGAAAGGCTTCTAACATGCATCAAAAACACATTTCTTTTTTTCCACAATAAGCAGAAAAATTTTCATCTGGAGCTGAATTTAATATTACATGGATCTGTGTAAACATACTTAGACATGGAGCAGTGAAATAGATTTTAATAGCTTTTAGATTTAGTCACTATGTATTCAGTATTCTTTTGGGTATATTATAGGTTTTATTTTAAATTTGTTAAGCTTACATGGCTGTTTTACATTTTGGTGTATAATTTTTTAAAACAGTTAATTATATTTATCAGGTATATATATATATATATATATATATATATATATATATATATATATATATATACATATAAATATATACATATATATTTCATGTATGGTTTAAGTTTGAAGAGTTTCAGCATTGTTTTATCATTTTTTTATTTTTTTTTATTTTCTAAGTATGAAAATTTTCTCCAACAATCTCAATACTTCCTTTATATTTAAATTAAAATATTTGAAAATGTATTTACTTTATTTATTTATTCATGCTTTGCTTGAATGTTCTTTAAATGTATTTTTACTATACTAACTGTGATGTGGCGCCTATGGCTCATCCTTGTTTCCTGGTATTGTTCTCACCACGCGGTCTGGGAATGTGATACAATGTCAAGATGTTAACAACTGTGATAACAGTTTACATATTTTTAAATGAATTGCAATTACTTTAGAATCAAGTATGTTCTAGTCTTCATCCATAATTATATAATGGTGTTGATGAACCTCATTCATTGACACTAGCAAAGAAACATCCTTAGTGTAGACATGGCCTAAAAAATTCTATTGCTTATCGAACTGGACTATCTATTTACAAAAAAATTAAAAAGGGCCAAGCTGCAAGATCCATGAACTGACTTTTAACCTTTGGTTGAAAATCTTTTGATACACCCAGTGATCACAGTCACCTGATTGGATTCTGCTGTCTGGATTACAGAAAAAAAATACCCTTACAGAAAAATCCTATACACTACATTTCACTCGTCTCACACGAAGAGCGATTGAAAGACCATATCCACATGTTGGACCCTCGAGGCACACATGGAGTGTAATGTGAAAAGTATGTGATCACAATATGTGGGGGAAAGAATTCATGTGCGAACATCTCATCTGAAAACCATTACTTACTGTAAAAAGGAGCAAATCATATGAAAATAATATCATGAAAATGAATAATCACATACTACATAGGAAATGTTCATAATGTGTGAAAAATGTATAACACATAACCTGACTGAGGATTTCCTTAAAGCCAAATGTTTAATGTTTATAGCCTGTTTTAAATAAAATATGTGCCCAAAAGTTTACCTCCTGTATTAGATATTTAGTCCATAGTTTTTTCAGAGATAAAAATGTATTATAATGTGTGTATACCCTCTCCAGATGCAGTCATGGATCTCACACTGAGGTCAAATGGGAGTAATTCTTCACAGCACTTTGCCCTCTTCTGCATCACAGGCGAGCGCAATGCTGATGGATTAGAGCTTAGCATCAGAAAAGACAACAGCATAATGCGTATGACACAAGATCCACTTTTCACCGTGCATAAGGTTCACTCTAGAGAAGTGCTGGCTTCTGGTTTCAGTGGCATGGGGCATAAGGGCATCTTTTACTGCCATTTGAAGCAGGGTTCAAAATACCAGAGCACTGTCACACTCATCAGCAACTACAATAAAGGTAAATGTCTTTACAGGTGGATAAATATTTTTTGGAAACCTTGCAAGAGAAGAGGATATATCTGGTTATATTGTTTATTTTTTTTAAGGTCACCTCAGACCACAGAGGCTCTCCATTGTGACTAATAAAGGAGATACGGTACATCTGGCAATGGACGTGGTAGGCACGGAGGAAAGAGATGTCACATGGAAATTTAACGGTAAGGGATTCACAGATGCAAATATTTGCACTTTTTGTCGTACAGTCTACGTTGTCTTCACATTGCAGGTATAGATGCATAAATTTAGATGCATACTACATTTTTCAATAAGTACTCAAATATGTTGTTCTTGTAACAGACACGCACATATATACAGTATCTGGGCCCTAGTTCTGAATGAGTGTATAAATATGCTGTATGTGTGCATGGTGCACTGAGACTAGACTGGCACTATGGCACTACACATAGACATGACCACTATAACCTGGTGGTGAAAAAGTGAACAAATGAATGATTGGGAGAATGGATAAATAAATGAACAAACTAATACATGAATGAATAAATGAATGAATGAAATACTGTGTATTCCAGGAAATTATTACTACATTACCAACTGGGGTGATATTGAAAATCGGACTGCAGTTCTCACCATAAATGATGTTATGCAAAGCAATGCAGGGATATACAGCGCAAGCTACGTTCTAGACAGCCCCATCTATGGAGCCTGGATGCATTTAATTGTTCGCGGTAATGTAATCATATCTTAATATTTGGTGTTTAATCCAAAGTGTACATGTAGGTTTAACACTTATTTGGAAATGTGTTTGTTATTCCTAACATCATTTTGTCATTTTTGTTTATCTAGATTGTCCGAAAAACAAATGGGGCACAGGATGTGACAAGGAATGTCCTGAGTGCCTTAATGGTGGTGTGTGTCATGACAAAGATGGAGACTGTGTTTGTCCTCCAGGCTTCATGGGAACACGCTGTGAGACAGGTAATCAGATTCAGAAATCAGTTCACAGACTCAGGTTATAAACCAAAAATCAGTTATTTACTCACACAATTAATTCACTTTAGTGAGTTTTTTATAGGTGAATTAAGTGCATTTTAAGTGGCTTTATGTGTATTAAGCAGAGATGGGGGACTCGAGTCATATGACTCGACTCGAGTCAGACTTAAGTCGAACTATTAAAAAAAGATTCGACTTGACTTTGATTTGACATTCATGACTTGAGATTTACTTGTGACTTGCACATGTGTGACTTACTCCCACCTCTGGTATTAAGTGCCTTTTGTGTCGTTGATTCTTGTAGCATGTCGAGAGGGTATGTTTGGGCGAAACTGCCAGGAATCCTGTAAGGCAGAAAATGGATGCCAGGGTCAGACCTTCTGCCTTGTCGAGCCTTATGGCTGTTCCTGTGCAAGTGGCTGGCATGGACATCACTGCAACAAACGTAGGTTTGATTAGTTAATACATTTAGTAATGACTACTGGAGAAATTTTAGCAACAGTCAGTGATTGTGGTTCTGGGCTTGATGGAAATCTTGAAAATTCAATTCCCAGAAAGCAACAGTTTAGTCATAGTGGTTAATGCTCCATCAGTGTCATATAATTGGTGACTCATTGGGTGGGTTTAAAGACTCTCTCTTTTCCAAAGTTAATAATAACAGTGAAAAACAATTTACCTACTAAATAAAAATGCAAAATTATCATTTATTAAAGATGATGATGTTAAATATTATGTTCAGGATATGGCTGAATTATATCTTTGTAAGATATCTCTCTCTAAATCAACTATAACTTTAAGGGTAAAACCTGTCCTATGGATTAAATATAAATATGCATTAAATACTGCAAGTTGCAGAATTTAAATGGCTCAGAAGTATCAATGTTCAATATAATGTATGCAGACCTTAAGTGCTAGAAATAATCTCTACGAAGTAATATTGTCAGGTATTAGCTTATTATCTAATGCTCTAAATGTGTTTTCTTAAAATCTCATCAAGTAAACCAAATTAAAATTTAGGTAAAAAGCTATAGATATGAATGGTGTATTGACATAAATAGGTAATGAATGGTTCTTAATGTTGATTTTGTTCTTTAGCTTGTCCTGAGGGATTGTATGGAGCTGACTGCCGTCTGAGCTGCAATTGTAAGAACAAGGGCAAATGTAGTCGATTCAGTGGCTGCCAATGTCCTACTGGTTGGAGAGGACAACACTGTGAGAAGCTAGGTTAGCCCTCACTGTTTCTACATACTATTGACCTGGACCTGTATATTGGAATTTATTTGTTCTTTATGTAACAGTGTATGATTTGATATTTTCCTGCAGATCATGCTCCACAAATCCTTGACATGGCTAGGAACCTGGAGTGGAACCTAAAATCCAGCCCAAAAATCTTATGCTCTTCCACAGGCTATCCTCTTCCCAGTCATACCAGTTTTGAGCTCCGCAAGCCGGACAGCACGGTTCTTAAGGTTAAGATCAGATTACCCTAATAGTAATGTTATGTAGCAAAGCATCATTAATGTTGTACTAATAAAGCTGAGGGGGCACGGTGGCTTAGTGGTTAGCACGTTCGCCTCACACCTCCAGGGTTGGGGGTTCGATTCCCGCCTCCGCCTTGTGTGTGGAGCTTGCATGTTCTCCCCGTGCCTCGGGGTTTCCTCCGGGTACTCCGGTTTCCTCCCCTGGTCCAAAGACATGCATGGTAGGTTGATTGGAATCTCTGGAAAATTGGACATAGTGTGTGATTACATGAGTGAATGAGAGTGTGTGCGCCCTCCGATGGGTTGGCAGTCCGTCCAGGGTGTATCCTGCCTCAATGCCCGATGACGCCTGAGATAGGCACAGGCTCCCCGTGACCTGAGAAGTTCGGATAAGGGGTAGAAAATGAATGAATGAATAATAAAGCTGATTCATGAGACATATTAAAATGAATTGATTTAACACACTTATTTAGGACGATGTTGACATTCTCTATTAAAGCTTGTGTACCAAATAAGATTCTCTTATTTTCTGGTTCAACAGGCCTCCCACATCACAATGGATGCAAACAAGAGCACAGCTCATTTTGTGATTACAAACTTGACTCCTAAAGATGGGGGGCTCTGGGAATGTCGGGTCTCAACAGAGGGTGGGCAGGACTTCTGTAAGTTCAACCTGACTGTTAAAGGTAAGGCTTACTTATATAAGATTCTGGTAATCAAACAAATCATGACTATTTGGGTGGATAGCTTGATACCAAAACTGTAAATTATTGTGATTTTCATTTACATTTACTCATTTTGAACTAATTGTGACCTAAAATTTTAGAATACTTAGATTGCTGAATTATGGAATAACTTTATTTTCATATATCTTTAACAAGAGCCCCCCTATCCAACCTCTCCTCCAAAACTGATTGAGAAGAACAGCAAACAGATAGTTGTAAAGCCTGTGGAGAAATACAGTGGTGATGGGCCCATTTCGGCTATAAAGCTCCTCTATAAGCCTGTGGAGTCAGAACACACCTGGTCTACAATAATAGGTGGGAAATGGTCGTGTTAATTAATTTTACAGTAATCAGTACATTACTACAAAGGCTAAAATATACTAAAGGTCTTTTCTTGTTTTGTTTTTTTTCTTTTTTATTTCAATTTCAGTGTACAACAATGAGCCTATTACACTAATGAACTTAAAGCCCATGACCAAATATCGGGTTCAGGTGCAGCTTACCAGGCCAGGAGATGGAGGAGAGGGACCATTGGGTCCAGAGACTATCATGGAGACTGAATGTCTAGGTGAGTTCATTATGACAAAGCTGAGACGGGTATAAAGGAAAGCCTCCGGATAATCATTTATGAATAGACAGCGCCATACTGTCTATTGGTGGTCCTTTAGCTTTTAAAGAGGCAGAGATTTAAATATATTTTGGTATTAAACCAAACTGAAACCAGTGTCTGAAGTCAAGGTTGTAACTTTTGGTGAGTCAGACCTTGGTTGCCTATAAAGTATTTCAGGATATGGATTTTAAATGGGTTTAAGTCTAGGGTGTTCTGTTAGGTGCAGCAGTCATGTTCTGACTGCCTATTATTTGTCATTAGAGGCCACAGCCAAGCTGGAGATTGATTTCTGCTCTCAGGAGGGGCGGAAAATCACAATGAATTAGCGCCTGTCAGGTATTCCAGGTGAGGCCAGTGGCTTTTTAGCACAGCTCTACAGCCAGAACAATTAGATGCTGATGAGCTGTGGCAGCCATGGGCTTGCTTAAAAGCCATATCTTATAAACCTTAACAGAAAGTGTTAGGCAACTCTTTCTTGTCAGTTATCAGTCAATTAAAGTCGCTAATAATAGCGAATAGTGATATATGTCTGTTAGCTGGATTGGAAGGATTGTATTGTACTAACTACAGTAGGATATCAGTTGTTTAATTGAGGATTACAGCTGATTTAGCAAGAATTGTTCGTTTGGGTTTGTGCCCTTGATATGAGCATAATCTCTGTTCTCCATCATTCTTCCTTTAGATAGTTATTGAAGTTGAACTAAAAAAAGGGGGTGGGGGTGTATTTTTTTTTTGTATTATTTTGCACTCAACAAAAAGGTAGATTATCTGCCATATTCTAGTGGAATACCCAAACTCTGTGCTATATGTTGCCATGCTAGCCTAAAGAACCCTGGCATTCTTTCTCTCACCCACTCAAGGTCCCTCTTCACCACGGAATGTCCAGGCTAAACCCTTGTCCATCAGCACAGTTAAGGTTTGTTGGGAGCCCCCTGAAGATCACAATGGAGGCATTGTGAAATACGTCATTGAATACCAACCAGTGGGCAAGGTCGGACTACACCCTTTGGTGGACACCGATGATGGAAACAAGACCACCAAGGATGTGACAGCATTAAATGGCAGCACTTTATACCAGTTTCGTGTGCGGGCTTTCACAAAGGTGCCTGGGGAGTGGAGCAAATTTGTGCAAGCAAAAACTCAAGCCGATGGTAAGATATTAGAGTAAATAATAAAACCAGGAGACACTTTATTTGTATATAGAATAACTCATGTTTTTAATATAGGGTGAATATATATATATATATATATATATATATATATATATATATATATATATATATATATATATATATATATTTGAGAGGTTATACTGTCATATGTTTTTTTTTTTTAGCAAACAATAATGTTATTGCCATATGTTCAGACGTTGATGTTTATTGATAATGTATCCATCAGGTCCTGCCAACTACATTCCAACCACTCAGGGGGTTGGAAGGCCTCAGAAGGAGGAGCATCAGCTACTCTGGGCTGTGATTGGCTCAGTAGCAATTACCTGTGTCACCATCCTTCTAGCACTACTGGTCCTCTTCTACATACGCAAATCCATTGTCAGACGCAAACGCACATTCACCTACCAATCCGGATCTGTGAGTGTACATATTTCTTAAAAACCCTAAAGCACACTTTTGGCCAAGCTTTAGACATTTTAGCCATTTAGCATACATTCTGTCTGATTTTTGGCTAATATTTCACAACACCTATACATGCAAAGGGAGAAGAGACCATTTTGCAGTTCAACTCAGGGACTCTCACACTGACTCGGAGACCAAAGCCCATCTCGGAACCTCTAACTTACCCTATTCTGGAATGGGAAGACATCAAGTTTGAGGATGTTATTGGTGAAGGGAATTTTGGGCAAGTCATTAAAGCAATGATCAAGAAGGATGGAACCAAAATGAGTGCTGCAGTCAAAATGCTTAAAGGTGAGGCTCACATTTCAAACTTCTATGCATGCTAAAACTCATATAGATGTGATAAGCATGCAGTAGCGGCACTGTTCTATACAGTATATGCCTGTTTTATAGTGATGTGTTTATTTGGGCAGAATTTGCCTCAGAAAATGACCACCGGGACTTCGCTGGGGAACTGGAGGTGCTCTGCAAGCTGGGCCAGCATCCCAACATTATTAACCTTCTAGGAGCTTGTGAAAACAAAGGTAAGAGTGCCACCTATTGGCCAAGCAATATATACTGCCTATATGCTGTCTAGTTAACCAGATGAATTCAGGCTAAATTGGTGCCAGAATTTTGAAATGATATTGTAGTTTATGAATGCTGATGATCATGCTCTGACGTTTGACTTGACCATTCAATGCCAGGCCAATGTGAAAGAAAACGAAGTTATTTTTGTCAACATGTGCTTCTTGTGACTTTTTAAACTAAAAAAAAAAACAACAACAATTAATTGAGCAGAATGAATTACAAAGCTTTAATAATACTTTTAACTTTTTTATGTCCTTTTAACGATGGACATCGTCTCAAAGCAGCTTCACAGAAGTATAACACAGAATCATAAAATAAAAATGTTAAAGCTTAAAATTGAGTTGCTATTTATCCTTAACATATATCATGCAACACAATAAGCCAAAAATATAACCAGTAAAGAAAATGCAATTAAAGCCTGTCATGTTTTTACATACAATATCGGAATATTGACAGATAATTCCATAATATTAGACACTGGAAAAAATATATATATTTTTTTTCTTACTTGATGTGATGTGATGAGATTTTTGCTAAAACCTACAGAGATGTTGCTATAATGAAAGCAAAGGATTATAGGATAAAGCTATGTAAAATGTGCGATTAATATTAATATTGACAGAAAAAGTTTATCACAAAAATTGCATCGGTGATTGTAAAAAACAAAACAAAACAGCAAGTAGCTCTTGAGATCTTCTTTTCTCACTCATGTTGCTCTGTATGTTTCATGTTTCTTTTTTTTTTATCCTTCTCCTCAGGTTACCTGTATATTGCTATTGAGTATGCTCCTTATGGGAATCTCCTGGATTTCTTGAGGAAGAGCCGTGTTCTCGAGACGGATCCAGCTTTTGCTAAAGAACATGGCACTGCCTCCACACTCACCTCGCAGCAGCTGCTTCAGTTCGCCGCAGATGTAGCAACCGGCATGCATTACCTTAGTGACAAACAGGTAAGCAGATAGCACACTCTATCTACTGTACAATTGACAATTTAATAATTGTAGAAGAGTAGAAATGTACTGTAGCACTCACACTGTACTTTTTCTAATCTGTAATGATCTCGTAATATTGTATTGTAAATACCGTCAAATAATATTGTCCTAAATTTTGTAGTACCATTTTTTTTACTTTGAACTATTATGTGTTTTCAGTTTATTCACAGAGATCTGGCAGCCAGAAACGTACTGGTTGGAGAAAATTTGGTGGCAAAAATTGCTGATTTTGGACTCTCACGTGGAGAGGAGGTGTATGTCAAAAAGACCATGGTGAGTAAAGTATTTTCACTTGTAAAAAAGAATAACAAATTCAGAAATGTGAGAATTTGAGAGATGAAATGTTCGATCAACAGCCAAAAATACTAATGTCAGTAAAAAGTTCTGTCACTTATGTCAAATTTTTCAGGTGCACTTTAATGCTGTAAGTCTACCATAATTCCACCACCCAAAGGTGCTTTATTGGATTCAGACCCAGTGACTGTGAAAGTCACAGAAGAACCTGAACTCGTTGTAATCATAATAGTTTATGAAACCAATTTGAGATGACTTTTGCTTTGTGACATGAGTAGCAACAATACTCAAACAGTCTGTGGTATTCAAGCGATGATTTATATTGTGTTAATGAACTCAAAGTGTGACAAGAAACCATTCGCCAGACCGTTACACCACCTCCAGTGGCATGAACTGTGACACAAAGCATGTGGGTCAATGGGTTCATGCTGTTGTCACCACATACTGACACTACCATCTGTGTGCCGCAGCTGAACTTGAGCTTCAAAAGATCTCGCAATCTTTTTTCAAGTCTTTAACTGTCCAATTTAGTTGAGCACGTACAGTATACACTGCCCCTCAGACTTCTGTTCTTGACTGACAGAAGTGGAACTTGACATGGTCTTCTGCCATTGTAGCCAATCCACCTCAAAGTTAAATATATGCATTACCTGAGCGGTTTCCTGAATTACTGTAACTACCTTTCTGTCACATAGAACCAATCTGACCATTCACTTTTGAAGTCTCTCCTCAACAAGATCTGCAGAGCTGCCATTCACTAGAAGGGTTTTCTTTTTGCACCAGTCTCTTTAAATTCTCAGATCAAAATCACTGTGAACACATTCTGATATTAATGGGAAAATTACTCATGATTGGTCTCATTGGGGGGGCACGGTGGCTTAGTGGTTAGCACGTTCGCCTCACACCTCCAGGGATGGGGGCTCGATTCCCGCCTCCACCTTGTGTGTGTGGAGTTTGCATGTTCTCCCCGTGCCTCGGGGGTTTCCTCCGGGTACTCCGGTTTCCTCCCCCGGTCCAAAGAGATGCATGGTAGGTTGATTGGCATCTCTGGAAAATTGTCCGTAGTGTGTGAGTGTGTGTGTGAATGAGAGTGTGTGTGCCCTGAGATGGGTTGGCACTCCGTCCAGGGTGTATCCTGCCTCGATGCCCGATGACGCCTGAGATAGGCGCAGGCTCCCCGTGACCCGAGAAGTTCGGATAATCAGTAGAAAATGAATGAATGATTGGTCTCATTGGCTGATAAGATAATTGCATGAGTGAGGTGTTCCCAATAAAGAGCTTAGCGGCCAACAGAGATCACCTTAACTGACTTAAATTTTCCAAATAACGTCTGCTGTTCAAAAAAAAAAAAAAAACACAAATGAAAACTAATTCAGTGAAGAGGAAATGACAGGGTGTGTGAAATATACCATTCATAAGAACTTCTAGTAGTGGACCTGAGAGTGTAATTTAGTAAAAAACAAAAACAAATATTTAACAGATTGTGAGCCAATAGAATATCAGATGGCATGACTGTGTTCTTTTTGGTCAGTAAAAAAAAACTGACAGTTTCCTAACCATACAAAAAAGACATTTAGGACATGTCTTAAAAGTAAAATGTAGACAGCAGATCAGATATGCTAGTATTCATATTGTAGACGCTGTATTTTAGCATTTAGTTTGCTGTTAACTTGAAACCATCCAGTCCTCTAAAAAAACTCTATAGATTTTGATCTCTCTCTCTCTCTCTCTCTCTCTCTCTCTCTCTCTCTCTCTCTCTCTCTCTCTCTCTCTGCCTACTGCAATTTTCTTCGATGCAAGGCTGAGATATGTGACTATGTCAGCACTGTCATAAACCACACATGGATTTACAACCTCTATATACTCTACATACTATCCAAAATAACATACACTTTCCAATAAGAGGAAAAACATCATACTGTACATTTGTCCAGATTAACCTTAAATCTTGCATAATGTTACTTCATTGACAACAAAAAACTTTAAATGTTTACAACACATTAGATTTTGAATCTTTTCAAACCTTACTAACCAACTCATCTTTCCTCAGGGGAGACTTCCTGTACGATGGATGGCTATCGAATCCCTTAATTACAGTGTCTACACCACAAAAAGTGATGTGTAAGTATATTTTGGAAATTCTTTAGCTGTTTTCTCAGGGATTTGTTTTTTAGTCATAGTCTGTCTGTGACATTTAACTCTCGTAAAAATTCTGTATCAGTTAATACAAAAGCAGGGTGTCACATCATGCTGTGGTTTTAGTGCAAAACAACAAATCATTCTGCGACCATCCTGTTTGTATCCCTCTCCCATTGGTCACTGGGTAACTGATAAATAAGAAGGGAGGAACTGATAACAAGGCAGGAAACTCTAAAGCAGCTAGTGCTACCAGGCCACAACGACTGTCTTAAAACCCTATTTTTAACCACTAAAGAACTTGCTGTACTGACAAGATGGACAAAGAAAGTACTGGTTGTTTGAAGTTGCTAATGTACTTCTTGTAAACGAATGGCATTTGCAGGACACATGGGTAGCTGTCAAGTTTCAATTTCAGGTTTATGTCATTTCTAGGGCACATTTTGCACAACCGAAGTTGACCAAAGTGCTGTACATCCAGACATAAAAAAAAGTGAAACAACAACAAAGGAAAAGACAACGTACACAAATCTAAACTGGATTAAATGACAAGAAATAAATATCTGTTTTAAGACTAGATGTAAAAACAGATAGTGTCTGGGCCAGTGTCACCGACAGTGGTAATCAATTCCAGAGCTTAGAAGCAGCAACTGTAAATGATTGCTCACCTGTATGGTTCACCATTGGACAACCAAGAGCAGGTTTTCCACAGAACTAGGGGACCTTGATGGAACGTATGGTTTGATACAGTAAGAATGATATGTTGGGGTCAGACCGTTTAAGGATTTATAAACAAACACTAAAACCTGTCAGAAGTTATAACCTTTTAAATTAGTGGTATTGACTAAAATATATGAAAGTCCAGTTTCATCAAATCCCATGCCGAGTTTGATGAAACGGCTCATTACGTTTTTTTATTTTATTTATTATTATTACCCTGGGGGGGGCATGGTGGCTTAATGATTAGCACGTTCGCCTCACACCTCCAGGGTTGGGAGTTCGATTCCTGCCTCCACCTTGTGTATGTGGAGTTTGCATGTTCTCCCCGTGCCTCGGGGGTTTCCTCTGGGTACTCCGGTTTCCTCCCCCAGTCCAAAGACATGCATGGTAGGTTGATTGGCATGTCTGGAAAATTGTCCGTAGTGTGTGAGTGTGTGAGTGAATGAGAGTGTGTGTGTGCCCTGCGATGGGTTGGCACTCCGTCCAGGGTGTATCCTGCCTCGATGCCCAATGATGCCTGAGATAGGCACAGGCTCCCCGTGACCCGAGAAGTTCGGATAAGCGGTAGAAAATGAATGAATGAATGAATTATTACCCTGATTAGTGAACTGATAATACTCCAACTCATGACTTGTTTATTAAAAAAGTCATTGTTGTAATGACAGAAATATGCAGTACGTTGACTCTTCAACATCAAATTCAAAACACTTGTTTGATTCTTTCTGAATTTGATTAAACTGGACTTTCCCGAACAAAGGTCCACCAAATAAGCAGCAACCTTTATATATACGTAACCATCGGTAATTAGTTCATGTTTATGAATAAATAAAATGATGACTATAAGTGTATCTGTTTTGTTTCATAGTGGAGCTTCACATCAATCCTACTGACTAAAGCAGATCAAGTAATACAGCTTAGATATGTTCAGCTAAATAAATGAGTTAAATAACAGAGGATCTTGTACAGATGCCAAGCAGAATTATGGCTAGAGTAGTTTGGTCAGCAGAAACACACAACAGCATGCAAACCACAGTCCGGACTTGACAACACTTGCTCTGTGTGTGCTAGAGGATTTTATGATTTATGATTCAAGCAATGACAAACACGAGAGTGTAATATGTTAGGCTATAACATAGGATGATGTCGAAAAAGGAGCATTTAAGTGTTTACTTGATGTCTTGTATGTAATGATAAAGCAATAAAAGAAACTTTTATTTAAAGACTTCACAGAAATTAAAATTCTGAGGTCTATACATAAAAGACATGAACGCCGATGCTGGTTTTGATCCTGTCTCTCTTCCATACTCTGTTACTTTCAGCTGGTCATTTGGGGTGCTCTTGTGGGAGATTGTAAGTTTAGGTAAGTTTGTATTGTGTTTTTCTAATTCCTACAGCCTCTATTATAAAGTTTATACATGCAAACAGCAATAGACACAAACTATCTGTAGACTCCAGCAGCCCGATAAAACACAGATTAACATGTTTTTAATATGCATTTCTAGTTACATTTAACTTATAATATAACAGCTGCCATTTCCACACTCGCCTCTCGATTTGCTCAGTCTTTTGAATTTAATTAGACAAAACAGGTCTATGACGAGTCAGAAAGCACAAATTCTTCTTTCCTGAAGATTTTTTCTTATCAGAAAACATACAGCTTTATCTCTGACTGTTACACAGTGCTATGTAAACATCTCACAGCAAATCTTTTAAGTGCACATTTTTTAAATATGTAAAAACTAGATTGTCCCACATGTGAATCCACGTAGAAATGATAACCTAAAAAGTATAAATTTGGGCTGTCTTGAAGCCATCACTGCTGGGTGAGCTTCTTTTATAGACATTTAATCAACAACTTCTGACGAAAATTGGTAAATGTTAATGCACTCTGACTTTGGGCCCTTTAGATTTATTTAAGTTTAGTTTCATTTATGTACTAAACTGTTTTACAACAGGAGGAACTCCATACTGTGGGATGACCTGTGCTGAGCTCTACGAGAAGCTTCCACAGGGCTACAGGATGGAAAAGCCCAGAAACTGTGATGATGAAGTGTAAGGATTTGTTTCTTGTGCTAGGAATGCCATTATTGTCCAAGTTTTTTTTTTTTTTGCAGTAGCATACATTGGTAATGGAAACAAACTGAAACATAACTAATGATTTCTTGCTGCTACATTGAACCAAATATATTTTCCAGGTATGAGATGATGAGACAGTGTTGGAGAGACAGGCCTTACGAAAGGCCGCCGTTTTCTCAGATATCTGTTCAGCTGAACAGGATGCAAGAGGCAAGGAAGGTAAGAATCAGTAATTCAATTCATTTCATTTCAATTCAATTCAAATTTATTTGTATTTTGCAGTTTTAACAATGGAAATTGTCACAAATCAGGCTTTCAGAGCTATATAAATTTAGGATTTTAAATTATAAATTTAAATTTCTCCCTAATGAGCAATTCAGATGCCACATATCTCTCAATGTTGGAGAATCTACACACTTGATAAATTAATAAAACTACAATCTACATGATTTAAAATAGATAAGCTACAGAAACTCTTGGTTATTTTTATTTTTGTTTCCAATATGTAGATTTCATTCATTTTAATAGGTAATGCAAATTCATAAAACAGTGAGTTACATAGCTGCATTTTGGCATCTCTGGCAATATGAATAATATGTTTCACATAAGTTTGCTTGTTATTTTAAACTGGCTGATGCTAGCTATTATTCTAAAACAGACATAAGTCAGAGACCCATCATGATCCTTTGAGACAGTAATCAATTTTGATAAATCACTGCTTTATTACATGTAATGTAACATGAAATACTCAACACCTGTCACCGAGTTAACTGGCTGGGTAACTGAGAATAATCACAAAACCATTTCATGTGCTGCTCTCATTTATATGCTAAATAAAGTCAACAGGGCTTCCATTTTGCTTATATAGGTTACAAACAAATGTAAATCCTTTGCCAAGTAAAGCTTCACCCTCATACAAATGAATCAATCAGGCCATGGATGTTTGATAGTCTTGTTATGATCACAGGATGAATCCATTCTCTGTAGCCTTTGGCTGTATATTGAAAATATCTCAGCTTCTTCCTTGATACTAAATCTGTAATTAAGATCGTAACTGTGGAGGCAGGGACGTGCTTGAGTGCTGCCCTGTGTATACACAATCCAGCTTTTGAGCATACAGTACCTGCACTTCCATAGTAACGTCACAGTAACGTGTGTATAGCTACTCTCTAACACTGCTAGTCAGATACAGTCCGACTAGTGCGATTTTACTCTCCATCTATCTGTTCATCACCTGACACATCACTCCTTTTGTGTTTTTCCGAACAGGCCTACGTAAACATGGCTCTGTTTGAGAACTTCACCTACGCTGGAATAGATGCCACTGCTGAAGAGGCCTGACTACTTGCCCCCCCAGATTCCAGCAGGTTCCACAATCCGAGAGAGGCTCAGCACAGCAGGGCAATACGTTACTGCCAACCCCCTGTTGTTCGATTCCATCGTTCAAAGAAGAGGCACTCTCCAAGAACCATGGGCTGTAGAGGAAAGACTGTGAAAGGACACTTGTAGGGTCCCTACTCGCTTCTGTTAACCTGTGGATGATCTCAATTCATTGTCAATACACTGGTCATCTTGATGACTGTGTTCGATTGCTCAGAAAAGGGAAGTTTAAAAGAGATCACGTTTCTGCCTTACCTGCTGGGATCTGTGGGGATTTTGACAACTCTGTGAATATATTGTTTTCTATAATGAGCTGCTTTGTAACATTGTTGTTATGGAAAAACATATCAATGCAGTTCATACAGATGGACATCGTTCTATGTAGCACTTACCGTAATGACAAAAAAACCAAGTGTACCACAGTTATTTTAGTACTGCATGTATACTATAGATTTGAGCTTGATTTTATATGCTTGTAAAGACAATTTTTATAAGGCACACATGACACATGACGCATCTACAGTACATGACACCCTTATAAGCTCACATAGCCTACGTAAACATTATGTAGTTATGTGTCTTTATCAGTGTCAATGACTTTATATCCCTGGTATGTCCAAGTCACTCAAGTAATGGTGGTGATGCTACATGATAAGCATGAAAGAAGGCTTGCTAATTTGTGACCAGAGAACTAATTTACAACTCTGATATTACAGAGTCATAAGATTGCCATAAGGGTTCGTAAAACAAATGATATATAAACCAAAATGTTTTATTTTTAAAATGAAACTCACTTTAAAAGCCAGAGAATACATACCTGTACATAACTCTGCATTTAGAGTGTGAATCAAGTCGATTCTGTGTATATACTGTATCTCTGTGGATTATATGCACAAAGGAGCTTAATGGTGTAGTACTCCTAAAATCTTCACTAGGTAGCATTTTTATACAGCAAGTTGTCACAATCAGTGATATTAGCACTGTCTTTAAAATTATTTGTGTATATTCATTTTTCCAAATGAACCCTCAGCTGTGCCAGTTTCTTTAAAGAACAGAAAGAACAGTTTCCCTAGTTATGTACAGGAAGTCTTTCTGGCAGCTTCGTCTGTTGTAAGTCTTTATAAATGTTTAAGTGGATTATGCAGGTTTTATGTAGACATTATGAATAATGAAATCATGCTTAGAAAACACCTTATAAAATACCATTTCTATGCCTTTACTGGAAGTGATTCCAGTTACATAAATGTGTGTATCTGTCAATTACATGTACAGTTGGAAAAAAAGAACTGGGAATTCCATAGGTTTCATTTAATTTTGTAAATAAAACTTTTATATGGAAATGACTTGCTACACAAATCATCTGGAGGTTTTGGTTACAGCAAACAAAAGAGAACATATTTTCTCCCTCCACAACCTGCCCCCGTCCCACAAACACCCCCACCCCTACCCCTGGCCATACCTTCACCTCTCTCTCTCTCTCTCTCTCTCTCACACACACACACACATACACCCACACACACACACACAACATTCTTTTCATTTTCGCTACTGTCAGTCGTAGTTGGGCCTCTCGCCTTCTGCAGCTCAGTGATCTGTCAGAAGGTTTCCTCTCTAAACCACATGCACTGGACTTGTCAAGCTGAGGACACTCAGTTTCCTTCCCTCTAGCACAATCTCACACAAACTCTTGCTTAGACATAAACACGCTTATATGTATACATTAGAGGTGTAAACAAATCAGCATTTTGTAAACAGCTCATTCTACCCACATTTTTATTTAATCATTGTTATTCAAGATTTTTGCGTATTTATATGCCAAATTAAGAAATGCTTAGATTGCATCTGACAGTAGATTCTTCTTCTTTTTTTTTTTTTTTGCTATTTCTAAAGTATGGCCCAGATGAGGTGTAACACAATACCACAATCTGATTCTACATATGTTTAGTGCTCGAAATATTCATACACTGGAAAACACTGGAAAGAGCCATTTGCAATTTTTTTATAATGAAAAATTAATTGTGCACCTCTTATAAGTAGTTGTATTTGTTCATAACACATTACAAGTTCAATCTGCATAATATATTTGCATTCTGTTACATTTTTAATGACCAGCAAGACTTCTCAGGTCTTTTGTGTAAACTTTGCATCTGTCATGACGAGGGGTAGAAACGGACGCAAACGCAGGATAGCAAAGCAATCAGGTTTTAATCACAAAGGAAATATGAAACACGACACGGACTAGAGGCAGGACAAGACAACAGTAGATTCTGTGCTGCACAAGGCAACACGGCACACTTAAATAGACAGGGTGATCACAATAGGAAACAGGTGTGGAGACAGGGAGGGGCTGACGAAGGCGGGGCAGACACGTGACAAGGAACGTAAACACATGCATGTGGCCAAAGTCCGGGCTGAGTCCTGACAGCATCATAACTGTATACATTATACAAGGAACTTGTATAACAGTTGTTATGTGCTTTAAAAAAATAAAAATACAAAACACATTTTGTTAATAATACAGCATGAATTTTTTGGGTATAACCCCTCCCTACCGTCTTGATGTGAAAATTCCCCTCTGTCTTGAAAAATGTTAGGGGAATTTAAGATTTATTTATTTATTTATTTTTGTGTTGTGTTTTTTTTTTTGCTCTGCTAATTGTATTAATGACTGCTCTCTGCTGCAGTGAGCTACGGCAATGAGAAAAGAGAAAGAGACAAGTGTGTTTGTGTGTGCAAAAAACAAAATAAAGTACATTTTGAGTTTCCCAAGTCTGCCTCCTGTTTTCTCTTTACCAAACACTCTGAATTCGCTACACTGGTAAGACCCTGTCCAGCATTCACCAAACACCAAATATCAATTGCTCCTGAAGTTGTGGATAGAGAAGGAGCAGCGCATCCAGGCCCACATCCAAGCCAGGCAGAAGACTGGCAGCTACTACCGCTTCTATCCGGGGAAGCCCAGCTTGTGGCTCAACAGCTCCCCTTCGTCAACATGCTGGATTGCCTAGAACTGAAGCATGTAGGTAAGCTGAAGCCCAAAACAGAGTCAGCTCTTACATTCACTGGTGTTTTAGGACATCAGATGTCAGTTTACATTCACCCAGCAGCTCCAGGATGCCTATGGAAAGCGTGATTGATCTCGTGGTGCTGGAGCAGTTTGTTGCCTGAATACCAGTTGGAATGGCAAAATAGGTTCAGTGCCACTATCCAGCATCTCTGGATGAGGCAGTCCGGTTGCCAGAGGAGCACTTGGCCCTTCTCCTTCTCAGGGCCATGTTCCAGGGAGCGAGAACCCTTGTGGGGACCACCTCTCACTGTCCCAACTTACAGAGGTTGCCAGGTTGCAGCGGGAAATTTCCGACATGTTCTTCCTGCTCCCTGATCACACTAATTACATAGACCACTACACTGAGACTCCCCCAGAGGTGGTGGCACACAGTCAACCCTATTGTTTGCCCAAACACAAAAATATAATCAAGGAGTAGCAAGTGACTGTTCCAGCTCATTGATTTCAGTCCCCAAGAGAGATGGGTCAGTTCAGTTCCGTGTGGATTTTAGAAAATTCAGTGTGGTGTCAAAAATATGATGTATACTTAATGCCTCATATTGACAACCTGCTCAATCAATTAGGTGTGGCTTGCTTTTAATTGACACTGGATTTGACAATGAGGTATTGACAGACCCCCTTGACTCCCCTTCCTTTGGGGTTGTTCAGGGATCCTGCTCTGTTGTGCAGTTGATGTTCCAGCAACTCATGGACAAAATTATTTGCCCACACACAGCATATACACACTGCCTGTGGCACATGCAGCAACTGATGGCTGTCCTGAGATTTCACAGTAAACCCAAAGAAGTGTGCAGGTGGACAGGTGGATGACAGCAGCAAGTGCAGTCTGCCTGAGACATCAGATCATCCTTTTGGCCAAAAAGGATGTGAGACAGCTTTTGTTCATGTCTTACTAAAAAGGGAGCATCAGTTCCAGTCTAGTAGATGGATCATGGCAACAGGCTTTCACAAAGGTAACAGGTGCACACTGTGGTGGCCAACTTTTAAATTTCCTTGATTTCTTCCTTGTTTTTGCCTCCCTTTTGTTTTACAGAAAGGCACATTGGACAGGGACTGGCAGCCTCGTTGTCCCAGGTTTTACAATGAAGAGGATTTCCCCATTCTGTACATTAGTAGTAAGCTCTAGGTGTGAGCACAATAGTAAATTTTTGTCTGGCCTTCAAATGGATGGTCTTCATCTTCTGATACTATATGCTGGGACAGTCCTTCACCCTCTGTTTTGACATCCCATTACAGAGGCTCCACCAGATGAATGATGCCAACATGAGGATCACTTGGTATCTGAAACTTTAGCTGTTTAGGTTTCAGGTAGTCTACAGGCTGGGGCAAAATTGGCGGTGGCAGATTTCCTCTCATGTTGGGGAATTAACGGCAGGCTGAAAGTCTACCTGTCCAAAGTCCTACCTGGCCACCTGACCTGGGGGTGGTATGTGGACTTAGGGGGCATGGTCGAGAAGTCCTGAGATTTGTGATCTCAGAGAGCATGAAGGATTATAGCATGTTAGAAGACTGGTTAGATGCATGGGAGCTGAACCATTTAAAGCCTTGTACAGTATGTAAGTAGCAGCAGTTTGTAATCAATTCTAAACTCAACAGATAGCCACTGTAGAGATGCTAAAATTTGATATTTCTTTGTCCTGTTTAAAGCTCTGGGAGCTGCATTTTGGACTAACTGTAGCCTGTTTATTGAAGATGCAGCTCAACCACCTAGTAATATTATAATAGTCAAGCCTGGAGGTCATGAATGCATGAGACTAGCTTCTCAGCATCAGATACAGATAGGATAGAATAGAGGGTGGAATCAAGGAAAGTGAGTTTCCCTTCTATTGCAGGGAAAAAGAGGGAACGTTGTGATCCAGAAAGTGAGAGAGCCATGTGTGACAATGTGTGTACAATGTGTGTATTGGTTTAAAGCAAAAATGAAGTATATAAAGTGCATGTTGTGTTTTCCAAGCTTGTCTCCATTTTCTTTTCCTGAACCCACTGAATTATTTGCTGTATCAACTGATGATGTCACCACATTTACCATATTAATGGATTTAATACAAGGAAATAATGTCACTCTTGGAACACTGCTTACTAGAACTAATTGTTGTATAATCACTTTTTAACATGAGTTTGAATGTGAATGATAAATATAGAGCATCGTCACAAGGGTGTGCAAGCAGGTTATTGTAAGGTTTTTTATATTTCTGTGCTAAAGTGTTCCTTTATGTTTTCTACTTGAATTTTATAAGTTGCTAAACCATATAAAATTTTATATCCACTTTATTCACTTTATATGCTGGATTTCGTGCTTTTATAGTATGAATTACTTTGAAAGTAAGTTAATAGAATTGATACTAGACATACTAATATGTCAGCTTTCAGCCAGCTTGTAAAGATTTGTTACTTTATCTTTTAGATAAAGATTTGCTGCTTATCTTTTAATGTGCAAAAATGTGGCACTGCATAAAAGAGAAAATGTGTGTCTGTGCATTTGTGTGACTTCCTTTTGTGCCTAGGCTCAACACATCAGACCGCCCACCCCATTTTTTATGCCCAATACCCAATAAGAATTTGCACTTTTAGTTGTTTTGCACAAATTACCAAAACGATTACCACTCATGCTTCTGAACAGTCATGGGTTAAATGTGTAGCTGCCTAAACAATGGATCTACAGATAACCTTGTTAACATTGTTCTTTATTCTGACTGTGCAGGTGAATTGCAACTCTCATCTGTCAAAACAAGGTATGTTTTTGGAATAATTTAACAAATGGGTTATCTGTGTATTTTAAAACATATATTTAATAAAGTGTTCCTGTATTCATTTGTAGGTAAGATCAAATTACAGAGTTAAAATTTTACGGCTGTCAATACGTGTGTATACATTTACATTTATATTATTTACTGTAGAGTGTCACCCAAATGAGTTCCCTTCTAAGCCTGGTTCCTCTCAAGGGTTCTTCCTTGTATAATAATAAATTATTTATTTATTTATTTATTTATTTATTTATTTATTTATTTATTTCTCTCTCTCTCTTCTGTTTCCATACTTCTATAAAGCTGTTTTGAGCCAATGGGAATTGTTAAAAGCGCTATACAAATAAAATGAATTGAATTGAAAGATTGACTTCTTGTACTTGAACAAGATAATATGTTTAATCCGTCTGCAACAGTGAATGGTTTATTACTAGTTATATTATAGTTGCACTTAGAGGCATCATGCATTTTGTTGCTTTATGTTGATTAGTTGATTAGTGCCAGGTGCAAGAATATCAACATGATATTCAGGGACTTCTATAATGGATAAGTCACTTAATCTTAATATGTTTAAAAAACATAATCTGACTTAATATGTTTTACAAACCTATTGCTTTTTAACAAGGAACATATATCATTGGTATGGTGAAGCTTTCTTTATGATCATTTTTGAAAGGATTCTCGAGTGTCAGGGCTTTGGATTGTCACTATACTATGTACATCTAAATTAAAACAATCCTTACAATGCAATTCACATATAATTTGGTGCAAGCTACAATTTTTTAGAATCGAAAGAAAAACAAAAAAACAAACAAACAAATAAATAAATAAAAAGAAAGAAACATAACAATTGCAGTCAAGGCGATAGTAATAAATGAGTCGGCTATTGTAAATGATGTATAAGGTATAAATAAATACCTTGTGACTATTTATAAAGATAGAATTATATAGATAGAAATAAGTTATTGCACAATATTCAAAGAGGGATTTGTATATAACGAGAGGGTAATAAAGTGTAACAGAATGTAAACATGTCAATAATAATAACAGGACAATAAGGCATTAAATGCATTAATAAAGCATAATCGAGTAGAATATCTTGTTCTTTTCAGTAATAAAAATATGACTATGATAGTTAAATAAACATTTGTATACTAACAGTGCACCCCGTTCTGCCTTTTTCATTATCATCATGTTTCGGTTTTCAGATCTGGAGCTGAAGGGAAAGGCATTCTTAATGTGTTTCACAAGAAAGTTTTATGACTTCACCTGCTTCTGGGAGGCACCTGTAGGACAATCCTATGACTTCCTTTATCAAACAGATGAGGGGTGAGTACAATAGATAATGAAACTACATATCTATTACAACTATGATATAATAAATAAACTATGTGCAAATAAACAAAAACCTTTCTATGATTTAAAAAAAAATAAAAATAAAAAATAAACTCATGAAAGTCTGTCAATTTGCTGCTATTAACTGACAAAACACCAAAACGTGTAGGATCCAGGACCAGGACTGTAGACCAGGACATTTTTGTATGTAAACTTTACGCAATATTTAAAATCAGTTGCTTTCACAATTCCTAAAATGACTTTTTGCCATCACAAAATTTAAATCTCACAAAAGTTACTGAAACTGCTTGAATACTACAAATGGTTTGCCTGTAATTGTCAAAAGAATTTGACAGAGAACAAAAAGCGGGGCCGTATGTAAACAACGACTTTGTCCCTAAGCTATACAACAAAGTTCATGTTAACGCCACCTACTGGTCAAAAGCAAAATTAACATGGTACGAATGCCACTCGGGGCCTCAGACCTTTTCTCCCACAGTCAGAGTATTCCAACACTGTCTGTGGTCAAAACAGACACATCTGAATCTAGTGAAACTACAAACCACTTTTAAATCTCTTGAGTAAAGTTATGGCTCTGCTTGTCTGAAGCTGCTTAGGCAACAATTATAGTGTGTCCAGATTTGCAGCTCTTGGCTGCTTGGTCCCTGAAAATTTAGCAAATTTGTTTTCAATTTGTTGTTATTATTATTAATATTATTATTAATATTATTAATATTATTATTATTATTATTATTATTATTATTATTATTATTATTATTATTATTATTGTTGTTGTTGTTGTTGTTGTTGTTGTTGTTGTTGTTGTTTTATTATTATTATTATTATATCGTGTTTTTAAAATAGATTTTTTGTTCTTCTTTTATTATTATCCACAGTGAGGAGAGCAGATGTAACATAAGTCAGCAGCAGACTGCAGAAGGAAAAATCTTCCATGTCTGCTTCTTCCCACCCAGTGATGTCTTTATGTTCTCTCCCTTAAACATCAAAATGGTTGATAAAGACACCAACACAACTGTCTACAACGACATGCTTTATGTAGAGGACAACTGTAAGAGTTATGTAAACATCATGTAGAGTTTGTGTCTGTGAATGAGTTATTAATAAGCATTTCCTCTCTGTAGGCCTGTTATATCCTCCATCGAATGTATCTGTTCACCATACTGGAAAGGCAGGGGAAATTCTGGTTAAGTGGCCAGCAGCAACAGAAAAACCTGTTCAATATGAGCTACATTACACCTCGAATGCATTACAGGATACAGTTAAACTGGTGAGTTGCAAACAGACTCAAATTTAAAAGCACAGATTTGCTATAGAAATGTTTTGTAATAATAATAATAATAATAATAATAATAATAATAATAATAATAATAAGTATTATTATTATTATTATTATTATTATTATTATTATTATTATTATTGTTGTTGTTGTTGTTATTATTGTTGTTATTATTATTATTTATAACAAATTATTATTAGTATTATTAGTATTATTGTTATTGTTGTTGTTATTAATAATAACAACAACAATAACAATAATAATAATAATCATCATCATAACAAATTATTTTATTTTGTTTTGATTATTATTATTATTTCTGTTTTTATATATTTGTTTGTTTATCTATCTATCTATCTATCTATCTATCTATCTATCTATCTATCTATCTATCTATCTATCTATCTATCTATCTATCTATTTATTTATTTAAATAGAAAAAAGATTCCAAATGTGAGCACACGCTGACCTCCCTGGTCCCAGGACAGCTATGCACAGTGCAGATAAGGGTTAAGCACACTTTAACTGATACTGGTGGCCACTGGAGTCACTGGTCACATCCAGTTACAGTCATGGTACCTCAGACAGCAGGTGAGAGACCTCAGTGCCAAAAACAAAGGTGCTATATGCATTTCCATTTAAATGATTTATGTTTGTTTTATTGTTAAAGACATACCCAGACTTAATTTAAACTTGTACGATATTTTCATTTAATTTAGAAATCCATATTTACGTACATAAATATTTGTGTATTTATTTTAAAATAAAACTGGCCTTGGCAAGGGGCGCATGGTGGCTTAGTGGTTAGCACGTTCACCTCACACCTCCAGGGTTGGGGGTTCGATTTCCACCTCCGCCTTGTGTGTGTGGAGTTTGCATGTTCTCCCGGTGCCTCGGGGGTTTCCTCCGGGTACTCCTGTTTCCTCCCCTGGTCCAAAGACATGCATGGTAGGTTGATTGGAATCTCTGGAAAATTGTCCGTAGTGTGTGATTGCGTGAGTAAATGAGAGTCTGTGTGTGCCCTGAGATGGGTTGGCACTCCGTCCAGGGTGTATCCTGCCTTGATGCCCGATGACGCCTTAGATAGGCACAGACTCCCCGTGACCCGAGGTAGTTCGGATAAGCGGTAGAAAATGAGTGAGTGAGTGAGTGAGTGAGTGAGTGAGTGAGTGAGTGAGTGAGTGAGTGAGTGGCCATGGCAACATTAGGAAGAAAAAAAAGTCCTGAAAAGAAATCTGATAAACAAACATGGCATTCACTCAATAAAGCACATGAATGAATTATCTTTGGATTTCAAATCTAAACTCCTCATGTTTTTTGCTGTAGCTGACATTGAGTTAAAGTGCCACACTTCTGATCTACACCAAATCCGTTGTCAGTGGAACGAGGAGCGATATGGTCAAGCAAACCTTCATTACCAACAAACTGTCAGGTAGATATTTTGTCCATGCTGTATAAACACTGGAGTCTCTGTAGTTATTCATTATAAAACAAATCTCAGGATGCGAACGATGATTCTTTTTCAGGAATATTTGGGGGAACTGGAAGACCTGTGAGAAGAGTATTGCCTATGCAAGTCAATGTTTTCTCTATGGAGAGAAATGCACCATGTTTCAAGTTTACCTTAATGCTACCTCCGGGCTCTTTAACCGAACCTTTTACATGGATGTGTTCAGCATGAACAATAGCAGTAAGCTATTTTTCAAATACTGTGACTTTATTAATATGCTCATTTATATTTTAAAGGACAATCTTAGTACAGAATATTCACTACCCATCCATTTCCCATTCTAACAACAGTTCTTATATAAAAAAGAATGACAATTAGTACTTTTCTAAGTTTAATCTTCTGCAATACAAGTTATAAATTACATTATAGTAAATATAATCTTCAGCAGTTTTCACTAAGCAGCTAAGTCACTTTGCTGTGCAAAAAAATAAGAAGAATAATAACACAATGCATCTCATTTATTAATCTCTTAGTAAAGTTGTGTATAAATCTTTGTGTAAGCCAAATCTGAATAAATCTCTCATAATTTCTCACACATTCAGATTAACAGGTAAATAGCAGCAAAGACTTATCTATTAGTTAATAAAAATAATACCCAGTTGATGGTGCCAGGAGCTCTCGGTTGTACTATTATAAACTGTTGTAGAAATGACAGTCATCGCCTCCGGCTTGCTCATTAGGGATAGGGATAGATATATAGTATTTTAAATTTGAAGTTAATCTTTTTAAATTCCTTTTAAACTTTGATTGTATGCATTCATTTATTTAGACAATGGGAAATGGGAAATTGTTAAAAGCGCTATACAAATAAATTGAATTGAATCGAATCGAATGGCGGACACCAAGCACATCACATAGAGAAAACACTTTATTGTATATTTGAATTCAAAGCACTTATCGGTTTACTTGGTGCTTGTGCGGTATTAAAAGATGACGCTGCAGGAAACTGAACAGACCTACACTCTGCAAGCGGTCCTCCTTTGCATCTCCTTCGAGTTGCTTTTCTTCTTACTGAAATTACTAAACGTCTAATTTGTCTTAATCGACAGATTTTGTTTGTTCTTCACATTTAATATTTTTTCAGTTTCTTAAGATTTCTTTTTCTTTGTATTTAATCTGATAGACTAACGTGTCTGTAAATGTGCAGAAACTCATAATAACTCAATATACGTTATGATATGAAGCTGGACAAATCAGTAAACAAAAAAATTTATTTGGTCTTCTTATGGATACATTTAAACACATACCGGAGACCATGATATGATACAAAGGTTTCTTCTTAAATGACAGAATTTTCATGAATAAGAAATATCCTACAAACAAATCCATTTTCCTATATATTTATTGTAGTATCATGCTTTGTTATGAAAAGTCTTTTCCCCCCATGATTAGTTAAAACAGAGCCTCCAGGAGAGCTGAAAGAGGAGATCATTGGAGAAAGGCTTTGTCTGAGATGGCTTTCTCCTCTTCCACAAATATCTGAGCATTTACTGTATCAGATTCGCTACCGAACACAAAGAGAGAACAAGTGGAAGGTAAGGAACATACAACAAGAACACGCATAAAGGACAAAGTCTAACTAAATAAGAATGGATTATGACTTTATAGAAGATTTCCACTTTTTGGTTGTGAATGAAATGCTTTTGTGTGCCAGATTTTTACAATGCAAAATCCTAATACCAGCACCTGTCTGGATGTACAAGCCAGTGGCACCTACACCATTCAAATAAAAGCTATCCCCAATGGATTATTGTACAAAGGGCAGTGGAGTGATTGGTCTAAACCTCTAACAAAACAACTTATTTCACAATCAGGTACTCAAGCTTTCTCGTACGCAATCCACAAGAATTTGAATTACTAAGATGTTCACCAGTGTTTCTTCCCTAATACAGGGATGCTGTTTATTGCCTGTGTACTATTTGGCTTACTCATTTCTGTTGTATTGTTCTTCTCGTTCTCCAGGTATGTTAAGCCAGATTAACAACAAACATTTTAACACTGTACAAAATTCTAAATAGGCAAATGTGTATTTGGTGTGTGATTCATGTCATGTTTCTTTAGAAAGTTCATGCGGCTTCTGTGGCCACCGGTCCCGAATCTGAAAAATGTTCTGGAAAATATCCTGAAAGATATTGATGGAGAACACTGGGTATGTTACATCTTGGCATTGTCGAATTTCCTTAAGCATTATCTTAACCATAATGCACAAACTTTCATGTTCTAAAGCAAAAAAAAAAAAAAGTAGTAATTATAAGTTGTGTTTGTGTTACGTATTTTAACTCATAGCAAATAAGTGTACATACAGGTGCATCTCAATAAATTAGAATGTCGTGGGAACGTTCATTTATTTCAGTAATTCAACTCAAATGGGGGGGGGGGGGGCACGGTGGCTTAGTGGTTAGGGGGGTTTCCTCCGCGTACTCGGGTTTCCTCCCCCGGTCCAAAGACATGCGTCGTAGCTTGATTGGCATCTCTGGAAAATTGTCCGTAGTGTGTGATTGTGTGAGTGAATGAGAGTGTGTGTGTGCCCTGCGATGGGTTGGCACTCTGTCCAGGGTGTATCCTGCCTTGATGCCCGATGATGCCTGAGATAGGCACAGGCTCCCCGTGACCCGAGAAGTTCGGATAAGCGGTAGAAAATGAATGAATGAATAAATTAAAGCAAATAGTGCCCCTACCTAAGTATTTTGTACATGTACTGATTCACTAAAAATTGTTTTTTTTTTTTTTTTTTGGCTTATGAAGTCTTCAAATTTTTTGAGATAGCAAATTGGTGGGTTTTTGTTAAATGTGAGAAAAAAAATCATCACAAATAAAAGTACCAAAGACTTAAACTACACCAGTCTGTGTGTACTGAATTTAATACGAGTTTCACTATTTGAGTTGAATTACTGAAATAAATGAACTTTTCCACGACATTCTAATTTATTGAGATGGACCTGTATTACCAAATAATTGGTCAAGTGTATTTTTATTTGCTATAAATGCCTATCACCGACAGTACAAGAGTTATAAGTTCCACATTTATTTTATTTACTAGAAGTAATAATATTGTGCTAATATGCTTATATTCTAGGAGCCCAACATCAAGCTGTGTGATGATGAGGCCCCTGCTTCTGTGGTGGAGATCATGTCTGATAAGAAAATTTCCTGGACGTCAAACTACCCAGATTTCCAACACTTCCAGTTGGCTGTGGATTACAAAGAGGAGCAGGGCCTGGAGATGAGCCAAGAGTACGTAATCTTAAAATCCAGCCCCGTCTACGACATCTCAAACCTGAACGGGAACGATTATGTTTATAGACTGAATGCCTCATTGGATCAGCTTGAGGAAAAAGTCTGCTGTTATTCTTCTCTTTGTTCGGACACTTTTTCTGTCTCCTCCACCAACATCCTAAACCATTCTTATGTAGCTGAGATTGAGAGTCTCCGAACCATAACAGGAAATTACAGCAATATTGAAACGGTAGCAACGGCTAAGGACAAGTGAAAAAGGCAGGGCATGGCAGGGCAGGGCAGGGCAGGGCATGGCAGGGCAGGGCAGGGCAGGGCAGGGCAGATTCATCTTCCGGTAGGCATAGTGCAGGAAAATCTTTTGGGGTTTAATCTACATGCTGTCAGGTTTGAAAGCATTAAAGTAAAATGGAAATCTCTGTGTATCTCTGACAGTAGTGTAAATATGCATTGTTTTGCTTAAAACTAGAGGCTGTGCAGTATGTTAAAATCTCTGAATACATTATTCTGCAAGCATAAGGCATGCCAGATAGAGGAAACTTTAAAATGAGCCAGCAGTAAGTGTCATTTCTGTTGAACCACTTGTGATAACCAACTGATTTTCCACAGTCATCACTTTGAAATGTTTTACCACAAGTTAAAAACTGCCAGACTTTTCAGACGCGGATATATATATATATATATATATATATATATATATATATATATATATATATATATATATATATCCATTAGAGGAGAAATAGAGTTCACCGTGTCGTAATTACATTTATTCAGTGTGCAATCACTAAGATAGCGTTTTTGTTTTGTATATTATATTAACAGTATGTTACAAGATAGCAACATGATGCAGATGTATTATGTAATAAATATTTAGCAATCTATTGTGTCATTTTAATTTAGATGAATTTCTGCATAGCTTTCTCAATCTTTTTTTTTTTAAGGTATGAGTTAATAGGCTGGACTAATAATCTATTACTGTTATAACTTTTTTGGAGCACACTTTAAAGAACATTACAGTTTGGCACCATTCGTAGCAGCAGAGCAATATTCATAATATTGTGTTTTTGCTGTAGGAATTTAGACTAAAATTGTATACACACACACACACACACACACACGAAACAGACTCTTAATGTATACGTTAGTTAGGAGAGGAACTACTTTTTACATTTTTTTTTTAAATTTACACACATATAGTACATACATACACACACCTATACGTACACACAGCAGTGAATGACCCAAAGCTGTAGTTATACTAATATCTCTCATGCAATAATAAGCATATGTTATTAGAAAGTTGAGTTTGATTCATAGTTATTTACTGTTTGTTTTGACCCCTTTTTTCATGAACAGGAAGTCCTGAGACCACGGATTTAGTTTCTTATGACCTTATACTTGTGAAATGCACACATGCACGCTTACACGTGTGCTCACACACACACAAGCTCTCACACAAACTCACACCCTCGCACGTATACTCTCACTCACAAACACACTAAAACTCTTGCATGCACACTCTCACTCACACACAATGATTTTCAATATTTATTTAATAGTAATTCATTTTATTTTGTAGTTCAATGATATTAAAAGTAAAAACATAAACATTATAAAATTATTTGGCTCATGACCGAGCTACAACATTCATCCCACACACACTTTGAGACAGACCTGGACAATAAGCAGTGAGTACAGAATGGGGAGGCTTGCTCTCCAATGTTAAAAACACATTTTCTCTTCGCTTGTCTATTTCATGCTCCGCACCAATGCATTAGTGAATTATCTGACTGAAAAGCCCAATTTGTAAGTGCACGATGTCACTACCTAGAGTCGGCGGTGTTCATCTGATGGTGTAAATCCAACAATATATAAACTCCATTTCAGCTTCACTGAGGTTTTAATATGAAGCTTCTGAAATAATGTCAGTCTCACAGTGTGTGTGTAAGTGTAAGTGAGTCTTGTCCCTCACTCACACCTCAATCTCCCTTCAATGCATACAACACATCATCCTGGCTGAGATTTAGGCGAACACGAAGGAGAAGATCCAGACGGCTGGGCTCGAGCAGGAGCAGACGACAAGCTCCTAACCTCTGACACACAGCCAGGCTCTCGGACACGCTCGCCGGCTGCAGCCCTTCTACCCGACACAAGGCCTGGTGCTGTACAAACACCTGACAAAGAGGAATAGAAACTTGTTTAGCACCAACTGATTCTATGCAAAGGTCAGACATACTGCTTGTTCCGACAGGCTCAGGGTGTGAGAAAGAGTGTGAGCCGTTGCCACTGAAACAACTACACCAATGCGCTGCTGGAGTCTCAAATCAGGTTAGTAAGAAAATTGGATAAACACTCAGTTATAACAGCAGCAGTATGCAAGATTCTCAACATAAATGGAATTAGAAAAACCGAAATTTTCTGTGATGAGAAAACGAGCATTTCTAATTTTGGAAGGAGTCTCCAGTATCAGTGCTCTTACACGGTCAGCCATTTTGCCTTTTTTTTTAAACACAGCTATATCTTTTTTTTTGTCTCTTGTGAAGTCAAGAGTAAAGGGGGAAAAAGATCCTGATGATAGAACGATTATTTACACTAGAGTGTAAATCTTTCTAAGTAGTATAATGTGTTGTTTTTTGTTATTAAACAAAACATTGTTAGTATTGGCAAATTGCTGTACGATAAAAAGAAATAAAACACTTTGGGACATTTCTTACAGTAATAAAGTCAGTGAAAAATGAAGGCAATTTGCAGATTTAAATGACTTGATTTAGAAAAATTTGACATTTTGACTTTTCTCCTTGTCTGTTTCTTACAAACAAATCTGTGCTTTCGGCACTATTTTATCTGTAGGGAGAAAATTTATTACAAAATATTCAATAATTTAAACTGCTTATTAAGTCATACATAATCCATTAAATAAATAAATAAATTTCTCACTTTCTAAGGGTTTTGTAATGATCTGTTTATGAGTCAAGCACCTGTGAACATGTTTCTAAACCATTACTCTAAATTGAACTCATTATGGAAGTGGTTTTAAGTCTCCAGTCTTCTTCAATAGACAACGCAATGATGACATTTGCACAGATGAGCATGATGATGATCACACACATTAATCAGACATTACCTGCTGAAAAGTGGCCTCTTCAAGACCTAACCTGCGAAACTCTGCAATCACTGCCCGCAAGAAGAGCTGCTCCTGCAGTGAGGAACACCTGAAATAAAACAGGACCATGACTAAGTACAAGGAGTCGGAATATATAACTAAATAAAATGTATTTATTCAAATTCAGTCAATGAAAAAAATCTCTCTCCCTCCATCTATAAAGAGAGAGAGAGAGAGAGAGATATGGATGGATATATATATATACAATTTATTATTAATTTATTATATCGATCTATACTAATATATATATGTGTGTGTGTGTGTGTGTGTGTGCGTGTCTCGACACACACGCGCGTTTCTCCAACATACCTGATAGCTGTGACGTAGGATGAAGAGAACATTTCGTCCAAGGCTTCCATCACATGACTCATTCCAACCAACCCGACTGCACCCTTCTGATTGGCGTGCTCACAGATCTCAGTGGCACGTCTGCAGATATCCAGACAGCGACGTGCATCACCTGACAGAGCTGCAACCTGTGGGCGATCGGAGAAGCAATCAGACAGGCAGAGGGAAGAGTTTTAGATTTTTGACAGGGAGTACGAAAGGACATCATTCAGTGTGGGCTTCCTGCAGCGTTACTTTTATGGCAGAATCTTAGATGGTTCTTTATGTAATAAAGTCTTTAGCCAATAATTGACTTTATTTTATACACCAAATCCATTAAGGACCAGTGTGGATACTGGTATTACCTCCATGAAACATTTCTTTTCATTTAGATTTATTTGTCATAACTTTTTCTTTACTCCTGACATTATTCCTTACAGCATAATGATTTTTGGGGATATTCTATCACATTTGCTTCAGTTTACTATTCTGTAGTTGTGGTCGTTTTGCCTCGGTCACATTTATGCTAAACTTTGCTGCGTCTCTGTGGGTTTTTGGAAAAGCACTAAACCTTTTTTACCTTTCTGGAGACCAGCTGTAGAGCGTCTTCCTCAAAAGCTTTTACTCTGTTTAGTCGAGATGTGATGATTTGCTGCAGTTGCTTAAAAGTGTACGGTTGGAAGGACATGCGCGTAAGACCCTACAAAGCCAAACACACACATCGGTCAAATTTCTTAAACATAGTTTACTAATGAATCCATATCAAAATACTAATGCTAATAATTTGTCCAACAAGTCATAAAATCACACTGCAGTTATTGTAAGGTCTTGTCGATGAGAGATTTACCAGGCGACTGGCCACACGGTTGATCATGATCCTCTCAGGCAGGTCCATAGTGTTAGCAATGGTCAGGACCACCAAGCGTGCATGCCGTCTCGTTGGCCAGTCAAATATATTATACATGACATTCTGCTTCCTGGTCCATAAAAGATCCAGCTGGAAAAATAAAATCCATAACTATATTAAATCACTGATGTTCAGATTTAAGAGCGTGTTATGTATGTGATGTCATAACATGGGCTGCGATATGCAAATTAGATGATTTGTGTAAGGAACCTTAAGGCACTGTACATGATTGTACAATGTGACTGTTGAACAAACTGTATTTTGTGTTGGTTTTTTATTTATTTATTAGTTTTACTATGTGACAACTTGAGATATTCTCAGTGACGGGTCATACAGACGGTAACATTCAGGTAGCTAGGTGTTTGGTAGGTTAGTGAGTCATTAAGCCATTCTTGTACTTCACACAAGATTAAATGTTCTTAGGCCACTTTGAAGGTTTACTTTGAAAGTGTTTTTCTTTCTGTAACATTTTTTAGCCACTATAGCCATGATATTTGTCCGTAACATAAAAGGAGTGAGGATTCCACAAATTTTAAACCTGTACTGATTCAATTCTGATCAAACCTTAGGTTCTTTGCTGAAATAAAAAAAAATATTTAATTAATATTATTTTACTAAAATAATATTTAATTAATATTATTTTACTAAAATAATAATAATAATAATAATATAATAATAATAATAATATTTGATTTAAATAAATATTTTTGGCTTCATTATTTACCAAAAAAAACACTTAATATTTTATTAAAATAATTATTATCATCATTATTAATAATGATAATAATATTTGATTTAAATACATATTGTTTTTGGCTTCATTATTTACTAAAATAAAAAAATATTGAATTCATATTATTTTAATAAAACATTAATAATAATTGTTAGTATTAATAATAATAATAATAATAATAATAATAATAATAATAATAATAATAATATTTGATTAAATACATATTCTTTGGCTTCATTCTTTACTAAAATAAAAAAAAAAATATATATATATTTATATATATAAATATATATATATTTTTTTATATAAATATATATATATTTTTTTTAATTTTATTTAAATAATACTAATAATACTACAACAACTAATAATAATAATAATAATAATAATAGATTTAAATAAATATTTTTGGGCTTTTTTTGTTCCCCCCACTAGTCCCACAGGTGCCCAGTGACAGATTTGGGACCTCACCTCATCCACCAGCAGCACTGTGGTCTCTTTCTTTGGTGCTGGCGTACTGAAGCGTTTCTCCAGCAAGGCAGCAGCATGATCTGGTGTCGCTTTCTGATCTGTTAGTTTCTATAATAAACAGCACCACAAACATGATCAGAATGAGTCAAAAAAACAAAGGAGGATGTGGAAATACAGCAGTAGCACACACCTGAAGAATCTGGACGTAGGCCTGGTGTGGGTCGGTCATCTTCATGCCGTTGATCTCTATGAAGTGAAACGGTGGGATCTCCTCCTGCTCTGCTGCCTGCTGCAGAGACCTGATCACCTCATGCACTGTGGCAGTTTTCCCTGTGCCAGGAACACCTGAGATATACATACACCTGTACAACAAACACACAGCACGCAATTATATACCACTTTGTATGCAAATGAGGTGTTGAATTGAGAAACGTGGTGCACGACACAGCCAGACGCACCCTCCAGTGCCGTCCATGATCTTGCTTTCCACAAAGTTGTAGATATCTTGGAACTCCTGCTCTCGACATGGCAGAGACTCGGGGACTGAAGATACATGCAGCCTTTTATTGAAAGAAAAACAAAAACAAATGAAAATCTGAGAATTTTGAAGCCGATTAAGGAGTAAAATATTTTGATCAGAAATGAAGCAGCAGTGATATACAATAGCATAAAGCCTCTCTATTGGCACAGGGATTAAAGACTAGGTTTCATTTTTTACAGTAGAGTTGGAAATTTCATGTAGCTACCGGATTTAAAATAAATAAAAACCAGAGACATACCGTAATTTCTGGACTATCGAGCGCATATATTATTTTGAACATAAATAAGCCGCACATGTCTATAAGCCGCAGGTGCCTACAGGTACATTGAAACAAATTAACTTTACACAGGCTTTAACGAAACACGGCTTGTAACAAAAAATAAAAAATTAGCAGTAAACATAACCCTAACCCTAGGTCATTATCTTCCTCCTCCTGTGCACTGAAACCACTGAAGTCATCTCCTTGGGTGTCGGAGTTAAAGGTGGGGTCTCCGTTGTTTGAGAAATGCTTCAAAAATCAAATCAAAACAAACGTGTAGCCGATGAGCAGAAAGGGGCGGGGCTTGTCGATATGCGGCGGAGAGAGTGTTCAGTGTGTGACATTAGCAGAAAGCGGTTTTAACATTGACATGGAGGATAAAAACAAAGAAAGAAAGCAAAGAAAGGCTTACGATAAGGCAAGAAGTAGGACGTGTTAATATAGGATCAGCTTTCCAACGCTGGAGAGAACTGAAGGAGCAGGAAGTTGGCCGCATATTCACAGATTGGAGTTTCCCGAGTCAATAACTCCTGAGCTAAACGCTGTTACTACACAAATAACACCTCTTTTCTATCGTAGTAATGTAGAGACACAGCTACAACCGCGTTCTACTTCTTGCCTTATCGTAAGCCTTTCTTCTCTTTCTTTCTTTGTTTTTATCCTCCATGTCAATGTTAAAACCGCTTTCTGCTAATGTCACACATGCGCACTGAACACTCTCTCTGCCACATATTGACAAGCCCCGCCCCTTTCTGCTCATTGGCTACACATTTATTTCGATTTTTGTTTTGTTTTTAGTTTGTGGTCCCGACTCAGTTTTCTGAAGTATTTCTCAAACATCAGAGACCCTGCCTTTAACCCGTTCGTCAATTTCATTGGTATAATGAAAGCTTCACAAGAAACATGAAAAAACTGAGCACGTCACAGAATGTGTTTTTTTTTAATTGAAAGTGGGAAAAATCCATATATTAGCCGCGTCATTGTTTAAGCCGCAAGGTTCAAAGCGTGGGAAAAAAGTTGCGGCTTATAGTCCGGAAAATACGGTAGATAAATAGTATATAGCCGTGACACCACTTTTATGTTTATTCAGGCTGATTTCAACACACTGTCACATCCATCAGCCCATTTTCTCTGTCTGAATAACAGCAAAATAATAGTCATGGTGATAAGAACCCAAGTATGGCTGAACATGAAAAGCATGAAAAAAAAAAACAGAGCCAGAAATTAAATAAATGGCTTGATGATATTATTTATACACCTGAGGAGACACTCTTTGTAAAATTCCCCGGGAAATTATAAATAAAATCTTAAAAACGTTATGACTCTCTTACCTTGCCCTCGCTTCCTCCAATACGTTTCCAGGCTTCCTGGCCGGCAGGCTTCTGCTAGGAATGCTGGGAGTGGCGTGCCGAGGCGTTCGGGGAGTGTGAGGAGCAGACTATATATCCATGTGAGGAAGAGATAAAAAAACTCTTTAAGTGAGAGCTATTGGACTACAATTTGGTACATGGGACATTTACATAGTTTCAATATAGCAGATCGAAGTCTGACACGAACGTGTTGAATTGAACAAGCTGAGGAGCTTAACACAGACTATTCTATAGCAAAATGTCTCCAGATATGAATTTTTCCTTCATATTTAACAAACATAAAATGTTGATGAGGGAAAAATTTTTTTTTTCTTACATTTTGTTTCGTCTGATTATTTAAAGGTGGGGTCTCCGTTGTTTGAGAAATGCTTCAGAAAACTGAGTCGGGACGACAAACAAAACAAAAAACAAAACTAACATGTAGCCAATGAGCAGAAAGGGGCGGGGCTTGTCCATATGGGCGGAGAGAGTGTTCAGTGCGCATGTGTGACGTTAGCAGAAAGCGGTTTTAACATTGACATGGAGGATAAAAACAAAGAAAGAAAGAGAAGAAAGACTTACGATAAGGCAAGAAGTAGGACGTGTTAATATAGGATCAGCTTTCCAGCGCTGGAGAGAACTGAAGGAGCAGGAAGTTGGCGCATATTCACAGATTGGAGTTTCCCGAGTCAATAACTCCTGAGCTAAAAGCTGTTACTACACAAATAACACCTCTTTTCTATCGTAGTAATGTAGAGAGGCAGCTACAACCGTGTTTTGTGTAGTAACAGTGTTTAGCTCAGGAGTTATTGACTCGGGAAACTCAACTTTACTTAAGACGCCGAGGCCCTTTTTTCCTTCTCGATAGGTGAGTAACGTTGGTTTTGCTTTGTTACACAGAACTAATATATGCCTTTGTCCTTTACATGATTATGCTTGTGTGTCATTTTTGCTTGTTTGTTTATCTGCAATCGTATTGTTCTTCCCTTCAGCTATGATAAAGACATTTCTTTCCATTATTTGCCTGGGTTACGTATGTATGTATGGGCGGAGCTATCGATACAGGGGTGGGACCCATTTGGGTTAGGGGCGTGTTTGTTTTGGTGATTTCAAATGTCACCATTGGCTTTCAAACAATGGAGACCCTGCCTTTAATCAGATTATTATGGATAGCATCTGAGCTTGTGATACAGAAAGACTGAGCCTGGGGCCAATGAGAAAAGCCCTGAAACTTAAAATGTATTAATTGGATGCTCTCCTGTTTCACTTCTATCAGTCCTCCTAAATTTCACTGCTTCTCATGTTGCCGTACCTTCTTGTTCGGAGTTTTGCGAGGGGTTCTCGCTGAAGCCCGAGTCTTTTCGGTAGACGGCGTTCTTGGACCCGCCGACCGCCTAGTCCTCTTCACTACGAGCTCGTCTTCACTGTCCATTTTCGTTTCCTCTTCCTCTTCGCTGCTGCTCTCCAGGTCGAGCTTCGAAGGCATGAAGCAGCCGTCGTCATCTGCGTCTTCCCCGTCAGACTGCAGCTCATCACGGCTGGACACAAGTCGATACACCGATCAGATTAAGAAGAGAAATAAAAGACGGTTGCACAGTACCTGAGCTTAAGAACTCACAGCTGCTTTCGAATGAGAGAGGACACGAGCTGAGCGGATTTCCTCTTGGACCGTGGAGTGGCAGTAGTCTGTTCAGGTGAGTCTTCGTGCTCTTCTTCAGCCCTGAGAGCAGAATGAACACAAAGACAAGGTGTGTTTACATGCACGGAGATTTTACTCCATAAACACACTAACTTTTAATCCTGGTTATTCCCTTTATTGAGCAATAAAAATTTCACTTTGACTGAGCCACAAATAAGTCTATTGGTCTATTGTAAATTATAGGTTTCATAAATATGTTTATTCAGTTATTGTTCTTTTAATGACATGTCAACATCAGTGGCTAGTTTCATGGTAAGATTGAGGTAGGAAAAATGAAATATTCCATAATATCTTACAGCTTTTTAACAGTTTCAGCTTCAGCTATATGTACAGTTCTGTGCAAAAGTTTCAGGCAGGTGTGAAAAAATACTGTAAACTGCTTACTGTGTATATATATATATATATATATATATATATATATATATATATATATATATATTTATATAAATAAAAAACATTATATATTATTATTAGTTTTAGATATAAAGTCTAGTAGTTATCTTATCTGTGTTAAGAAAAGGAGAGTCCATTAGTATACAATTGTACATATAGGTTAGGTTATATAATTAGCACTCTCGCGCACTTGCGCACTCTCGCACGAGGCAGGTGCTTATATACAAACATGTAGGTGAAGATCATCTAAGTGCACATGTTTTAACCCAAAAGAAACCTTAGTTTTAGTTGCTTAAAGTGTTGCCTTTTCTCTTATAACACCGTGTACTCACAGCACAGCAAGCGCAGGCTCTCGGCCTGAAGCCGACTCTCTCTTCCTAGACGGAGTTCTCGAGCTGCCAACAAACGAGATACACACGAGTTACAATTTTCAAAATGCTTACTAATATTCCTTGAATTTTCAATAGACGTGTGTAGAACTCTAGACAAGAGTGTCCTCTATGCTACAAAACCAACAGTAGCCCGTGTACGTGGTGTATAACAACATCCCAAATTACAGACCAGATTTATGATCCTTCACCACAGTGCTTTGGGACTCTGGAGGAACAACACCAGGCAAAGTAAAAGTACTGGTGTAGGAACACCGCAGTGTGAGAGGTGCGAGACACATGAAATCAGGTGTGTGAGTGTTGGAGCTCCATCACCAACAATAACTGCAGTGCGTGTCTGTTCACATCACTATAAAGCCGGGGAGACAAACTCACTTGTTCCCCCTCAGACCTGCTCTCCTGGGAGTGGCCTCTCTCCTACGAGGAGTCCTGCCATTACCGATAAGTGCTTCGGCCTCGAACACGTCGTCTTCCAGAGGCTCGACTCCAAGCAAGTCCCTGGATGAGCAGCAGCAAGCTTTTTATAGCAGGCTTTATTTTACGTTAGTCATTAATTAAGAGCGACGACTCTGAACGTATAAAAGCGGTTTTCTTTGTCGTGTCTCGCTCCACAGTGGTGCTTAATATGAAGGAGAAATAAAATAATTTCAAGATTTTTTTTTTTAAAGTATATCTGTTTTTAATCTAGCCTATTAGGGGCATGATATCGATTAAAAAGTAAAAATAAATAAATAAATAAGATTCAGGGTTTTATTTCCCCCACACAAATGTTTCCATCTTCAACATAAATGTTGATATCAAACCCATTTCTGTTCTTTTGTTCATAAACTAATATTCTGAAGGCGTTCTCTTCAACCATTAAAATTCTGTATAAAGTGATTAACGAAGGGGGGGGGGGGCGCAAAAACACGTCCTGAATCATTTTAGATCAGACTTGTAGTGATGTAATAATTCATTTGTTTATACTGATTGAAAATACCAGATGGGTCGAGTTCTATTTTTTGCCGACAGAACGGATCGCTGGCGTGTTGGTTGAAAAGGTTCGTTATTGCATTTTTAATTCATCCTCATTTCTATAAGAACAGCTTCCTCGAGGCTTTGTGTGTTTATGTGGATGCTACAAATAAATGGGTTAAAAATTGATTAAACCTTTTAGAAATAGCGTTTTGGAAGGAAGCTCTAGTGTCCGCTACTAACTAGCAAGTGTGTGTTTGTGTGTGTGTGTGTGTGTAAGAGAGACACGAGAACGAGTGTTAGAAAAGACCTCTAGAACATAATTAAAATCAGAAGATTATTTAAAGGTGCGGTGCACGATGTTTGAAAGCCAATGTTGACATTTGAAATCACCAAAACAAACACGCCGCTAACCCAAATGGGCGTCACCCTGTTTTGATAGCCCCGCCCCACACATACATACGCAATCCAGGCAACTATTATGGCGGAACCTGCTGGGGCAGCTGGCCGAGGGGATATTTTTTTATCAATAAATGAACACAATGAGTAATACTATGTAATACAAATGTGTTTTTGTAGTACTGTGTGTTGTACCGTGAAAGGTTTATCTCCGTTTCACACAGAAGACATTCAGTTCTCTCCAGCGCTGGAAAGCTGATCCTATATTAACACGTCCTACTTCTTGTCTTATCGTAAGTCTTTCTTCTCTTTCTTTCTTTGTTTTTATCCTCCATGTCAAGGTTAAAACCGCTTTCTGCTAATGTCACACATGCGCACTGAACACTCTCTCCGCCTATATTGACAAGCCCCGCCCCTTTCTGCTCATTGGCTACACGTTAGTTTTGTTTTTTTGTTTTGTTTGTCGTCCCGACTCAGTTTTCTGAAGCATAACAGAAGAGGAATAACACACTTAGTGGTTATTGATTATGTTCCTATAACAGCACATCCCCCATAAACTAAACAGAAGACTATCATCATATCTCTAAGCTGACCTGGTGGACGTGTCGTCACAAGCAGAGTGATCGGGTTGTTCGGGGCTCTGAAGAGGACGGATGGACAGATTCTCCCTCTCAGTTGAAGTCTTTCTTGAGATGATTTTAGGGAGCGGGGTCAGACGGATGGAGATGGAGATACGACGAGGTGGAGAAGCGGCGAGTTTGCTGGCCAGAACTTCCTCCGTCTCCTGGTCGTCGTCCGACGTCTCCCCGAGGGCATCGTCTCTGCTTAGTTTCTTCGTCGGACCTAAAACGTCAAATAAACAAATCTGACGTCGTTTATTTCACCGCACGTAGATGCCGATCTCGTCAGATAAACAGATTCAGTGTTCGTCACAGTTAAGAGAAAAAAATAACATTAAAAAAGTTGCTGCCTGATTGGTTCAAATTTCTCCGAAAAAAAAATTGCCACCTTGCTAAATGTGATCCTTTTTATTTACTGTAATTAACTGTTAAAAAAACAATTAAAAACCTCTCTTCTTATCTAAACACATGAAGCAGATGAAATTAGTTTTTTGGAAGTAAAAATAAGGCACTGGTGAAAATACAGACTAGGACACTGGACAGCACTCACTGCACAGGTCGAGCTTCTTGCGGATGTTCGGGTTGGAGGAGACTCGGCCTCTTCTCTTCACGTTCAGCAGTTTGGCGGCGGACAGTTTGGAGGCGGAGTGAGCCGACTCGGCCCCGGTGGAACCCATCTTACCGGTGCTCATGCTCCCGCGGGTGTTCACGCCGGACATGGCCCGCTTTATCACGCCGGGGTCCGGGGTGGGGAGAGCACGGAGTCGTGGTGCATGCCGGGCCGGTGGGGGAGATTTTGGGCTTTGAGGAGGTTTCATCAACTCAGGATCCAGGACTTGAAAGTTCTTCGTGTCCCACTGAAGTTTAACAAACAGAGTGTTTTTGCTCTTATCGTCTGGGAAAGGAGCTTCGGCAGGAAGGTGTCGAACCTGCAAAGGAAACACAAACCTGGATGAGCGACAAACTGATAACTGATTGTTACTGATACCTCTGTTCAGGTTAACAGCTAAAAGCCTTCTACAAATCTTTTCCATCAACAATCTGAGCTCACACACACACTCACACACACACTCACACTCACACACACACACACACACACACACACACACTCACTCACTCACACACTCACTCACACACTCACTCACACACTCACTCACACACTCACTCACACACTCACTCACACACTCACTCACACACTCACTCACACACTCACTCACACACTCACTCACACACTCACTCACACACTCACTCACACACTCACTCACACACTCACTCACACACTCACTCACACACTCACTCACACACTCACACACACACACACACACTCACACACACACACACTCACACACTCACACACTCACACACTCACACACTCACACACTCACACACTCACACACACACTCACTCACACACTCACACACACACTCACACACACACTCACACACACACTCACACACACACACACTCACTCACTCACTCACTCACACACACCTGGACTGTTCCTAGGATGGTCTCAGCGTCCACCTCGTTATCACACGAGCGATCCTGGTAATAAAAGATTTCTTGTGGATGAGCGTCCCGCCCCAGGAGCTTCCTTTTGTTCTGGGGTATTTCACACATCCGCACAAACCACTGCACCATCGCCTTCTTCTGCTTCCCCGAGTCTGACGAACATTCAGAAGTTATTTAATCCAAGCACAGGGACTGAGCAGCTGAACAAAAGCTATAATCATATTACAAGGCTGAAGTGACACACGTCTGATAATAATAATCCAAATAATCCAATGGAGTCCAATCAGATCTGAGCCACTACATACACATTCCATGCGTTCTTTGCTCAGAATAAACCCGCCCCTCTATATCAGTCATTAATGGGAACGAACTCACCCCACAAACTACCCCGGTATTTTCCTGAACAGTTATTTCAAACATTTCTTAGAATCTGTAAGAACCTAATCTGCAAATATTAAGTAACCAAATCCACACAGGAATGTTGCACGTTTATGATGTATATCCAGTTTAAGGGCCTTTTTACACCTGGTCACTTCATGTGTTTTCTCTGATCCGATAGCTATCTGATTTGTTAAAACTGTTCTATTTACATTATGCCACATAAATGCGTCTCGGCGAATCGGATATCGATTCGATCTTTCTACTCCCGCCCAAAATGCAAATATATTTTACCTCATTTCTGGGGTAATTGAAATGGAACACGCTTTGGTATATGCCGTTGCTACAAAAAAACAGCATTTACTGTTTGCTGCATTTTCGCTGGCAGCAGCAGTGCATTTTAAGACCCAACGAGACGCTTGGGTGAAAGATCGGAGCCAGCACTGGTGGCAAAACATATTTGTTTCTGGTACGATGCACGACACGCGAGTCACCTGCGAGTGACATACTTCCGTTTGGGAGGAGTATTGTGCTGACGTATGTGGCTTGAACAACCACATTCATTTACACCTGTCCAGTTTCAACTGAAATGCGTCCCAGACCACCTCCTGAAGTGGTTTGAGTGATCGGATTTATATCCGTCTCGAAACCGTTTCGGAGGGCATTTAGACCTGGTCTTTTTACCATCGGATAGCTATCGGATCACAGAAAACGCATGAAGTGACCAGGTGTAAAACCCCCTAAGACTACATAGAAAATCAGATTTGCATTAGAACTATTCTGTCTACCTGATCCTGAAGAAATAAGATTAGAACTGTGGTCAAGACCATCGTAGCAAATCTCAAGACCAGGACAAGCTGAGATCAAATCAAGACTCAATAGTCAAGTCAATATTGAGTCTAAATGAAAGCGAGACAGAATCAAAGATTACGAAAAACACAATCAAATATTGCCCAAGTCACCGATCCGTCTAAGTCAATACCGGGATTTGGCAGACGCTCTTATCCACAGGGACATACAATTTACCTCATTTATACAACTGAGCAGTTGAGCGTTAGAGCCCAAAGGAGCAGCTCGTGGTCCTAGGATCTAAACTCCCAACCTTCCTATTGGTTGTCCAACACTTTAACCACTGAGCTACCACTTTCCTGACCCGAGTCCTAAATCGGTGTCACAATAAAGCAGAAAATAAGACACGGGTCCCTTAATAACATGTGCGTGGCCTAAAAGGTGAGATCATCGTTAATGTAACAGCGTGAAAGAAGAAGGTCCTTCTTACCATCAGAGTAAAGCTTGAGGAGCTTTGCGACAAACGGGCTGTCATCATGCTCCCCTTCAATCAGAATACACTGACCTACAGAAACCACCGTATCGTCCACTTTTCCCTCCGTAGATACGCTCAAACACCTGAGGAACATTTCGTACATCTTAAAAAAAAGTGCCATGATCCAAACTGGACCGCATTCCACCACGAGCTGAGAAACATCGATCGTATGATTGTACAGTACAATACAAAGCTTTACACTTACTCATAGAAGAGTTTCTTTAACTTTCTGTCTTCACTTATGGGATTTCCGGACCATGTGTAAGTTCTTCTCACACGTAGTCTTGTGAAGTAGCGACTCATTTTCCTGAAATTATTAAAAAAGAGACTGTATTAGATCTGTATTAGACACACGTGACCTACAGATGAAAGTACTGACCCACGTGTGTATTAGACTTATACACACAGACGTGACCTACAGATGAAAGTACTGACCCACGTGTGTATTAGACTTATACACACAAGTGACATACAGATGAAAGTACTGACCCACGTGTGTATTAGACTTATACACACAAGTGACATACAGATGAAAGTACTGACCCACGTGTGTATTAGACTTATACACACAAGTGACATACAGATGAAAGTACTGACCCACGTGTGTATTAGACTTATACACACACGTGACCTACGAATCAAAGTACTGACCCACGTGTTGCCCCAGTGACCTCCTCACCTGAAGGTTTGGACGTGTAATCACGTGTAAATCCTTTACACTCTATTATCACGTGTAAATCCCAATGCTGTCGTGCACAGTGACCGTATAACAATAATATATCTGCTGGGAACTCAACAGAAAACGTCTCAAACCGAAATCTGCAGGTAAAACAACTGAAACCGGAACAAAACAAAACTACACAAAAGTAAAGACAACTTTTTTTCGCGCGTAAATGACGTTTTGTTACTGTTAACGCCTACTTGACCAGAGGAAGTGGTTGTTATCTCACCCGGAAGCTGTTATTCATAGGCGGGATCTCAAACATGTTAGTATTTAGTGCACTATGTAGGGCGCCTCGTTCTGCCTCCTAAATAACACACTGTACTTTACCCATTCATTCATTCATTCATTCATTCATTCATTCATTCATTCATTTATTTATTTATTTATTTATTTATTTGTTATATTTATTATATTTTATGTTTTATTATTTGTGTCTATTTATTTATTTATTTATTTATTTATTAGTATTATCTTTTATTTTTTATTATTTGTGTTTTTATTGATTTATTTATGAATTAATTTATTTCTTCTATTTTATTTTTATTATTTGTGTTTTTATTGATTTATTTATTTGTTATATTTTTTAATCTATGTGTTTATGCTTTATTAATTAATTAATTAATTAATTAATTAATTCGTTTATTTATTTTTTATTTATTAATCTATTTGTTCATGCTTTATTTGTTTGTTTGTTTGTTTGTTTACTTATTTATTGTTTCATAACAAATGAGAACAGATAACAAAATACAATGCCATAATATTCCAATCTTAAAACAGTAGCATATCATAAAAGGAAAGAAAAAGGAAAATACAAAGGGGGCATCGAGCAATACAATTAATTAAGAAAAGAGGAATTAAATTAACAGCCTTGTAAAAGTTCGTTGTTTTGATAGATTTTCAGATTGTAAGTCCTTTTAACATTTCAAAATAAGTTTTTATTTCCAGCTTAAAATGGAAAATGTTTGGTTTGTCTTCAGACCACTTACATTTATGGATATGAAACTTTCCAAATAAAATAAAAAAAGATTTAAAATAAAAATATGACATTTTGACATTTTACTTTCATCATCATAAAAAAAACATCTTTTTTTCTGTATATTAATTTTTTGTCCCACATAATGATCCAAAAAAAACAAACAAGAAAACAAGTGTACATACAATAAAAAAACAAGGTGCAGATTCTGTATTTATATTACAGAATGTACAAAATCTGATATATTGTTTTAAAATTTTTGTAGAAATTAGTTTGTTGGATAAATTAGGTGTATAATTAAAAATATGCTTCACTGATTTTATTGTTAATGCAATACTTATTATTATTATTATTATTATTATTATTATTATTATTATTATTATTATTATTATTATTATTATTATTATTATTATTATTATGTCCAAACCAATTTCCAATTAATATTCTCAAAAAGATTTTCCTAGTATTGTTTACTAAACTAACTAACTCCCTAAAAACTTTATTATTACATTTACTTCTTTAATATTAATACCATATAAAATTATGTCTTTTTTTTTATGTTTTTTTCTTATCAGAGTCCATATTACTTTGCAATAATCTCAGAAAACCGGCAGGAACATTTAGACATTTTAAACATCATTTAGCAAATAAACAATATATTAATTTTAACCCAGTTATTGTAAAATATTGATTTATTGATCTAAATATTAATTTAAATATTGAATTATATATATATATATATATATATATATATATATATATATATATATATATATATATATATATATATATATATATATATATATATAAATCCTTCTTTTTATTATATGTAAAATAAGAAAGTATTTACATTTGGCTTTTCATTATTAACAGAATTTTTAACAAATACCCACGTTGTTAATTACGACTACAACCTAACAAATTTAATAGGGGACTTTTTTGAAACACAGCCGGAAGCTTTCAACCATTGTTTCGATCTCAATCAATCCTCTGTACACTAGGTAGGGTCTGAAGTAACTTAGTGCACTTTGTGTTCAACGCTGCTGTATTTGAAACCCAGCCGCTCGGTGTGTTTCCGCCGGCCTTCATGAGCGCGTCTGATTTCTGTGTAGTAGCCGTGTTGTTTTATGTGTCATGGCGAACAGAACAGTTAAAGATGCAAACAGCATACACGGAACTAATCCGCAATATCTGGTGGAGAAAATCACACGGACGCGAATCTACGAGTCTAAATACTGGAAAGAAGAATGTTTCGGGCTTACAGGTGTGCTAAAGATGCTAAGCTAATGCTAACGGTGTTAGCAGGTTGTAGCTAATGCTAACGGTGCTAGCAGGTTGTAGCTAAAGCTAATGCTAACGCTAGGGCTAATGCTAGATAGCGCAACATTGTTATAAGAACGTTATTACACGAGTTCTTTCTTTTCCCGCAGAATAATCATAAATAATTTAGATTATTTACCTATAAATATATAACCTATGATATCTGAAAGCGTTTTTTCTTAAATAATTCGCTTAAATTTGAGATTTTCTCAGTAGTTTAAATGTTTGCTGTAAGACGCAGCTTTTTTTTATTTTGTTTGAGTTCATTTATTGGGGTTTGTCTCACTGATGTGATCCGAATCTGTCTGTGCTTTAATTTAATACCCTAAAGTGTGAAAAGCCTCTTAAACAGTTTGTCGAACAGATCCAAAGAGCTTAAGTCGGAAATAATCGCTGTTTTGTTGAACTGGAGTAAAGGATGAAAAGAGTTCAGGAAAAAAGTGTTTAGAAATCAGATGATCAAGTATCTTTAGTCATTATAATATAGATACGGTGTGATTAGAGAGAGAGAGAGAGAGTGACAGACAGACAGAGAGACAGAGAGAGAGAGCGACAGACAGACAGAGAGGCCGAGAGAGAGAGCGACAGACAGACAGAGAGACCGAGAGAGAGAGCGACAGACAGACAGAGAGACAGAGAGAGAGAGTGACAGAGAGACCGAGAGAGAGCGACAGACAGACAGAGAGACCGAGAGAGAGAGTGACAGACAGACAGAGAGACAGAGAGAGAGAGTGACAGAGAGACCGAGAGAGAGCGACAGACAGACAGAGAGACCGAGAGAGAGAGCGACAGACAGACAGAGAGGCCGAGAGAGAGAGCGACAGACAGACAGAGAGACCGAGAGAGAGAGCGACAGAGAGACCGAGAGAGAGAGCGGCAGACAGATAGAGAGACCGAGAGAGAGAGCGGCAGACAGACAGAGAGACCGAGAGAGAGAGCGGCAGACAGACAGAGAGACCGAGAGAGAGAGCGGCAGACAGACAGAGAGACCGAGAGAGAGAGCGGCAGACAGACAGAGAGACCGAGAGAGAGAGCGGCAGACAGACAGAGAGACCGAGAGAGAGAGCGGCAGACAGACAGAGAGACCGAGAGAGAGAGCGGCAGACAGACAGAGAGACCGAGAGAGAGAGCGGCAGACAGACAGAGAGACCGAGAGAGAGAGCGGCAGACAGACAGAGAGACAGAGAGAGTCCGAGAGAGAGAGCGACAGACAGACAGAGAGACCGAGAGAGAGAGTGACAGACAGAGAGACAGAGAGAGAGAGTGACAGACAGAGAGAGAGAGTGACAGAGAGACAGAGAGAGTGACAGACAGAGAGAGCGAGAGAGAGAGTGACAGACAGAGAGACCGAGAGAGAGAGCGACAGAGAGACCGAGAGCGAGAGCGACAGAGAGACCGAGAGCGAGAGCGACAGAGAGACCGAGAGCGAGAGCGACAGAGAGACCGAGAGCGAGAGCGACAGAGAGACCGAGAGCGAGAGCGACAGAGAGAGCGAGAGCGACAGAGAGAGCGAGAGCGACAGAGAGAGCGAGAGCGACAGAGAGAGCGAGAGCGACAGAGAGAGCGAGAGCGACAGAGAGAGCGAGAGCGACAGAGAGAGCGAGAGCGACAGAGAGAGCGAGAGCGACAGAGAGAGCGAGAGCGACAGAGAGAGCGAGAGCGAGAGCGACAGAGAGACCGAGAGCGACAGAGAGAGCGAGAGCGACAGAGAGACCGAGAGCGAGAGCGACAGAGAGACCGAGAGCGAGAGCGACAGAGAGACCGAGAGCGAGAGCGACAGAGAGAGCGAGAGCGACAGAGAGAGCGAGAGCGACAGAGAGAGCGAGAGCGACAGAGAGAGCGAGAGCGACAGAGAGAGCGAGAGAGACAGAGAGACCGAGAGCGAGAGCGACAGAGAGACCGAGAGCGAGAGCGAGAGCGACAGAGAGAGCGAGAGAGACAGAGAGAGCGAGAGAGACAGAGAGACCGAGAGCGAGAGCGAGAGCGACAGAGAGAGCGAGAGAGACAGAGAGACCGAGAGCGAGAGCGACAGAGAGAGCGAGAGAGACAGAGAGACCGAGAGCGAGAGAGACAGAGAGACCGAGAGCGAGAGAGACAGAGAGACCGAGAGCGAGAGCGACAGAGAGACCGAGAGCGAGAGCGACAGAGAGAGCGAGAGCGACAGAGAGAGCGAGAGCGACAGAGAGACCGAGAGCGAGAGCGACAGAGAGAGCGAGAGCGACAGAGAGAGCGAGAGCGACAGAGAGACCGAGAGCGAGAGCGACAGAGAGACCGAGAGCGAGAGCGACAGAGAGACCGAGAGCGACAGAGAGACCGAGAGCGAGAGCGACAGAGAGACCGAGAGCGAGAGCGACAGAGAGACCGAGAGCGACAGAGAGAGCAAGAGCGACAGAGAGACCGAGAGCGAGTGCGAGAGCGACAGAGAGAGCGAGAGCGACAGAGAGAGCGAGAGCGAGAGCGACAGAGAGAGCGAGAGCGACAGAGAGAGCGAGAGCGACAGAGAGAGCGAGAGCGACAGAGAGAGCGAGAGCGACAGAGAGAGCGAGAGCGACAGAGAGAGCGAGAGCGAGAGCGAGAGCGAGAGCGACAGAGAGAGCGAGAGCGACAGAGAGAGCGAGAGCGACAGAGAGAGCGAGAGCGAGAGCGACAGAGAGAGCGAGAGCGACAGAGAGAGCGAGAGCGACAGAGAGAGCGAGAGCGACAGAGAGAGCGAGAGCGACAGAGAGAGCGAGAGCGACAGAGAGAGCGAGAGCGACAGAGAGAGCGAGAGCGACAGAGAGAGCGAGAGCGACAGAGCGACAGAGAGAGCGAGAGCGACAGAGAGAGCGAGAGCGACAGAGAGAGCGAGAGCGAGAGCGACAGAGAGAGCGAGAGCGAGAGCGAGAGCGACAGAGAGAGCGAGAGCGAGAGCGACAGAGAGAGCGAGAGCGAGAGCGACAGAGAGAGCGAGAGCGAGAGCGACAGAGAGAGCGAGAGCGAGAGCGACAGAGAGACCGAGAGCGAGAGCGACAGAGAGAGCGAGAGCGACAGAGAGACCGAGAGCGAGAGCGACAGAGAGACCGAGAGCGAGAGCGACAGAGAGACCGAGAGCGACAGAGAGAGCAAGAGCGACAGAGAGACCGAGAGCGACAGAGAGACCGAGAGCGAGAGCGACAGAGAGAGCGACAGAGAGACCGAGAGCGAGAGCGACAGAGAGAGCGAGAGCGACAGAGAGAGCGAGAGCGACAGAGAGAGCGAGAGCGACAGAGAGAGCGAGAGCGACAGAGAGAGCGAGAGCGACAGAGAGAGCGAGAGCGACAGAGAGAGCGAGAGCGACAGAGAGAGCGAGAGCGACAGAGAGAGCGACAGAGAGAGCGAGAGCGACAGAGAGAGCGACAGAGAGAGCGAGAGCGACAGAGAGACCGAGAGAGCGACAGAGAGACCGAGAGAGCGACAGAGAGACCGAGAGCGAGAGAGACGGAGAGCGAGAGAGACGGAGAGCGAGAGCGAGAGCGACGGAGAGACGGAGAGCGACGGAGAGACGGAGAGCGACGGAGAGCGAGAGAGACGGAGAGCGAGAGCGACAGAGAGACGGAGAGCGAGAGCGACAGAGAGCGAGAGCGACAGACAGACAGAGCGAGAGAGAGGGCGACAGACAGACAGACAGACAGACAGACAGACAAAGAGAGTTGTGAGAGAGAGAGGGAGGACTTTTGATTGTGATTTGATTCAAATGTGTTTGTATAACGTAAAAAAGGTTCACATTTCTTTAGACAGCGAACAGAATTTGGTTTATTTGTTGCTGAGCTGAAATAAACAATGGAAACATTTATTTAGATGAAGAAATACAGATGATTTGACACGAGCAAAGAATGAATCACATGTCCGCACTAATTTGACTGGTTCTTGCTACAGACTCTTTTGTTCAGTGAGTCGTCCTTCAGAATAGCTTCAGTGATGTAACACTGCTGATTTCTCATCATATGTGTTTAACATTTATGTTAAATATATATGCAAAACCTACCTTAAATGGTCCACACTGAACTTTTGCACTTAGCCATATGATTGTGTGAATACAGATAATACGTTTACTGTGCCTTTTTCTGTTTTGTTTTTTTTTTGTCTGTCTCGTGAATGCTGTGGCCACCTAAAGCCGAGCTGGTTGTGGACAAAGCCATGGAGCTGAAATACGTCGGCGGCGTCTTCGGGGGCAACATCAAACCCACACCGTTCTTATGTCTCACACTGAAGATGCTCCAGATTCAGCCGGAGAAAGACATCATCGTAGAATTCATCAAGAACGAAGATTTCAAGTAAATTAGCTCTTCTATGTGGAGAGATTTGCTTTGGCATCGAGCCTCATGACACCTGAACATAAACCCTTAACGTCCGCGTGTTCAGTTATACAGGATCGAGAAGAAATGACTGGCAAACAAACTGAAAATAAATAATTATTACCAAAACGCTTAGAATCGAATGGAAACTGAGTAATGTGTCATCGATCGACTTGTCCTTAACCACGCAAACAGCAATTATTTCTAAATTACAAATATATCTGCTCACACGACCCCAAACACATAATATATTAGAATTTTATTTGTCCCTAAACCTCAAATACGTTTCTGCACATCTGCAAGATTTAAAGGTAGCATTTAGTATCTCAATTTCTATTCAATTCATTGCATTTAACATTTAATAGTCAGCTCAGCTTTACACGATGATGAACAATAAATGAACCCTAATTAACAATAAATAATGTCCTTTCTGCAACAGTTTGTTGCTGAGTGTAATTAAGCAACCAAGAGATCCTGAGGAGGTAACAGGGTGATTTCTGTGTTCATTACAGACTTAACACTAATTCCTTCCTGCCGACGTCTTCAACTGCTCACAATCGGAGGCAAGACGTCTCCGATTTTCTAGTCGAGCAGTAAAATGTTTTGCGGTTATATATACACAGTGATGATAAACACACTGATGAGCTCTTTCTCTCTTTATACTTTCACAATTGCCTTCTGATTATAATCATGGGCTGTGTCTCAAATTTAAAACTCCGTCCTTAAACGCAAAAGCGTTTACAGAGACGGCTGCTACACAAAACGGGAAAATTGTTAGAGATGTGTAGTAACTTCATTTAAAATCCTGTATTTCCATGCAAAATTTTGAGGTGAATTAAAGTAATGCTGAAATGGAATGAACGGAAACAAGATTTAATGTCAGTTTATTACAGAACGAGTTGATTTCTGTCTTTCTTCCTGTGCAGATATGTCCGCCTGCTTGGAGCCATGTACATGCGTCTGACGGGCACCGCAGTGGACTGCTATAAGTATCTGGAGCCGTTGTACAATGACTACAGAAAGATAAAAAGCCAGAACAGAGACGGAGGTAAAACCAGCGTGTCTGTTAGCGCCTTGTCACAGCGCCATGTTGTGAATAAAATAGTAATAATAATACATTTTGTTTTGTATATAAGCTCTAATACGTAAAATGCAGCTCAAAGGGCCTCGTCTATGTTCCCTCAGAGTTCGAGCTGATGCACGTGGACGAGTTCATCGACGAGCTGCTGCATGCCGAGCGCATGTGTGACATCATTCTGCCCAGGCTTCAGGTTTGTTGTTCAAATATCAATGAAAATGGCATGTTAAGGTGAACATCTGTGCTCGAGTCTGTGCTAACCGATGATTGTGACGTCTGTAGAAGAGGCAGGTTCTGGAGGAGGCTGAGCTGCTCGATACACGTATAAGTGCCCTGGAAGAAGACTTGGATGAGGTGGAGTCCAGTGAAGAAGAGGAGGAAGAGGAGGAGGAGAAGGTAATGATCTGATAAACACATTAGACTTTTTTATATTAAAAAAAGGCCTGGTTTGTTTTCAGTGGCTTTGTAGAGTCTGTCTATTTGTCTGTCTGGCTGTGTCTGCCAGTCTATCTGTCGTTCTATCTCTCTGTCTGTCTGTCTTTCTGTTTATCTGTCTGCTTGGCTCTGTCTGCCTGCCTGTCTGTCTGTCTGTCTGTCTATCTGTCTGTCTGGCTCTGTCTGTCTGTGCATGCCCGTGTGTGTGTCTGTCTGTCTGTACCCCCATCTTTGATGTACCACAGCATGTACCACAGTACCACAACATTTTTGAAGATTAAGAATCATAGATGTATCCAAAAATACACAAATTACCTGGAATTTGCAAATGTGTTAAATACCTTTTTAAAAACATCGTTCTTTCAATTAAGTTTTTGCATTTAGTAGACAGCTTTAGCTTTTTAGTTAGTGTGTTCCTCAAAAACCAAAACAAAAAACAAATGGCATGTTTATGTTTAAAAAATAATTCAGTAATTCATTGGAAATTGATGCAACATTATATTTTTTTTCTGCAATTTTTTTTTTTTTTTCAAAATAAATTTTTTTTGTTTTTGTTATGAAGGGTCATTTTTGAAGTGCACACATTTAAAAGAATGTGGCAGTTAATTGGAAATTGATGTCTAAATATTTTTATGAATATTATTTTACAAATTTATTTATTTATATTTGTAATATGTTTAAAATCATTAATTAGTGTTTAAAGCTAATTTAAAAAAAACAAAACAAAACAAAAAGAAAACACGTAAATTATTTGGAAATTGCACGTGGGGCTGATTGGATGCTTCATTTATTAATTATGATCTGCCATAAGGCTCCGGTTTGAAAAGTAAAAAGATAACTGATTAGCAGAAGGTGTGTCAATAGCTTCCAGACATTGCTTTAACTTCTTTTTGTCTCCTGATTGCGTTCAGCCGGAGCGAGTGCAGGCGCCCGAGCCGCACAGACGGAGTTACAGAGACTTGGACAGACCACGCAGATCTCCGTCTCCTCGCTACAGACGAAGCCGCTCGCCCAGAAGGTCGGTAACTGACACACAAGCCGACGTCATCTATACAATAAATAATCCATTCAGGAGGCTACATTCAAGTCCTACTGAGCATTCTGGAGTAAATCTAAGTAAATGAGATAAATCAGAGTATAGCATGTGTCTGAACAGATCCTTTTCTCTTTACGTTCACAGACGAAGCAGATCACCGAAGAGACGAAGGTACACATCTTCAGAAATCTTCTTGTTTTTATTATTCAATTCAATTCAAGTTTACTTGTATAGCGCTTTTTACAATAGACATTGTCTCAAAGCAGCTTTACAGAACTTAAACATAAGGAATAATAAAAGAAAAGAATTAACAGAATAAAAAATAAAAAATATAATATATATATATATATATATATAGCGCATCTTTCAGCTCTTTCCACAGATGAGCAATAAGATTTAGATCAGGGCTCTATGAAGGTCATTTCAGGATAGTCCAATGTTTTGTTCTCAGCCATCCTTGTCCATGTGTGTATACAGTGTCGCTTGAAAGTTTGTGAACCCTTTAGAAATTTCTATATTCCTGCATAAATATGACCAAAAACATCAAGAGCTCTTAATTTACCTTAAATTTTTTAACTAGGAATCTTAGTTTAAGTGTGATTCAGGACCAAACACAGAGCAAGAAGGCGGGGCTTATTCTGTTGCTAGGTATATAACACATTTCTTTGAAGCCTGTGATTAGTTGTACGGGGGGGCTTTTAAAATCTGGTCTATTATAAACCTTTACTTTGTCTCTGTTAAGATATTTGAGTCTATCGTGTAGGGATTATGTCATAGAGACATAATTATATCATTTCTGCCACTAGGGCAGTTTGGTTCTGTGTCTGAGATGTTATCTCTAATATGATTGGTTACAAAAATAATCCCGACAGGATCTAATCTCTATCATCTTATTAACTCACTATCATTATTAAATATGTTATACAACACATTTCTTCTCCCTCTTCACCTTTCAGACATTTTCTCCTCTCATAAAGAAACTCTTAATCCTCTTAAAACTCCTCCTTACTAACACTTTTTTCTTTATGAGCCCCTTTAAGTGTTTAAGTCTTTACTAGACGAGTACACTGCAAGTACACGGCGAATCCAACGTGTACTTGCAGCTCCATGTAATCTGTATAAATAGGTTTATACATATAGGTTGTAATCGAGAAAGTACATAACATTTTTATCATTAACACAGAAAAAAGTTAGCCTTAGCATGTAGCTAACTACGATCATGTGTACTGATAATTTCAGTAAAGTAAAAGCGTATTAAACATTAGTATACTTATGGTACATTATACAGTAGCAGTAGCCCCGCCCACAGCCCCGGACAAAAGCGGTTCTTAAGTTTAGACCAGCAACGTTTTGGTGCTACTTAAGAACCACTTTTCCTGGTTCAGAGCCGGTGCTTTGGGTGTCAACAAAGAAAGAACTGGTTTTAAATTAGGCTCTGGCTCCGAACCAGCACTCAAACTGCCACGGTGGAAAAGGGGCATGAGTGCCCTGTTTTATTCCAAAGAACAGGAATATATCTGATGTTCATGATGTGTTTGTAGCAGTGGATCATAGCAAAAACAAGATATATTTATGAGAACTTCAGAAAGAGTTTAATTGTTGCTCAACAGGCTGGAAAAGGTTACAATATCATCTTTAAAGTCTTGGAAGGTCTGTGTTGTGAGTCTTGGAATGATCGCACGAAGATACAGTATTTCCCTCGAGACTATCCACTGAACCAACAGTGAGCCTTGAGCATGTTGATACGGTAACGTTTGATTTCTCCTCCAGTCCTTCTCCCAGACGTGAGCGAGAACGTGAGCGCGATCGCCACCGCAGTAAGAGTCCACGCAGACACCGCAGCAGATCCAGGGAACGACGACACCGCTCCAAGTCTCCAGGTATGTAACATCTGACAACATTGTGCTCAAGAAAAGAAAAATTCTTGTCCTAATTGTTTTGTTTTTTCACTACCATCTTTGCTACTAATAAATGCTACTTATTCATTGAGTAGTATGTAACTAATATTTATTACATAAACTTATTAACTCCCAAAAATTTCTTTGGGGTACTGCAGGTCATCACCGAAGCCACAGGCACCGCAGTCATTCAAAGTCACCAGAGAGGTAAGAACACAGTTCTGTGAAACCGTTTGCTTACGAGCTTTTCTTTATATGTTTAACATGATTTTCTCTTTTATTTCCAGTCGCTCGAAGAAGAGTCACAAATCGAAGAGGAAATGAATATTATGGGATTTTTTTTTTCTTTTTTAAATAAAATTCCCTTTTTTTTATTGTGTCTGTCAGTAATGTTAAAACCTTCTTGTTAATTTTCTCACTTGATCATTAAATCCACAAAAGTTTTTGAAGCTACCTGATATATTTGTCTTTTTTTTTAATCAGTTTTATTCTGTTTCGTCAGTCCAGTGTTTATCAGATTTATATATTTGCCAATTATGAACCGGTTTAAATAATCAATTGCTCATGTTGTTTATCAGTTTGTCGCAGAGATTTAAATACAATTAAATCTCCTTTTTAAAGTTCCATTTGTAATTTATCATGCCCTCTGCTGCCTGCAGGGTGAACTGCAATTGCAATAAACAGATTAAAATCCTTTGAAAAAATCCTGGTCCCTGGACACAAGCCATGCCATCAAAATGTACCCAACATATCGTTGTATCAAAGTATCAGGGTCCTTAAATAATTGTTAACAATTAAATGGCATTTACAGGAAAAGCAGCTCTGTCCTGGTTGGGTGTGGAGCTCATGTTCAAACCAGTACTGTAAACAGAAGCCTAGCATGAAGGAGTTAACTAGAGTTATTTATTTGCAAGATGTTAACTTTTTACATACAATACTTCATTTTATTTAATGGCTACATGTTTTAAACTGCTATCATCAGTCATTTCACTCACTGAATCTTGCAGCTAAAGTACACGTGGATTATTAGGGAACAAAATGGATGGATTACATGTTTTGAAACTTGAAGAGAGCTGATTTAAATCAATATTTCATTTCATTCTGAAGAATAACAAAATATGCTCTTTATAAGAATTTCCATTCACTAGTGTAGGATGTATCTAGAGTTTGTAGAGTTTAAAGTGTGCTCCCTGTATCTCCCTGGGATTCCTCTGGGTTCTTCCCACCACCCAAAAAAACATGCCATTATATGGATTGGTAAGTTTATGTTGTGCCCCAGCGATTGACCCGTACAGGCTGCGTCCCCAGGGATGGACTTCAGACCACAACCAACCCTGACAAGCATAAAGCACTTACTGAAAATGAAATAATAATGTATTTCCAAATTGTTGAAATAAATATTTGAGATGTGCTGAATGCATCACTGTTGTTTTATTTTCTTAGAAAAAAATGTTTTCTATGCTGCAGCTTTAGTAGTACCAGCTCAGGCTTGTTAGACATATTTCTTATCAGTAAAATAAACTGATAACAATGGATTCTGACCACAAATGGTACCTGCATTGTTTTTATTTTATTTTGTTTTATTTTATTTTATTTTATTTTGAAGGGTGTATTTTATGATCATGTTGAAATATAACTTTATTCCACTTTATCTCATAATAAAGATAATGCTCCAGGTATACTCTGAAACAGAAACCCTTATTATTATTTAGAATATTTTACAAATGAGAAATTTGGTCATATAAATAATGATCTAAATATTTTTTTTGGTCATTTAATACTTAAATAGTTGATTATATTGCAAAGTTTTAATACTCCAAACACAGGACTTTTATTATGTAAACAGCATACGCCGCCGCCATTGCTGCTTTAATAACACTTGCTGCCTTCATTCTTATACATCTAGCTTTCAGCTGCTAACGACAAGCTTTATAACTTGTTATATAACACTTTCTGTCTCAACATGGGCGACACATAACCTGCAAGAACGGTAAACGTTTTCAGTATAAAATGCATTGTTAATAATGTTTACCTAGCATTTTGTTTCCATGCTAACGTTAGCTAACTAGCTAATGCTATCTGTACTGGTGCTTTGGGGCTTTTATTTTGTTATAAAATGTTATTGTTCTGTTTTATTGGGTTTGTTTTGCACATTTCATTCGAACAGAGAAGTAAACTTTAGTCTTGTTCAAGTAACAGTTCAGTAACGTTAGGAAGTTGAGTTTATAGCCTTTAAATTCCTTTATAACACAGTGCTGTTGAATCCTCGATTCTGATTGGTCAGAAGGTGTTGATTCATTTTTTTCTTACATGTTATTATCATTACTATAGTGGTTTGGTTTTGAATATTGTGTGGAATCATTGTGTTTTCTACACGAGGATGTTCTGTACCTTTGACATTATTGGAAAGAGTCTCCAGTGTCATCGCTTTGCAACAGTCAGATATAAAGATGCAGCTTTACATATTCAATCACAGGACAAAGATGACTAGATAAAACATGAAGCTTTTTATTTATTTTCTTAGAAAGACAAATTATAGCTGTTGTAACGTAAGCGAAAACAGGAGTTAACTCCATTCACAGACATTCCAAAGCATTAAATGTAACTATAAATGGATAAATATGTGTCTGATGTGTCATTCTGATGAGGCAAAAATAAAACAAAAACAACAACGCCGGAAATGTTACTGGAGAAGAGTCTTTAGGTTGCCAACAACAATCATGCATTCCTTTCATTAATTACTTTCCTGTAACAGCATGCCTTGTTGTTTATTTATTGTCTACATCTAATTTGCATGTAAAAGGTCATAGCGCTGCAGAGGTTTGCATTTGTCGTTTAACTCTTGACACTTGATTCGACTCCTCAGATCCCTGATTTATTAGTTAATTTATTATCTGCAGGATGACTGCTAATTCATGTGGAAATGAACGAACATGTACATAAATAATAGTTTCTCCGGTGTCCTTTTTGCCCTCAGTAGCAGCAGTGGTGGGCAGTGAGTTACAGGAATAATGGATTCCTGGACCCCGAACCCTCGAGCCAAGCCGTTTATCCCCCGCCAGCAACGCAGCCTTTACCTTACCTGGAAATACAAACTTGCCAACAAACGGGCTCTCCGACGAATTTGCCAGGTGACCTTCTTAAATTCCATCACATAACACAGATCATTTCATTTGTAAATGATCTGTTTCATTTTTCCGTGTGATATTGGGTGTGTTTGTTTCGTCATTGTCATGTCCTCAGGGTGGTGCGGTCCTATTCTTGTTCATTACCGTAATCGTGAACATCAAACTCATTCTGGAAACGAGGAGAGCAGCGGGCGAGGAGGATCCTGCTCCAGATTACGGTACTCTTCAGTGTGGACTACATTTGATTCAGGCTTGACACTTAAAGCAATGCTCTTGGGTGCTGCAACATCTGTATCACATCTGTAGCACATGTGGTAACCACAGGCAGTGATTTTGACATGTTGGCTTGTACTGAGATAAGAAGCGAAAACTCACACCTCAGCACTTTCAAATTCTTCATTCTGATTGCCCAGAAAGCATTGATTGATTTTTGTGTAACAGAAACGGTGGAGAGGGAATTAAAAATTGACATCTTCGGCAAAAGATTACTAAACAGTGTGACATGCCACTATAGGAAATGAATCATTTTTGGGGTAGTAACAGCAGTATAACTAAATAAGTTCCCTGATAGTTTTATGGTCAAATGTTCTCTTAAAACACCCACCGTTTTATTTGTTTTACCTCACAAACATTGTTAAAGCATGATATAATTACTGAAAGGATTCTTTTTCCAAAAGAGCGGAATTTAAATCTAATTAAAATGTCACTCAAAAAAAAAAAAAATATATCAATTTCTAAAATGTAAAAAGCTCTGACGATAATGGATTCGGTGAAATGAGGATACACAGGTGCTTCCTTGGCAGGCTTATTTTGAAATGTAACATAAACCTAAGATATAAATGTGCTACCTTAAATAAATGCTACTTTAAATAAAAAACATTTAAAATGTAAAAAAAAAAAAAAAAGGTCACTCACTGTGCGATCGATTTTACATTACATTTCTGCGTAAAATTTCTTACCTGTGATAATCTCATGTATGCTATGGATGCAGGAGGTATTATGTTGAAAACGCTCAGAGTTTCTGCTTAAAGTTGTGCAGTCCTGTATGACAGTACAATACTTCCGGTATGTCTGTCAATAACAGATCATTACATACAGGGCTGTGTTCCAATACCACTTATAAAAACCTCTTTCCACTTTCTACAGCGGTTACATCATTTTAGCCAATTTGAGGGATTATTCCCGGATTTAAATAGGTCCAGTAAAATAAGAGATAAGGCACTGAGTTGTCATCACTCTAGATTTAAGTGTCACGGTCTTCTTTTTTTAAACAGTCTGAGTTAATTTATTCCTTATTCTCGATTCCACTGTTCATGCTGGATCATTTGTTACACAGACGATGCCTTGGCCAACATGGAAACGCCTCGAAAACCAGCCAGCGGACGCAAGGTGTTGGACATCGAGGTGTACTCCAGTCGCTCAAAGGTGTATGTTGCGGTGGACGGTACCACAGTGAGTAATTCTCCCTGATGATGAGCCCTTTCAACTCTTTTTTTTTTTATCTTGATTTCCTTTTAACCTGAAGTTGTTGTTGTCTTTGCTTGTCAGATAATTTTACGTTTACATGCTATTACTCGAAATTCTGTTACATCTACATTGGAAATTTGTAAGAATTTGTTAAGATTATCTGTTAATACATTTTTGGGCTTGATGAAATGTTCCTGTCTCACATGAACTTTTTGAGCTAATGTGTATAAATAAATCAAGACAAATCCCTTTACTGTATTTCTTCAGGTATTGGAGGACGAGATGCGGGAACAGGGAAGAGGCATACACGTCATAGTGCTTAATCAGGCTACCGTAAGTAGATCTCAGGGTTTTCTTTAATCTAGCAGACAAAAACAGTAGCTTATTTTACATTCAGATGTGAAGGAGCTCCAGCCACAGGACTCCTCTTAAAGGCAGGGTCTCTGATCTTTGAAAGCCAATGTTGACATATAAAATCACCAAAACAAACACGCCCCTAACCCAAATGGGTCCCACCCCTGTATCGATAGCTCCTCCCACACATACATACGTAACCCAGGCAACTAATGGAAAGAAATGTGTCTTTATCATAGCTGAAGGGAAGAACAAAAAATGACACACAAGCATAATCATGCAAAGGAGGGCATTTATTAGTTCTGTGTAACAAAGCAAAACCAGCGTTACTCTCCTATCGAGAAGAAAAAAAGCGCCTCGGCGTCTTAAGTAAAGTTGGATTTCCCGAGTCAATAACTCCTGAGCTAAACGCTGTTACTACACAAAACGTGGTTGTAGCTGCGTCTCTACATTACTACGATATAAAAGAAGTGTTATTTGTGTAGTAACAGCGTTTAGCTCAGGAGTTATTGACTCGGGAAACTCCAACCTATGAATATGCGGCCAACTTCCTGCTCCTTCAGTTCTCTCCAGCGCTGGAAAGCTGATCCTATATTAACACGTCCTACTTCTTGCCTTATCGTAAGTCTTTCTTCGCTTTCTTTCTTTGTTTTTATCCTCCATGTCAATGTTAAAACCGCTTTCTGCTAACGTCACACATGCGCACTGAACAGTCTCTCCGCCACATTGACAAGCCCCGCCCCTTTCTGCTCATTGGCTACGACTCGGGTTTTCTGAAGCATTTCTCAAAAATCGCAGACCCTGCCTTTAAGTCTGTTCTATTTCCAAGGCTTATACAACTCTTGCTGCTTGATGTTCAGATATGACTGATTCAATACACATTTTATTTTCAAGTGTCTTTAAAGTCCGTGTCACTTTCCTGATCTCTCAAAATTCATCTCCTCTAATGGATATTGTGATATTCGATGGCAGTGTGTTAGACCCCGTGTAGTGAGTATTGAGGCGTCAACAAGGATATAGTGAAAGAATGTATGAAGGATGGAGGAACATAAAATGTAGCTGAATATTAGGGACGTTTTCTACCCATCCCGAGGCATCAGGAAATTGCACCAGCTCCGATTGTCTTCCGTGCCATGAAGATTTTGACCCTTAACTGAGTTGAGGCCAACCGCGTGAGAATCATGAGGCATCTAGAGGTCTACCAGCTCCAGTTGCTTCATGAAGTATTCAGACATACTAAGACTCGGTGTGGTCTTTTTGAGGACAGATTGTCAGACTGTATATTTTCACACCTAAATGAGGATGAGTTTCACCTTTGAGTCTGGTTCCTCTCAAGGTTTCTTCCTTTACCATTCAAGGCAGTTTTCCTCGCTACAGTCGCCTCAGTCTCCTCAGGCTTGTTCATTGGGGATAACATACAAATACATATCAAATACGAAGCGGTAGCCTAGCGTTTACGGTGCTGGACTGCCAATCGGAAGGTTGTGAGTTCGATTCCGACGTCCACCAGGCTGCCTAAACTTGTTTAAAATGGCATAATCCAAATCAAGTCGATCGTACGAAGTCATCCTGTAACGTCTTGTTTTCTCTGCACAGGGCCATGTAATGGCTAAGCGAGTGTTCGACACTTACTCTCCCCATGAGGATGAAGCTATGATCCTCTTTCTCAACATGGTCACCCGTGGCAGAGTCCTAATCTTTACCATCAAGGTCATTCATTCTTTTTCCTCTTGTGTGTGTATATAGTATGTGTGGTAGTGTGATAATAGCTGATGTCCTGTGTGCTGTATTCAGGATGAGGGAACTTTCCATTTAAAAGATGCTGCCAAGAACCTGTTGAAGGGGCTGGGCAGTCAGGTCTCTGCTACTCTTAGCTGGAGAGACATGTGGACTCTTGTTGTGAAAAAAGGAGGTAGGGATGAACCATTTGGAACACACAAGCAGGCAACACAGTGCTGCAGGTTTTATCCTTGTTTTATTTAATTCAGATATTATTTATCTGTATAGTAGGTTTCAAGGGGCTTGAATCTTTTTAGTATCAAGCTTTAAAAAAAAATAGCGTGGGGAATTCAAAGCCTTTTCAGGCATTAATGTTTAAGGGGGAAAAATATAAATGGTCAAATTTCCCAAAGTGAAAAGGCTGTTTTATAGAAAACCAATGACATTTCTGATGCTGATCAATAAAGATGGAACTCATCCCCAAAAAGTTGGACATTGACATGGTGATTTTATTGTGAGGGTCTTTGTTTTGTATGCAACATTATTGGGAAGACCTAAAGAGACATAACCTAAACCTTAAGAGACATAACATGCCGAATCTGTGCTCTTAGGTCAGTTGTATGGGGAGAAACACTCAAAATCACCTGCTCTCTCCACCTGGGGAGATCCTGTGCTGCTGAAGACGGAGGTTCAGCTCACAGCGGCTGAAGGTACGGACCTGCCTTATTTCTTTGATTCTGTGTTCATTTATTGTCTTTCAGTGCTGATCATTTACGGCTCAGCCTTCTCGTTTGTGTTGCATGTTGGCAAAGAGAGCGATGTTGAACGATGACGTTCAGCACTCTAAAGTACATCCCAGAACTTTAACAGCACATCTGTGTATGTCTGTTTATAGAGGCAGAGTGTCACTGGGCAGACACGGAGCTGAACCGAAGGAGGAAACTCTTCTGCAGTAAAGTGGAAGGTTACGGCAGCATCTGCAGTTGCAAGGATCCGGCACCAATAGAGTTCAACCCAGAGCCGGTAAAACATACTGAATTGTTCAGTTTCTTTTGTGTTTTTATTTTCCATTATAGGTATTGAAGAAATAAGTCCCCTAATTTCACCATGTGATCACCACACACTTACAGGGCTGTCAAGTGTCACGCACATGCAAGTGACAGTCACACATTTTCTCACGCTTTCCCACCACAAATCGTATTTCTCAGGCAGAAAAACGTTTTGACTATTTATCATATATTTACCAAAATGTATCAGTCCACACCGCTGTCTCTATGGAACCGGGCAGGAATCAAGCGCGTCTCAGTTCATAGTCGAGCCTGACACTTATCAGCCAATCCAAAAAATAGGCTACACAACAGCCAATCAGAAAATAGCACTATCTGGGTAAGATTTAATGCAACATCTAATGAAAAAAAAAAACATTAGAGAGGGTATTTTTGAAGGTCAGTTTGAACAATACCTCAACACGAAACAGCTTGTCTCTGGACGGGACATTGTCCTCAATCATGACCCTAAAAATGGCTGGGCTTGTGCTGAACTGTTTTATATGGGAGCAACATTACACATGATAAAGTCCAAAAAGGCAACAAACACTTACAATAAACACAACCAGTCATAATCTCTCTCTCTCTCTCTCTCTCTCTCTCTCTCACACACACACACACACACACACACACACACACACACACACACACACACACACAAATTAATAAATGGAAATTAAACAAATACTTTGTAGTTGGTTAATTGCGGTCAGTGATCCTTACCAAACAACAACTCCCCCATATTTATTGATTGATTGATTGATTGATTGATTGGTTGGTTGGTTGGTGGGGGGGCACTATGGGGGGTTGAGATGACACGCTTGCCTGTCTTCAAAACTTGAGAGTCCCGCACTTACATTTAGCTTTGTTTGGAGAGACAATATGTAATATACGACGTGTTATACGGAGTTCAGAAGTCATTCTTTTTCTTATTTAGATCCCCAAGAATAACGTCTACAACGTCCCAGTTGCCGTGATTGCAGGGAACAGACCAAACTATCTGTACAGGTTAGTAATGATGAGTACAGTCCTGTTTTCCTAATACAACATGCAGGATGTCTGATAAACAAGCAGCGCTGTCTATCTGCAGAATGCTGCGCTCCCTCCTGTCTTCCCATGGTGTGAACCCACAAATGATCACTGTATTTATCGACGGTTACTATGAGGTACGCTTTCACTCGTCACTACATTCGCCTCTCAGTTAAACCCATCGCACCTAAGTCGATTTCAGAGTAAGCAAAAAAACTCGAGCAAAAGTACAAATTCGTAACCGATTAAGTACGACTTCACATTCTTTTGTCCAATTTTAAGTGTTAAAACATAAGCTGAAGAAAGCATCACAGAAGAAAATGTAACATAATCGTGAACGGTAAATAATGTCTCAATTCCTCTCTCACCGGGGGCTGTGAGAAAACATTGGTTAAAGCTTATTAAAAACAGTTTTAATCATAATCCCTCAAATATTAGCTTGTATATCATAGAGAAATAATAACTCTGACGATACATGCTAATGAACGCTCGCTTTAGCCGTCACAATACAAACCGCATCAAAATAAATACAAAGTGTGTACAACAGCAGGTCAGTTATTGTGAAGAGCCGTTAATCTTCATTCGTATTCGATTTGTTTGGATATTTATATAAACACCTTGAAAATTTTATATCTTAAATCACTTAATGATTTTACATTACATGATTACAGAGGATATGTTATAGAGAAGGGCATGGTGGTTTAGTGGTTAGCACGTTCGCCTCACACCTCCAGGGTTGGGGGTTCGATTCCCGCCTCCGCCTTGTGTGTGTGGAGTTTGCATGTTCTCCCCGTGCCTCGGGGGTTTCCTCCGGGTACTCCGGTTTCCTCCCCCGGTTCAAAGACAAGCATGGTAGGTTGATTGGCATCTCTGGAAAATTCTCCGGAGTGTGTGAGTGAATGAGAGTGTGTGTGCCCTGCGATGGGTTGGCACTCCGTACAGGGTGTATCCTGCCTCGATGCCCGATGACGCCTGAGATAGGCACATGCTCCCCGTGACCCGAGAAGTTCGGATAAGCGGTGGAAGATGAATGAATGAATGAATGAATGAATGTTATAGAGAATGTATATGAATGTATGAATGTTATAGTGAGTAGAAAGTGTTGATTTCTTTTTTCATTTGTAGTTCATTAAACCTTGAATCAGATATCAGGGATAAAGACTGAATAGTTTTACAAACCTTTTCCCCTTTTCTTTAACATACAGGAGCCCATGGATGTAGTGGAGCTGTTTGGTCTTAAAGGAGTTCAGCACACACCCATCAGTATTAAAAATGCCCGCGTGTCCCAGGTGATCGATCAGGCCTGTATTGTTTTATATCCGGATCCGATAACGGTACGAAAGAAGTCTTGACGAATTATTTATTCACAATTTACTTTTGTCATAGCACTACAAAGCCAGTTTGACTGCAACGTTCAATCTCCATCCGGTAAGAATCATTCCATCCAGTAGGATTTTAATTTTCAGCAGTTTGCATGTTTATGGCTTTGACAAATCCTTGTTGATTTTTTAGGATGCAAACTTTGCCATTGTCCTGGAAGAAGATCTGGATATTTCCATAGATTTCTATAGGTATGTAAGCTTAGTGATGATTGCAGCATGCTGTCATGCCCACTAGAGGGCGGCAAGCTCCATTAGAAAGAGCAGAAAGTTACAGCTATGGTCATAAATGAGAACCTAAACCCCATCTGAGTACTAAAACTATGACTTGGCAATTAATAAAATATTTATAGTTGATTTAAGTGTCCGGTTGTTTGTAACACAATCATTTTTTTCTTTAGTTTTCTCAGTCAGACCATTCATTTGCTTAATGAAGATGAGAGTATTTATTGCATATCAGCCTGGAATGATCAGGTAAGTCTTTTATACTGGTCTTTATAATATATTGTGTACAAGAACAAGTGCAGTAACAACACATTTTACTGGACAATGTGGTAAACATACAGTGATTTAGAACTTTTTATCTCGGTTGTAAATCTGAGCCTTTTTAATACCAAAGTCTGCCGTAATTACATTTATTTAAAGACAGACAGAAAGGATTTCCTGTTTTCTTAACAATTTATGGCTACATTATCAGACACTACGTTTGCATATATAAAATGTCAATTATAAATACGAAGAATAAAATAGTTTCATTTGATTCTGATCTCAGCTGGTAAATAATAAAAATTTTTATAGGACATTAAACACAAGGCTTCTTTTCCCCTTCTTTACTATTTGCTGACTTTGCACTGAGCGGGTCTGTGGTCCTGTATCTTCGTGAGCAATTTGAAACGTATATAGAGACAGACCCTATAATGTGTATGTAATACTAGTTGCAGTACTTTATGATAAAAGAGTCTGGGAGCTAATAGAACGTCACCAGGATCGTGCCTGTAAACGTACAGAGCATGGATCCTTTCGTAAATGACATCCAGAACGTTTCGTTGTGTTTTTAGAATCATGATCACTGAGAAATTCCAAGGAAATTTGTAAACAGTTAGACTAAAACCTTTTGATTAAGACTCTTCCTCAATCCTGTCTAGTAGAGAGAATTATCAGCAGGAAAGTAGAAAAACAGTCGAAGAACTGACACTCGACTCTCGTCAGGATTTTGTGTGATGGCATGTGATTGACTATCTTTAGCAGCCTTGTTAAGGGTAGTACAGAATTCATACTCAGTGTTTTTATCACCTTTAATAAAAAGGATTAAGAAATTCAGGACAGATACTTTGGTACTATTTGGATAACATTTGAAGTAACACAATGTGGGATCATGTACCCACTCTGCTCCACACCATACCCTATTGTCCACTGGAACAGAGCTGTTACTGTACAACTGGGTGTGTTTGGGGCGTCCCTTTGTTTTTCAGGGCTATGAGCACACAGCAGAGGACTCGTCACTGCTTTATAGGGTGGAGAGTATGCCAGGCCTGGGCTGGGTACTGAAAAAGAGCCTCTACAAGGATGAACTAGAACCCAAGTGGCCCACACCTGAGAAGGTCCGAAGGTTGATACAGAAGTGAATCAGTCACACAACGAAGAGATGTATCGATTTCACCTACGCTTCATTTTTGTGTGATTTCTTTCTGGTAGTTGTGGGACTGGGATATGTGGATGCGCATGCCGGAGCAGAGGAAGGGGAGAGAGTGTATAATTCCCGACGTCTCTCGCTCCTATCACTTTGGCATCGTCGGCCTCAACATGAACGGTTACTTCCATGTGAGTAATGCTTTTGAGAATTGCTAATAAGTTAACGATCATCTCCAGAGCCTGCAGATAACCGTTGTTTTAATGATCAATTAAAATCAAGTAAGAAAGAATCTACACCAAAAAATGTATATATTTCTTTTTAACATTGGCTTGAACCAGTATCAATGCAGAAGCAATTAAAAATAAAACACGTATGCCAACAACAACAATGGTTACAATATTCAGCAATAAATACAAGGTACAGTGCAATATAAGATACACCTTGTATGCCCTTGCCAAAAAAAATGTCTAACTGTCTTGTTACGGACTTCAAACTTAGACTGACAGTCAGATATTCATGCAGTGATTTGATTGGATCTTGATGTTTTGGGAGTAATTAAATAAAAAGTCACTAACTACAAAATGATGGTAGGGATCTTTAGACATTAGATCAATTTTCCAAATCTAACACCCAAACTAATATGAGATAATGTAATGTAAGGCATTCTGATTTATTTATTTAGATTAATTCTTTTTTTTACTGCTTCCACGTGCTTTTCTTTACTGCATGTCAGTGTAACCAATAGAACAATGGTCTTAATTAGTGGGGACCGGGTCTGAGCTGCATTTCAGGCCCTGCTTTCTTTCAAATCCAATTTGTCAAATTAAATATTAAGGACAATATCTAACAGCGGTCTCACATACTAACACACTCCGATGCTAAATTCAATTTGCTTGCCATTATTTGAAGTGTTTGTGTAACATTAACCTTTCTTGACTCGACTCTTTGTGTTTGGAGCGTTTGGACTCCCAGCACTTTTGATGGTTTTTGACCAAAGAATGGTTACTTCATGCATTGGCATTCAACAAATGCACCATATATTATATATATTATATATCATATATATTTTAGGGGGAACGGTGGCTTAGTGGTTAGCACGTTCGCCTCACACCTCCAGGGTTGGGGGTTCGATTCCCGCCTCCGCCTTGTGTGTGTGGAGTTTGCATGTTCTCCCCGTGCCTCGGGGGTTTCCTCTGGGTACTCCGGTTTCCTCCCCCGGTCCAAAGACATGCATGGTAGGTTGATTGGCATCTCTGGAAAATTGTCCGTAGTGTGTGATTGTGTGAGTGAATGAGTGTGTGTGAGAGTGTGTACACTCCGTCCAGGGTGTGTGTATGTATGTATGTGTAATATATATACACACACATATATATATTAAATAAAACTGACCTTGATGTGTTTATCAAAATTAGTGATTAGTGTTAATAGGGTAAAACATTGTAAAGAATTTTTTTCCTTTTGTTTTAATAACAAATTTAATCTCTTTTTAGTTGTTGCAGACCAAAAAAAAGGCATTTTATTGAGCTCAAAATGTTTCAGACTTCAAACTCAACTAAATCTTCAACATGTGTAATTATGAATATTGTAATATTCCTTTTCTGTGCAGGAAGTATACTTTAAGAAGCATAAGTTTAACACCGTCCCAAATGTTCAGCTGAAAAATGTGAATAGGTACGGATGTGATTCTGTCGTCAACGTATTACATTTAAATATAGCCAAACATTTTTATTTTTTTTCATGTTCCATTTACTTGCATTGTTTTATGGTTGTGTTAATAGCTTGAAAAAAGATGCCTATGAAGTAGAGATCCAGAATCTGCTACGGTAAGTCCAATTCGTCTTATTTACAGATGCGACAAAATAAACATATATATTTATATATATATTTTTTATTATTATTGAAAAGGTCCTATTTTTGTTTCATATTCAATATACACACTGTTAAAGAGAGACACACTTTGTAGATACCCTTATTAATGTAAGAAATAATTCAATTTGGCAGAGATGGGGGACTCGAGCCATATGACTTGACTCGAGTCAGACTTAAGTCACAAATTTGAGACTTGCTTGACAAATATTAAAAAAAGACTCGACTTGACTTTGACTTGACATTCATGACTTGAGACTTGACTCGGACTTGAGTTAAATGATGGGGGACTCGACTTGACTCGAGTTAGACTTAAGTCACAAATTTGAGACTTGCCTGACAAATAGACTTACTTGTGACTAGCACATGTGTGACTTACTCTCACCTCTGCAATTTGGTGTATCTGAGAGATATAACTGTCATATACCTTCTGTTTAACTGCAGTGAGGCTGAAGTTCTGGATCACAGCAAGAACCCATGTGAAGACTCGTTCATCCCAGACACTGAAGGAAAGACCTACATCATGTTCATAAAGATGGAGCAGGAGACGGACACGAGCACCTGGACCGAACTGGCCAAGGTTCAACTGTCCTTTAATAATGAAGTGTAAAAGAAAGATCACCTGATGTAGAAAACGTTTAGTATTGAACTTTTAGTATTAAAATCCAAGCACAAAATTAACACAGACGCTGTGTGTATTGTTTATCCTTTCTTTGTAGGCATTTTTTTTATTTCTGTGTGTAATTTTGCTGTGCTTTGCTTTGCGTTTATAAGAGTCTTAGATTTGCACATATGTATATTTTTAAAAAGTAGGACTGCTCAAAGAAATCACGACGTTGCATAATGCATACAAACAAATGAATAGAGGCTTGTGTTCTCTCTCTGTAGTGCCTGCATGTGTGGGATTTAGATGTTCGCGGCTATCACAGAGGCCTCTGGAGGCTCTTCAGGAAGAAAAACCATGTCCTTGTTGTAGCTGTTCCGGTCTCTGCGTACTCGTAAGTCATACAGCAACATACCTCTTTTGCAGCCCTGTGTGTCTCTGTAGCCATTTTTTGTAGACGTTAAAAACATAACATATCCCTTACAGCACTCGGAAACCTACCCACGTTACCCCTATTCACCTGGAGCCTCCACCTAAAGACGAGGCAGCCCCTGTGGAACAGATCTAGAGCAGCTGCAGTTGAACAGGTCTCATTAAACAAAGGGTCCCACTTGCACTAGGCCTGCACTGAAAGAACCTTCTGCCTTCAGGCCACAGCGTAAGCTGCTACAGCTGCTACCGCTTCTTCTACTGGAGCATCCTCTGATACTGATGCTGCCTGTGTACGTGCATTGTATGAGCGACGAATATGCAAATGACGAGTAGAGTAGCTCTTCCAGGCCCTCGAATGAGTTCTGTAATGGGAAATATGTGTGTTCTGTCAGGAACGGGAGAAAATCGCAGCGTTGTTTTTTGTTTTTTTTTCCCCTGAAACACGCATGTCATTTGATGTAATGGATAAAAAGGGCTGTGTTACTTGTTAGAATAGTTATGAACAGGAAAAGTGGACAAGATGCGAATCCGATTTTTAAACACTACTGATTGCTTTTGGTTGTACTGTATATACATTTTAACTTATTTATTTTCCAAGAATAAAGCTAGTTGAGGTTGTTGTCGACACTTGGTGAGTGAGAGTGGTGTTTATGGGGCTACATGCATATTTACAGTAGTTCTTCTATGATTATGATTACTGCACATAAACGTTTTTGTGGGATCAGGCTATTTGTTCAAACCCTGATTGTGTAGTCAACAGGAATCAGGTGACCGTGTTATGACACACTCCAGATTAATGACTTTATATTATTTCACGTTGCCCTAACAGTGTTTATTACACATCAAATATCAAGTAGACTGTAAACAACTATAACACAAGTGTCATCATATTCCCAAACTCAGAATTGTGAGATTCATGCCATGTTCCATCATCGCCATTATGTCTCAATTCTTCTGGTCAAAAAAACCTGGTCTTTATAAATTGGGCATGTCTTACAGTATGTAGCCCTATGAACACCACCCTGGAATAAAAATAAAATTACACATAGAGTTTTGAATAAAGAAATGTTTTATAGGCATATATTTTTACAACAAAAAAACAACAACATATTTTTTATCGTGCATTTCAGGTGAGTGTTTTAATTTATTAATCACCTGTGATTGATTTACTTGGTAGAGAGAATGTCTGGTACACAGCATTGCCTGAGGTGGAGTTTTCTAGTTCAAGGATACATCAAGATGCCTTCATCTAGCAGCCTGGATGGAGTATTGGCAGGCTTTCGCATTGATGTTGTAGCCATGGGCGTTTTATACAGTCTGAAGGAAATCCGTGTGTCTTGTTTGCTAGAAAACATCACCTCCACCTGATCTTGAATCGAACACGCTTCACATATTACAGTTTCGACAAGTTCAGCCATCTGAACATTTACAACACTCTACACTGTACTCTATTTCTTCATACGTTTATCTGTATCGTGACATTTATTATATTAATGGAAGTGACTTGTCTAACGATGTTTTCTATGACTGGTATTTTAAATGATAAGTCATTACGGTACAACTGGAAGTATTGAATTTACAGTTCGGTCTGTCAGTTATTAATAGTTTGCATAAACTACAATAGGTTTGGTTTTGACATTTTAAACAGACTTATTGGAAATTAATTCTGGAGACCCCACTAGTCCTCGAGTCCTGTAAACATGTCCCTGTTGATTTTTCTATACTTCAAAATTTGGTTTTGTATTTTGCTGGTGATTTTTTTTTTTTTTTTTTTTTTTTTGGTTTGTTTTTTAATAAAGTGAAATGTTTGTAAGCGTTTGCTTTTTATTCCTTTTTTCACTTCAGCACACATAATCAGCTTTGTCAGATTTTATAAACATACTTTACCAGGTATATTGTCCTAAATTATTCCTTTCCTTTTGTATATCTATATAGATTTGGGTTTACTAATTTATTAATTAGACTAGTCATGCTTATATATTATATATTTAATCAATGAAATTTGGAGAAGATGGACATCTATTAAAATTTAGTTGCTTAAACACGGTAGTTAAAAGAAATGTTTCCATTTTGTTCACATTTGTGTTTAAATTATTCTTTTAGGTAAGTTTTTATTTGTACTTTATTTAATTTATTTTCTAAAAATTTTGCCATGTTTTTTTTTTTTATTTGACCCATTTGACTTGCTGTTTTGTTTTGTTTGTTTTTTTTTTTGTTTTTTTTTTCTTTTCTTTTTTTTGTTTTTTTTGGCCATGGGATTATTTTTTCATGTCTCTTTTAGAGTTTTACTTTTTACTTTTCTTCTGTTTTTTTTTTCTTCTGATTTGCAGGAAATTCTATTTCTAAATCTTATCATTTATTACTAATACTTACTCATATACTTACTCAAGCGAGTATTCTGAAATGGGTTCCTTAACATGATAGTTAAGGAAAGGAAAAGTCATCATTACGCTTACAGAACTCTGGCTTGGAAAACTTTATTTTAGCTGCCTTGGTTATCATAAAATGTTTAATTAACTGGATTATTTTTCTACATTCTTTTCCAACCCAACCTCTATTTAACCAGCTCTTCTGCAGATATCTCCTGGGAAACAAGGCTTTTTACTAAAAAGATTTGAATACATTTGATGCTATACTCATGATATGATACTAAAAGGTTTTAGTCCTGAACGTTAAGTGTACACAGTGTGCGCTGAAGACCCCTGTGACTCACTGCAGCTCTGGTCAGCACAGAGCACCGCAAGCAAATCAGATCTGAATAGGAAATTGTGTGGGCATTGAAATCCAGGCAAATTGTCCTCAGCTCGGTTTCTGATGTAAATATAGTCAGCCTTGTGGATTTATCTGCATGGAGCTTTTAAGATCCACTTAATATATAATACATATATTATATACAGTATAAAATCTTCTGGTGTAAAGCAATAACTTCCAGAGAAAAGCAAATATTAACAATTCAGTTCGATGGCTTGAATTTACTTATTGAGAATAAGGTTTTACAGGAAAGCATTTTTAACCCTTTCATAAGAAGAATGATGGTCATTTTTTTAATATTTTAAAAATAAGTACATTTTACAGGGGGTTTTTTGTTTGTTTTTTGTTTTGTTTGCCCTTTTACAGTAGTGTTTTTATGTTAAAATTACTATTTCACCGCAAGATGGTTGCTAAAACTCAGTAATTTATTTACTTAATTTCTCCACATTGTTGAATTACTTCTCCGTTTCAGATGTAGTATATTTATTTAATTGTTCAAGACACAACAGCACAATTAAAAATACAAGAAGAAGAGAGGCTACAAACTCCAGATTAAATTCATTGGCATGTTTATGTTCTTCTTCACTGATGTATTTTGTACTTAAATTTAGGCTCTGGCTATTTCTCAGGTATTTGGTTCTTGTTCATTTTCTATTTATTTATTTATTTATTTATTTATTTATTTATTTATGAAGAGAGATCTAGACTTAATAGATTTTAATTATAGATATTAGATATATCTAATATCCATAATATAGAGATATAATGCACTTAAACCAAGGTCCCAATTTCAGTTCCACTGTTTATTCAAGCAATCTATAAGACATTAGCTGTGTTCAAAAACAAAACACTTGCCTTTCGTTTGCACACGCAGATAACCATATCCACTTACATAATCTTACTTGCACATCATCGTCTATTAAAAACAATAAACCAAATCTTCTGTGCTGCATTAGAAACCCATTTCTGTCTTATTTCACCAGGAACCAAGACCATTTATCCATTTATATAGTTTTCTCTCAACTAACATTTCTCCACTGCAGTTCTCCAAAATTTAATGGCCAATAGACTTTCCTCTGGTGAGTAAATCTAAAAAGCTCCAGACAACAAAAATAAAGAGTAAACATGATGTTTATTGACTGCAACAGTGAATATGTGATAGCTTATATTACCTCTAAAGGACTGGTACCGGTCATATATCATGGTATTTGGATCTTATAACAATTCTATGGTTCTAATTTTCGTTAACGTGTCGGTTATAAAAACATGAACTCAACACGTCATACATGCTGTAATGTTTCGTATTAGCAAAATAACCTTATTCAGTTCAAGATATACTTAAAGTGCATAGAGTTTTTAACATTTTTAAGTAGCTAGTGTGTTTAGATTGTGTGAATGTATGTATATGTATGTACATATATGTCTAATGTATATACTGATCAAAATTTTGGAATTTCTCGTAGATTTTGAACATTTTTTTTTCCAATTAACATTATTAACAATAGTTTGATCAGAAATACGGTTTAGACATCCATCATTTTGTGAATAACAATAATAAATATACCTGGATTTTTAATGGTATGTCAACATAGGAACCCATCACTCCTGTGGCACACTGTGTTAGTTATTAAACCTATTATATTACAAGGCTAGTTTGTCATGAAATGAAACACCCTGAAATTGTCAGCACAGCCGAAAATGATTGTGTTGTTTACGGAAGCAAAGAAACTGGTCTTCTTCAGGCTACTGGAGTATCTGGAACATCATCAAGAGCTTTCTTTAGAAACTCAACAGTCAGTGATGTTTTGAGAAATAAAGGCTATTGGATATATGCAAAGAAACTGAAGATATCTTACAAAGATCTTTGCTTGTGTATTTATGGTACAGTGCGAGGACAAAAACATCAGCGTCTGTAGATTGAGAAGCAAATGCCTCATCGGTCCTCAACTAGCAGTGTTATTAAAAAGTCTTTGCAAAATGGTGAAGATTGACGAGATGACTGCAGAATTTTAAAGAAAAAAAAACATATCTGTGACTAGCCAATAAACGGAAAGGATGAAAAGGACATGGAGATTGGACAGGAGATGATTAGGAAAAAGTATGAACAGGCCATTTTAAGTCTGAGTCTGAACAAGAGTAGAACAAAAGAAAAGATGCTGGAGGAGAACTTGACTTGTTGGAGGAAACCTGATGGTCCTGGTTGCTTTGGTGCTGGTAATGGGAATTTTGTTCAGGGTGAAAGAAATCTTAAACAAGGAAGGCTATCACTCCGTTTTGGAACGCAATGCCATACCCTGTGGCCGACGCTGGATTGGAGCCAAGACATTGACCCAGAGCACCAGGCAATTGCAAGACCAATTTAGGGAAGAAGCCGTCAGCTGGAGGTCTGTCTGTAATGGATTGGGTAGTTCAATCACCGGATCTCAACTCTATTGAGCTGTTGCAAGATGAGCTTGAACAGATGACAAGATTGCCCATCAATCCAGTCCAACTTGTGGGAGGTGCTTTTGTAAGCATCAAGTGAAATTTCTGCAGATTAACAGAATAAACTGACAGCTCGAATCCCAAAGGTCGACAAGGCTTTAATTGCTGCATGTGAAGGATTCTTTGATGGAAGCAAAGGTTGAAGCATGAAATGGAAACTACTTTGCTTAACCTTGTTAGTGTTTTTAGTATATATTTTAATTTATCCTGTAACTTACGTGATGAATAATAATATGAGAATTTATAATAATGTAAAATCTTTTGAGTGATTTCAAACTTTTGAACAGTGGTGTATATATAACGTGTTACTAGCTTTGATTTTCACTATTTAAATATAATAACTATGGGGTTGTCTGGAAAACCTTCATATGGTGAATTTTTGTCATGATTTTAAAACTATATAGTTTACTGAATTTCTCAGAAATATAAAATTACCATAAAAAAAGTGAAATAAAAAGAGACTACTGCACTTAAAATCTTTATAAAATCTAAAAATTAAAACAGACCTTGTGACAATTTTGGTATCTTAATGCAAACTCATTAGGTTTTGTTGCCCATTTCTCCAGGACACATAGCTATCCAACTGAATCAAAGTGTGACATCCATTCTATGTAGAAGTCACGCTTAGTTAGCAAGATTTTCCACCATGTTTTGTTTACACAACATCATTTTTACATACAAATTTTAAATGTAAGATGTAAAAGCAGGCTGAAATCTAAGTTACTATTGCAGCATGCATTACAGCATGTTAAAGGCAGAAAAAAAACCCCACTACTGGCCAAAGACCTTGATTTCCAGAATTCAGTCACTTTGACAGATGATGTTTTTTTTTTCACACCAGGACACTACTGTAAAAGTCTATTTACAACTTGTACAACTGTTTAAAAAAACAGCAGAGTGTTTCTCAGTCAGAGAGGATTCCAAAGAGAACTCCTTTACTAACCGATGAAGCCTTAATTATCCAAATAACATTTGAGAAACATTTTTTTTTTCTATTCTTTTCTTTTTTAAACCTTGATAATCTCAACTGGCATCTTTGTCCAGGTAACAGAAAAGGTACAAGGACACAATCATCGCTCCAATCTAAGGGACAGAAAGAAAAGCACAAAATGATTAAACTTTGTGTGTTTGATTATCCTGGAAATTTTGAGTATTCTCTGAATTTACCTCGATACCTCCAACCCCTGCTGCGGTTGCCCCCAGAATGTAAAGAAGTACATCTAGGGAGCTTTCAAGATTTTTAAAACAGCCCTGAAGAAAGAAAATCCTGATACTATAAACCCGAACAGCCTTTTTGTGTTATATGCTATTCTATACCACATTGCTACTGAATTCTCCATTCTGATTGGTCAGAAGTTAAAGATTTCTTTTCTGTTACAGGACAGTAGTTAAAACTGCAAGGTTTATAATAATGATTATTTATGTTATTAATTAGCATTTTTAAAGATTTTTTGTTGTCGTAATAATTAGCATCATAATTAGCAACTCAATATTTTAACATTTTAAAAAAGGAAATATGGTAGTTGGTGTGGTGACATTTTCTGAAGTGACAGTTGAACTACTATGTGGTAATATCCAATCAAATTATATGACATTTTTAATTATTAACTTATTAAAACTTAAAAAAAAAACGTATAATTATTGTCAAAACTTCATCAATAAAACATGCTGTGAATAACAGCGTCATTGTGGTGACAGTATTTCCACCTCACATCAGGACACATCACACCACCCAGTAGACAGTTTGTAAATTGTAGCTTAGATAAAACCAACAGAAAGTTAAATGCTTCTGCTACAATTCAATACAATTTCATTTAGCATTGTGCTTCCTCACCTGTACCGTGCTGTTACGTGCGTTCTCCATAGTACATATGATTGTTGTGTTTGCACAACAGCTGGAATGGTAAATCTCACCATAGAGCGTAGAATAATAGGATCCAACGAAGTCAGTGTAGTTATTAAAACCACAACACTTCAGCTATCATGCAACAAAACAGGAGAGATGTCAGGTTAAAGGTCTAGCATGTTTTGCACCAAGAATTTAATGAGTTGTTCATTTTGATGTCATTCATAGCTACATGTCTGAGTATTGTTCCCAAAGCACCGTATCAGTTTTTATTACATGTTTATTGCTAGTTCTCTTTCACAATTTATTTTTCAAGACAGTTTTCAACCCAGTTATTATCTTCAACCCACATTACATTGGTCTAAAGGTGGTCTTAAAGGGTTATGGAGACTGTGGTCTTAAAGGCCACAGTCGGTGTGCAGTATGAGTATCGGGGGAGATGCTCTTATTTTAAGCCTTGATTTACCTTTGTCATGGTCATGTTCCACTGGTTGGTTAACTGAAAATCGCTTCCATATTGTTTCTGCAGGACTGGTTTGGCCCATGATTTTAAAAGATTCCCAACCTGAAAAAAGAAAAAAGGATAGATGTGCATGCAAATTTTAATCCAAACGAACCCATTTCCCTTATTGTGCTTCCATATGGCCATCAGTAAGGCCCATCAAGGTATTCAGCCAAAACAAATAAAGATTCAGCGCAATAACAGTGGAGATGATAATCTTCTGTAGGCTCTGATCATGGGAAAATTTCCATATATATTGATGCATTTGGTTGGAAAGGTTTCAACCAATTATGTTGGATCAAATTACCATTTCAGGCAGCAAACCATCCAAACGGGTATACCGATGAGGCAACTATCTGGCAGAAAATGTGGTGTACCCTTTCTCTTTGTTTCTACCTCCACTTTGGTTAAAGTGATGAGGGGGAGAAAACATATATGACATTCTGTGAGAAAGATGGATGGATTGGGGGAGTGAGCGATTGAGGGGGGCCAGTGCGAGTGGTCCTCTGTATGCCTGGGGGGACGTGCCGACAAGCGGCAATTAAAAGACCCCCCTCCGTCCCCCGTGAAGAAAGCAGAGGAACACAGATCAGTAGGGTTATTATGCACTAGCTTGGCTAATCCATCACCATCTATGTTGGCAGGACAAAGTGCTGTAGGGAAAGTGAGCCTGCTAAAAGCCAAGATCACTAGCGCTGTAAAGCAAAGAGAGCAACTCATAACTGGCACAGACCTCAGACCTGCTGAGAAAAGCATTTTCCACAAAGCAGACGTGATACTACACTAATATAGGAATGCGATATATTCAAACTCAGACAAAGGTGGTGTCTTAATGGTGTAATGCATTCACGTGTTTTCTTATACGGAAAAAGAGCTGGTATATATAATGTGATGGAGACGGTATAAAAATAAAAATATTCAGGTTTCTATGTATGACGTGGTCCTGCTAATGTACTGCTCGGTATTACTGACGCATATTCCCATAGGGCGAGCAAAATAGCCCCAAATATGGCTTTGCATACTTGTTATCTTTGTCCGTACATATTAGGTTTCTGATTTATTCTCCAGTGTCAAATTGCAGCAGGGAATACAAGCAATACTGCAATACATTTAAGCATGTCAGGACTTATCACTCTCACCACTACTGATTATGCAGGTAGATGCGTAAACTATTCAAATTTACATTACAGTGATATTGTAATGCATCCGCATCCATATTTATCTTAAAGGCAGCAGATGCAGCCGGTTACAGACAAGCATATACATTATTAAAACGACAATTTCGTTTGGCACCGAAATGAAAAAATGGACATTTGCTTGTCAATGATGGTGACAAACAGCACATTAAATGAGCTTGTGCATGCCTAATGTTCCCCTTAACAGTTCAGACTGTCCATAATTCAAACATATGTCCTTCTCAGGTCCTTCCTGTTTGCTAATGAATAGCTTTCGCAGAATTGGATAAGCCCATGAGCCCAAATATTCATTCAGATAGTGTTGTTTAAGAGTCAGAAAGTTGAATTATTTGATCAGATTTGGATAGACTATTCCCAATGACATTAAAAAATAAATAAAACTAAAAACTGCATTTGACCAATAAGATTTGAGAATTTGCCTAAAATGTTTTATTTACTTGATTAAAATGCAGTATTTGCCTAAATCACTTTCCATTACTCACTCAGAATTATTATAGGTTTCACTAAATGGCCACAGCAATATATGTAAATAGGCTCTTTTGCATATAAATGCTTGAACTTGAGATGTAGAGGTGAATAAATTGCTGGGAGTGAGAGCGCTGGTGCACAGCTTGGGGCAATCATATAGTCATTAAGAATCAGAAAGCACCAAGCCAACAGCAGCTCCTCATATTTAATAATGGTCAGAAAAAGAAAATAATAAAAAATAAAATGTACATTCAAATAAAATAGGAAGGAACAGGAACGGAAAGAAGACACACATGGAGGCTGGGACCCATAAGCAAAACTTACATATGAAGAATAAATCAAGCTGAAAATCCCAATCGTCACCTCCGAGATGAAAATGATGGCAATGATGGAAAAGAACTGCATAAGGAAAGTGCCATTACTTTACTACCGAGTAATTAAATGTATAAGAGGTCATGTGGCTAATGTACTAATGTATTGTAGACTGGAAATCAACTTTACATTTTATGCAAAGTAATTACCAAATGAATAATAATATTTAATTGAAAGAAATTTAATTAAAAAAAAAAACCTTGAACATAATTGATAAATTACTAATCTACAACTCATCTCGTTACTTAATAATGTGATTGTTTTTCAATACCATTATCAGGAGACACTTGCTTTCTTTTTTTGCCCCACAGCAGCCCAAAATTCCCAGCAGGGCCATTATAATTCCAACAATAATGAAGAATATGTTCATTCTGATGTTGTTCACTGTGGTCACAGAGAAAACCCCCAGTAAGCTCGATCCCAGGACATCTCCATTGAACTGCACCCAAAACCCCGCAGCCATCAAGCCCGAGCCTGCCATCTGAAAAAAAAAAGGTTTAAAAATTGTATTCGAATATTTAGTACATCTAAATATATTTAATATTTAATACACAATCCATTTATAGTCAAAACTCACAACTCAACAAGTAAGTTTTTGTATTCACTTACATTATAGCAGCTATAAACAGTTATTCCATTAATGACAAGCGTTTCTTTTTAACCTCTCTTGATTTATAGTAAGCCTTTCTTGTGGAAGAAATCTTACTAACTGATAGATAGATAGATAGATAGATAGATAGATAGATAGATAGATAGATAGATAGATAGATAGATAGATAGATAGATAGATAGATAGATAGATAGATAGAAGCTTTGTTGATCTTGAAGGAAATAAAAAAAATTGTTTGTTTTTAGATAGATAGATACTTTATTATGTTACAAAGGACTGACACCGGAGACGTCTTCCAGAAATATATTTTGAAAATCTTTTTACTTAAAACTACTTATCGAGATCTAAAGGCATCTAAATATTTTTTTTTTTATTTATTGTTAGATTTGGATTATCAACAACATGCAAATACAAACCTTACAACAGGTACTATTGTTAAACCTGTACTGTTTTAGAAACGTGATAAACCCCTGCTGACCAATCAGATTTGAGCATTCAATAGAGCCCTGGTACGAAATGTATTACAATATTAATGTCTCATCACAAGATATTATAATGCATTATGTGATCAGATAATCATAAATTAATGCCAGGTAAATATACTTATAAACAGGCTTGTTCCAGGCTTTGTAAGGTTTTCTGTATGTAATGTACAGAAGTGCATTAGAAATGACTAGAAATGTACCAAATTCAGACAAAACCCTACGTAATAGGACACAAACAGTTTTTTTATATGTAATTTCACCTCAGTTTATAAAGAACTCGATTTTCTTCGTGGTTTATGAATTAAACCAGTGGATTTGATCATTCTGCATTCACACTGAATAACCGATTTGTACCCTGAGCCACAACTAGAAAAAAAATCATCACATTTATCCTTCATGTTTTTTCTCGTGGCTCCCCCCCCAACCCCCCCCCCCCCACCCCACAATATCTGAGGCAAGTGTGCAGCAACATGTGGCTCATTAATTAAGGGTCATTAATTAATGTTAAAAAGCTCCATAACAAACACAGAAGGGTGTCTCTCTCTCTGTATATTGGCCTGGAGCATTGTGTATACTGCTGTAACCTTTCTAATGGAGGTGCAACCCAGAGACACAGTTTGTATGTCGGCCTGATTAGTGCTCCAAACATCCGTGTCTGTTTCTGTTTTCGGATTTATTGTGGTAGCTTAGTGGTTAAGGTGTTGGCTTACTGATCCAGAGGTTGTGAGTTTAGTCCCAGGTCCACCAAGCTGCCACTGTTGGGCTCTTGACCAAGGCTTTTAACCCTCAGTTATATAAAATGTGATAAAAAAGTCACTTTTGATAAGGATGTGTAAGGGCATCTGCCAAATGCCATAGAAGTAAATGCCATTTAATCCTGAAGTGGAAGTGGCCTAAACTGCAAGTGTTTTTTGTTTTCTTTTTTATGTTTTTGAGATTTGCATGGGATTTTTTTTAATCCCTCTAATAATTTTTTTTTACATTGGCACATCGTCTCAGTAATTAAGTTAGGTCTGTTTGCCAAAATAGAATCAAACTAGGAGGTTCATTTAAACAACGGTGACGGATGAATGGTCTTTTTTTTTTTTTTGCATTAAGAAATGTGCAAAGAGCTGATCGTACACTTTTTCTGGAGGAAAAAAATTATTTGTCTAAGTGTATGTAATGTATCAGTATATATTCATTACATCCATTCATTAATTTATTTTCTACCACTTATCCGAACTACCTCGGGTCACGGGGAGCCATCTCAGGCGTCATCGGGCATCAAGGCAGGATACACCCTGGACGGAGTGCCAACCCATCGCAGGGCACACACACACTCTCATTCACTCACACACTCACACACTACGGACTATTTTCCAGAGATGCCAATCAACCTATCATGCATGTCTTTGGACTGGGGGAGGAAACCGGAGTACCCGGAGGAAACACCCGAGGCATGGGGAGAACATGCAAACTCCACACACACAAGGCGGAGGCGGAAATCGAACCCCGACCCTGGAGGTGTGAGGCAAACGTGCTAACCACTAAGCCACCGTGCCCCCTTTGTTACATCCAACCTTTTAGAAATCAAGCTCTAATTCAGAGCAAATGTAGAAATCTGTTGATATCATTGTCACAAAATGACTGCAAACCGTTTTGAATGAAAACCTCTGATTTGAAAGCTTAGTATTTTTTTCTGTAAAACATCTTGAACTCTAGATCAATTTTACTTCATTTTTTTTTTGCCACCATAGCCTACAAGTTAATAGCAGAGTTGATGCTGTGAATGTGAATATGAGTTCAAACATGACACTGTATCCGTGTCTGAAACCAGACTGTTAATGTCAAATGCAATCAGAGCTGTCACAGCTGTCCCTCTGTGATTGTGCTGCATGTCCCATAAAGCCTACATGACTCTGAAGCAGTATTCTCTGACACCAATTTTAACGTGGCTTCCAGAGCAGTTTACGCGTTTATCACGTGACATGTTTCCCCACCTGCTTTTGATAATCAGTACAGCTCACAGCTAAACAAATATGACAAGCATATTACACTCAAGCTCCTATCTCCAAATATTTCCTGCTGCCTGTCACATTCATTTTGGCATTGTCCTTTCTTTCAGCAGAACAGGCTGGAACCTTTGATAAAATACAATATGTGGAGAATGTCATTTCAGGAGAAGTTGCGTAAAAGATATTACATGTAAATCAGTTTATGGGAAAGGTAAATGCAAAAAAAGGCAAACTGCAGAGGACAGAACGGACTGCCTTTTCAGAACAACAAAAGGCCACGGAGTTCCCAAAGGGCAAGCAAGAACTGGATAAAGATTACAAAAACAGAAACCCCACCATGCTTGAAGGAGAATTGAATAAATAGCAGAATTTGTAATCTTGGAACTCACCAGAATGAGTTAAGCATGCATTTAAAACTAAATTTCACCAGGGAGTCGCTTTTCTGAGAAAGTAGAAGCTATTTGGCTTGCATTTGGAAGTGACTCGTGTCATCTCAGGGGATTTTTTCCCAGCCACTACCTCCATAACTACAATCTTCTGTAGTACTATGCTTCTTTGTGACAATGTCGATTTAAAAAGCACAATACAAATTAAATTGAATTCAAACTATGATAGCAAACCAAACATACAACCTACTGAAACCTCCATCTTTTGGCCTCGCAGGCTGTGACCAGCTTAAAGCGCTCATGAATGGCACTTGGGTTAAATATGGAAATATGTCACAGTCCATTTTACTGCGAAACGCTACCACTAATCAGCATGGTTTCATAATGTTTTTTTTTTGTTTTTTTTTCAAATCCAAGGACCAACAAGCTGCCACTAACCCTCAACTACTCAGTTGTATAAATGAGATAAATGGAAATTACTCTGTAAAAGGGAATCTGTCATAATGCTGTAAATGTACCATCCAGGTCAAATTGTTCAAAGGCTCGACGCATTCAAAATCGAAAATATCCAAAATGCCTTGGAGAATTCGGTTTTAGGTACAAATAAACGCTTAAGTTTAAAACATTAAGTTTATATTACACACAAATTAATAGTACAAAAAAATATTAGACTTTAAACCTGTTGACATCCGGACATCCGTACCATCCAATCCGATTGTAACATACGCTCAGTGTTAAAGCAATCTCATCTCAGAATGCCATTTAAAAATTGCTTTTAGGAAAATATAAACCATCCTCCATTATGCTGTGAAATCACCCTTAACAATTAAAGCATACAAAATGGGCAAGAGTGCAGCATCGACTGCTCTAAAACATCTACTAGTGATTGCAGAGCTTCATCACCATTAGCTATCAAACCAAGTTGGGAAAATTAGAAGCTTTCAACTTAATGAGATGAAAATTGCTGCATGTAAGAAACTGTAATTGCTTTGTTGACGGTATAGACTTCGGCTTCGGCGCACGTCTGTGACATATAGTTTGAAAGCTCCTTTGTTATATGTTTGCATTATGGGGGTATAAATTACTGTGTGCATATTCACAGGCAAACTGAGTCTCTTTAATACTTTACATGGCACATAAAAATCTCAGGCTATAAATACAGAAATGTAATTACTCTTCTAAATGCCACCACCACCACCACCCCTCCCATCATACACTTACATGCATACATTTAATGAAAAAAGCACAACGCTCTTACCAGGATTAACAAGTTGTACACAACCATCATAACTTTGGCAAATTCGAAGAATCCCATCTTAATCTGTAAGAAAGCATTAAAACATCAGTTTTGAGTTGAATCTCGGTCACAAAAAAGATTGTTCTTGAAACATCGAGGATTGATTCATATGAAATAAAGTAACATACCAGCTTCTAGGGAATAGTGATGAGACTTGAGGCGTTGACACTGAGAGTGAAGGTGAGTGAGGTGAAGGAAGACGAAATGGAGAGAGAGAGAGAGAGAGAGAGAGAGAGAGAGAGAGCGAGAGCGAGAGATAGATAGATAGATAGATAGATAGATAGATAGATAGATAGATAGATAGATAGATAGATAGATAGATAGATGCACACAGGTAGAATGGGTGTGGTGTAGGTTGCGATAGAGGTCAATCGAGTGGTCAGAGGTGTACGTGTGAGTCATCTGCCTTGATTTCCGCTGCAGTCCTGAGACACACCTATCGAATCACCACATTGAAAGAAGCGGCCTTCGTCTGTCGTGGCCTCTAATGGAATTATTTAAATAACAGTAAATGAAATGAAAAATTAATATGTGATTGATGTGTGATGAATAGAAAGTAATAATAGGGACAAAAAGCGTATGCACAACCACTGATTACTTGTTATTAAAGCCTAGTTATTACTGACAACAATACAATTAGGCACTTTGCATAAAAAATAGATGCTGCGCTTATGGTCATGTTTTTCTCTGCCTTCAGTTCCTTTGTGTTCTTTCCTATGGGGCTCCTTTGTTCTTTTGTCCACAACTCTCGTGACATTTTCTCACTTCCTCTGTAGAGGGCAATGTTGCAACGCTCAAGTCGATCTTTTCTACAGCGCTAAAGGCTTCACTGATTCACTCATGTGGTGTGTAGGGTTCACAGAACTGATTGATGTTCTCAGTGTGTAGGATGCTGTCTTTCTTTGTTCAGTTTTCTCTATGAAAAATGCTCAAGACAAAACAAAGAGATAATCAGCTCAGCCGGTGTGAGACTTAATCAGTGACCTGAGCTGGTGGTATTATGGAGGACCGATATTGTGAATTGGGTTTCGCAAATGAATGCCTGATATCAGCTTTTTAATTTTTTTTTTTTTGCAAAACATTTGGAATACAAATATGTTTAAAAGATGCAAAGAAATCTGATATTAATGAGACATCTAAAAGTTTTATTAGTATCTCTTTCAAAAGTTTTCTTTTATTCATCTTTAGTAACCAATTAATTCCAGTCATGATCATGGTGGATAAGAATCTTTTCCCAGAAACACTGGGTGTGAGCCGGGAATACACGCTGGATGCTGGTCCATTATCTAATGTCTAGGCTAATTCAATTAAAATAACTAAAAGTGTGGTAGTTGTTGTAGTAGTGTGTGTCTCAGGTTTGGCTCCTGTGGTTCAAACACACAGGATTATTTTCCCCAGGTGTTTTTGATATAGTTAAGTTGTAGTGTAGTTAGCATACTCTGTATCTAATAGGTAATAGCATAAATAGTGTAGTGGTGGAAAGCAGGAGAGGTTGCGATATTGATCATTTGTTGAAATTGTTGGATATCACATAGTGTGTGAGTGAATGAGAGTGTGTGTATGCCCTGTGATGGGTTGGCACTCCATCCAGGGTGTATCCTGCCTCGATGCCCTTGATGCCTGAGATAGGCACAGGCTCCCTGTGACCCGAGGTAGTTCGGATAAGCGGTAGAAAATGAATGAATGAATGAATGAATGAATGAATGAATGAATGAATGTTGGATATCATTGCTTTTTTTTAGCGCTTTCATACGTATCATGAAGGAAAAAAATCACCATCCTATGATCCTATAGTGGTCTCTCTTCATTCATGGGCAGTATGCAAAAGACGCTACGTTGTTGCTACAGTTGTTATGATTAATACATAAATATATAAACATATATGAATATAATGATTACTATATACATTACACATTCGTTCACTCCTAGGCCAGTTTATCATAGCCGTACCTAAGACCTGCATGTTTTTAATGAAGTGGAAAGTTTTATCTATAACCAGAGCTCAGGATCAGAGTATGTTGAAGCGAGGTGTCTCCTCCTGTGCTACTGAACCAGACTTCATATGTCATGCTTACACGAACAAAAGAAAAAGAAGTCATATTTACTTGCCAAATCAGCACCTTTGGCCCAAATTGAGACCGATTTTACAGGCCAATTTGTGTCCAGCACAGAAATGAACATCTCTGAAGCAGTGCTTCCTCAGATCTGCTTCTACCATTGATTCCCATGGGGAATCATAAAAGACTACCAATTGGTCACTCTTTATGGACCACTTTAATCTTTCTCTCTATACCTTCCTCTTCTACTCCATCTCCATCATTTTCAACCAGCGCTTCAACACGTGCAATCTCTTTTCCTCCCCTCTTTGTTCTGATATCCCTCTTATTTGCTCTGCCTATAATAATGGCCAGTAATTGATATGACTCACACATCTCAGAGTGGTGGCCCTGCAGGCAGGAGTTAGGAGGAAAAGAAAAAAATAAAATAAAAGAAAAAAAGAAAAAAGAAAAACCCTGATAGATTGCTTGGTGCCTCTATGCTGAAGTTAAACGCATAAAAGCTCCAGCCTTCTCTATAATAACCTTTTAATAGCCCTTTTATGAGTTATGACAATTTCAGCAATGCCATCATTAAACATCCAGTCCTCAATCTCAGAGCGAAGAAGACCTGTCACGATGTGCAGGGTATTAAAACCAGTTAATAATAATAATCATGCATAGTTCTGCATTCACTGAAAGAAATGATCAATTAGTCATTTTTCATGATCTCAGTAACAGGCAGTGACACTTGCTAGCTGCTGATGGAGCCAGTAAAACATGAATGACCGTAACAAGGTTGGCTAGATTGCCCATTACCTGCTTGCTCTAGGGCAGGTACATAGGTGATCCATCTCATGTCCCTGGCTTGGGTTCCAGAGTGGTCGCACCTCATGAAACCTCTCCTCCCCAGCCTCTTTTTATAGCCTGGTGAGATGATACAAGCCCTGAACCTGTGCAGCAAACTGCAAAGGCTTTAATGGAGACAAAAGCAGCCTGACCAAAGCAGATAAACAACGCGCCATGATCCTGCTGTCATAGGAAGAAATAACCTGTAAAAGCCAGAGAAAATCCACGTTACGATGTCATAAACATGGAAGCACTTTTAAGCGCGTTCTCTAAATCACGGCTCAAGCTCACCATCGACCTCATTATTACACATTATCCGAGGCTATAAAAGAATAGCTGTAGGGTAAAAGATGCATCACGGATCCTTCGGTGCCCGTGAATGAACTCTCTAATGTTTATGGCATGGACAGCAATCAATATAAAAAAACTGTTTGTAAACATATAATGCAGCCACGTGTCATGCATCTGGGCCCATTTAGGTGAGGAATTGCAACAATGGTAACAGGAAAATGCAGTAGAGACCATATGTAATCACCCAGGCTCCTCCATGACCTCTATTCTCATTCTCTGTGGCCTAATTCACATTAACAGCTGTAAGCAAACAGATATTAATTTTTGGCTGCTCCTTAGTGCAATAGGTCTCTGGATCAATAACTCCGAACAAGGGTTGCTCCCAATTCCGTACACAATTAATGCAAAGCAAAGAGACGGAGACAGACAGGGAGAGAAGATTCTGGGTTATGAAGATATTTTGCCTTCGTCGATTGCATCGTTCATCAGACTGGATGGCTATTGGTGCACGAAGCAGATAAATAGCTTTGGTAGTCAATGGCCATCTTTATGAAGCATTTACAAATATACATGTAAATGCCTTCAATAAATACTACTTATAAAATTTCTTTCAAAAAATTCAGAAGAGGCGGAACATTCTATCAAAACTTCCGAGCTTATCCGAACTTCTCGGGTCACGGGGAGCCTGTGCCTATCTCAGGCGTCTTTGGTCATCGAGGCAGGATACACCCTGGACGGAGTGCCAACCCATCACAGGGCACACACACATGTTCTCATTCACTCACACAATGTGGAGGCGGGAATCGAACCCCCTAGATTATTGCAATAAAATATTTATTCGCTTCAGTACATTTTGCTTAATGAACGCTACAGTTACACTAACCTCAAAAATAAGGTTTTCTATTAAGTCGGATTCATCTAGCTGCCCAGAGGGCTACCAGAGACAGGAGAGCTCCTGAAACCTGTAGCAGCCGAGCAAATGAACTGTAGGTGGTCCACTAACCTTGTAGCTGCCTTTATTAGTCTTGCTTTTTTTTTCAATTTGCTGCAGCTTTTGTCAACATTTGTTCATTCAATTATAGATATAGCGTAAAAGCCAAGATTGTTAAAGTTTATTCTGTATGTGGATTGGAGGATAAACCTTGGAAGCATGTTTACTGTACTTACATTATGTATCTTTGTTTGCTCACATTTTTAAGCACTTTGGATTCAGTTTCCCGTTGCAAGGTATACATTTAGTTCCGTGGGTCCATGATGTTACTAAGACGCTTGTTCTTCTGATGGTTGTATTCCTGTGATGTCCCCTGTTGACCATTTCCTGTTTGACACGTGTTTATGCCTGCCAATTCGGATTATCAACCCTGCCTGTGTTTGCAATGTGTTCCAATACTTTTGCACAGCCCTTGTTTTGTGACTGTTTTGTTGTTCTTGCTTTTTCACTTTTTGTTCTTAAGAAAACCATGTATTGATGTTATATGATAATATAGGAAAAAATTTCATTAAAATACTTCAATAACATATTCTATGTTCCTATCTGAACATCATCACGTTTCGTGATGATCACTGGAAGAGGAAAATTGTTTTCATTTAAATTAAATGCATTTTTCATGAACCAATAACATCATAACATAAATATTACCCTTGACACAGCTGCCATGTGTCTTTATAAGTATTTATAATTGACCCAAAACCTAAGAGAGGGTCTAGCTGTAAGCCTGTGAGGTTCTTCGTTGCCTTTTGGTCCTTGGCAAGCAGATTGATGGGGACATGGAGGCTTTCAAGCAATAAATGGCTTCGGGCTGTGCCGAGATGAGCATCCATGCCTTTCTTTAATGACACCTCCTCTTTTACCTGCGGAAATGTTAACTATGTCCTCCGTAGCACTGAGGCAGTCCGCCAGCCGGTGGCCATATTTTATACAGATCGGCAGGTTAAATATCCCAACCTCACGTTCAAGCGTGGACCACGTTTTCCTTTATTCTGCCTTTTGGTAAATCCTCAATTTTCCTCTTTGCTTTTTTTTCATACCCTCCCTTATTTAAAGCCCATTCTCATACAGTATCTTGTATTTATCAGGCACACACAGAGCATCTCATACAGGCTTTGTAAGTAGCTTGAGAAAGGTTAATGTGCAGGATGAGTGTAAATTGTTTTGCTATTTCAGTGGACAGAGAGAGCGCTGGAGAGCTGAACCATAAAATTCGATCGTTTTCACAATCCCACTTATGTTTTTTTTCTCTTCTTTTTGCATTTTCCTTCTTTCGTCTACTTCTTTGTCTCTGTTAAGCAGTGGTTCAGACAGAGGTAAGAGAAAATAATGTAATGCATGTAAGAGATTGTTGTAATTTGTACTGTAGAAAACACTCGCGTGAAGACTAAATGCCATTCGGTGATTCTCCAGTTGTGAACCAATTACTTCACTTCTGAAACACTTAGTTTACTAAACCGGTTGTAACCACTACATCCTGGGATCATTTTATTTTATAGCAAGTCGTTATTAGTTATATCCTTTAGGTCTTCCCTTGAGTTGTTCAGTTATTCAGCTATCAATTATTTGGAAACTACAGTGACATTAAGAGTTAAGGTACAGAGTTATGAGGGCAAGAAATAAATGAATAATGAATAAAATAAACCTGATGCTTTCTGGTAGTTTAAGAGTTTGTAGACCTTTAAATAGGATTAGAATGATCTTATATTGCATGTTAAATATGTGGCTACTTTTCTGGATTCATTACTCTCTCTCTCTCTCTCTCTCTCTCTCTCTCTCTCTCTCTCTCTCTCTCTCTCTCTGTGTGTGTGTGTGTGTGTGTGTGTGTGTGTGTGTGTGTGTGTGTGTGTGTGTGTGTGTGTGTGTGTGTGTGTTTGTCTTGTGATCCTCTGAGCATTGCTAGTTCTATTAGAAACCTGAATGGCCTGAGGAAATAGCAGCATTCATGAAGCTCTCTTTCGTGAACTTTGTGTACAGTTATACATGGCCAAGTGACACACACAAACAAACAAACACACACACACACACACACACACACACACACACACACACACACACACACACACACACACACACACACACACACACACACACACACACACACTCCCCCTTGTTCCCTCTCACCCCCTCTTCTCTGCTTCTCTGCTCTGTCTCTTTCTCCCTTTGTGAAACTCTTATCACGAAATATCTCAATCCCTAACTCCCTCCAACACACGCACAAGCACACGCACACGCACACGCACACACACACACGCACACACACACGCACGCACACACACACGCACGCACACACACACACACACACACTGTGGAACTACTACATGCCACTAAGTTTGTGCTCTCTCTCTCTCTCGCTCTCTCTCTCTCTCTCTCTCTCTCTCTCTCTCTCTCTCTCTCTCTCTCTCTCTCTCTCTCTCTCTCTCTCTGAACCCCTTATCACAAAATCTCTCTCCCTCCCTTACATGCACACAAGCACACACTCACTAACCTTATGGCTTCAGGCTGGTCCACAATCCCTCCCTTTGATAAGTCACAGTGGATTTAGGAGAGCGATGGACTTTGACAGCCTCCAATGGCACCATTTCTACTCCACTCACTATAATCTCAAATTAAAATTTAATCTGAGGAAACACACTGTGTTTGTTTGTGTGTGTGTGTGTGTGTGTGTGTGTGTGTGTGTGTGTGTGTGTGTGTGTGTGTGTGTGTGTGTGTGTGTTTACAGTATGTGTGCGTGTGTGTGTGTGTATGGCTATATTAAAATATGGATTGTATATAAAATGGAGATTTATTATTTATTGGACATCCTCAGCTGGCTGGGTCTCATTAATCATATGTCATATATACATCCTCTTTATATAGACCCATCTCACTGATATATAAAAAGTCGTAAAAATGCATGAGAATTGAACGGAGGGGGAAAACGCTGGAGCAATGGCAGGTGCTCGCTAACACTTCTTTGTCTTTCCTGTGCTCTGTTCTAGCTTTTCCCCAAACCACCTTCCTTTGCTGCATTGTGCGTGTGCATGCCCTCTCAATGATAATATCCTCTCCGCTTCTCCACTCAACAGATGGACTGCTGCCTCATTAACTTTAATACATCCAACATCAATTAAGAAGGAGTTAATTGGGATGCTGAAAAGGTGATCGCCAGCCAACGTGATGCATACGAAAGCTCTCCTCTTAATAAAT
>NC_062522.1:9162889-9285389 GCF_022655615.1 Tachysurus fulvidraco
CATTGTTGCCTTATGTAGCTCTGTGTCTTTGTGCAAAACCAGGTTCCTGGAGGAACATGGCTTCTTTTCACTGTGTACTGCTTCAGCTTTATATGGTCAAAATGAACAAAAGCCATTTGCATGACTTGACTTTACTTGTAGTTGTAGTAGTAGTAATATTATCCCATCAGCTCCAGAAGATTCAATCCTGAGCTCAACTCTCTGAGATGAGATTCACTTTTTCCCCCAGCAAAGTGTTAACTTCAAAACGTCGAAAGTTTTTTTTCCTGATATATACAGTCATAATATTTTTTCAGAGAGGCAAAATGAGGTCAAGTCAAAATTTCCTCTGTGGAATTTCCGTTACATGTGCAAAAGACCATATGATTAGTCACAGTAGAGTTATCAAACCCTGGGTGTATTCAGGTTCAATTCCTTTCATGGTTCACATCATAGGAAGAAATCAAATTAAATGTCAGAGTGCATCAGGTTATTATATATTCACCCTTCCAATCTATGTTGTCACTGAACCATTGAATAAGGCATGAGCTACCTGTAACTAGTCTTTAAAAGATTCACATATGAATCCTACCTGCATAGAGCATTTTCTTTGTTTTCTTTTATGGGTCATAAAAAAAAAATGTTTAAAATTCATTGGAATGCAAATATTAAAAAAAAAAAAAAAAAAAAGAATAATAATGGACCCGAAGGAACTGGACGAATTAGTATACAATGCCATAAGGTTTTTGGGTCCATTGTCACCCCTAGATGCATCTTCAGGATGAATGACTCATTACACTTGCAATTTCTCTCTCTCTCTCTCTCTCTCTCTCTCTCTCTCTCTCTCTCTCTCTCTCTCTCTCTCTCTCTCTCTCTTTTTCTCTTTTTTTCTCTCTCTCTGTCTCTCTTTCTCTCTCTCTCCGCCCTTTGATGAATTTGCTGGACCACACCACGGAAAGCGGACCTCCTACCGGCTGCTTCACAATCAGGAAATTTGCATGTGCACTCACTGTAAAATTGAGGGCTCCCACAGATTCAAGTCTTAATCAACCAAGCTTAATGATCTTCCACAAGGAATTTGTTCTCTTTCCCTCCTGAATCTTCTTTGTATTTATTATAGGGCATGGATGGATGGAAGAGAATAAACAAGGGGAATACAGTCCAAAATTTGCAGATATAATGATCCTTTGATGGTGGAAGTCTATTGGGGCATCGTTCCATTTGTATTAGATTACAAGACTTGGCAAAAAAGTTACTTTCCTAGTTAAAAACTGATCATTGCTCTTTGGTCAGAATGTATGCTGTGTGACAGCGAGGAATTGAAATGAAAGAAAGTCTTTTTCAAGGCTTAAATACTAATAAATATTGTTTGATGCACATTGTGTTGATTATTGATTATTGATGTGTTAACCATCACATTTCTATCGATTAAAGTAAAAAAATGAGAACAAAAGAGCTGAACACCTGTTTGTTGTTTTTGTACTTTTCACAAATGACCACACAGGGGCGCTGTGCTTCATACTGATAATAAATAAAGCACTGGTTTCTCATTGCAGTAGAGATTACATTTTGTCCTTCTGTATGTTTTCAGTGAAGTTCACACACAATGGAAATTTTGTTAAAGCACATGTGGGACCCATTCAAAAAAAGCAAGCAGGGTGGCAATAAAGCTCAGCTGATTTTTACTACATACTCAAGGTGATACTAAGGTGATACCGATGCTCACAAAGGGGAGAGGATGAAACACGTAGAGGACAGAGAGCCGCTAGCCCAGGCAGTTTTTAATAAAAATGTTCTGTGTGTGATTATACAATGCCATACATCAGATATATTAGTATATCTGAAATATGTCAGGATTAAAACTCTTAATAGAAAAATAATCAATGCCATATGGTGTGATGAGATAAAGCAAGTAACTTTTACCACCCTGGTGGTGATTATTCTTCAGTTACAGCAAGTGTTTTATTCCTCTTATAACACAGTTTAGTTACATGTTTAATGTTGAAAGTGTCTGCAAAAAGAAGTTAGTTCTTAGTTTTGCTTATATTTTTTCATGCATTCTAGCAGCTATAAATTGACACCTGTCATAAATGCTAAATAAATAATACACTTCCTACAGAAAACATAAATTATGAGAGGGCCTTTGTTAGAACACATTATTAAGTCAGTTCCAAAGTCAAGTCGAGTCAAGAAGGTTTTTTTGTCATTTCAACCATATATCTGACACAGTACATAGTGAAATGAGACAAGGTTTCTCCAGGAACATGGTGCTACATAGAACAAATTCAGAGCTACATAGAACAACACAGAGCTAAAGACTTAAAGTAAGTTGTCCTAGCTACATAAAGTGCATCTGTGCAAACTAGTGCAAACAGTATGTGTGAGAAAAAAGACAGTACAAACAGACAATAACACTACAGGACAATTACACAAAATAGCGCCGATCAGTGTGCATTGTACAAGGTACATTGTGAAAAAAATACAGCAATCTGAACAAAGAGGGTCATTCTACCTGACCGCCTCAGGACAGACATTATAAACCCTCAATCATACGAAGGCTAAATGTATCTAAAAGACGATTTCCAACTTAACAGAACACAATTCTAACACCAAGCGGCTAAATCAACAGACGTAAAATACGTAAACATTGCGTACGCAACAAAACTGCAATCGGTCACAACACGTTAAAAACACAAGCAGATTCTACAGATTCAGAAAAATTATTTCCTTACTCTGACTTGGTAATATATTCTAATTACCAGAATTCTTTAAAATACACCTTGTAGTTTTTGAGATATACTCATTTTAATTTGAGAATGTCATTTTTTTTCAAGCAAGAGGCTCAAAAGTAGGCCCAGAGTCGAACAGGAATGAGTTTACATGTTATTTCTGTGCTTCGGGGGTTTCTTTTGGTTGCTGTCGGTTTCCTCTCCAGTCCAAACATGTGTGTAGGCTGACTGGCATCTTTAAATCGTCCATTGTGTGTAAATGCGGTTGAGCCCTAAGTCCCTTGGATAGGTGGACCCTGCAAGGTACAAAAAGTGTACCGATATACATTCAAATATACACTCATGCATCAATGAGGGTACGCTGTGTGGTCTGTGACTCAGAGGACCAGAGTGATGCTCTGCAGAGCAATGTAACATTTGTGTGAGGGACGGGATGAGTTGAATCTGGGTCATATGCATGTTCAGTGAACCAGCACACTGAGCGCAGGTGAGAGAGAGAGAGGGGGAGAGAGAGAGAGAGAAAGAGGGAGAGAGAGAGAGAGAGAGAGAGAGAGAGAGAGAGAGAGAGAGAGAGAGAGAGAGAGAGAGAGAGAGAGAGAGTGGTCATGTGGTGAATGGGCAGCATGATAGAGGGAAGACCGGAGACACAGTTTGGGGAGAATTGATTGAATGAAATATGATCTAGAGAATAATAAAGGGCTGATGGAAGAAGAATAACAAGATGTTGCAGTGAGGGTTACAAAGACAAAACAAGGTAATTAGCCACAGTGTAAACAATAAGAGAGGAAGGGGCATGAAATAATTACATCTCCCTCTCTCTCTCTATGACACACACACACACACACACACACACACACACACACACACACACACACACACACACACACACAAACACCTAATAAACCCCCCCCCCCCCCCCCCCACACACACACACACACACACCTACTCAACCACACACATTCACACACACCAGAACTAGATAATAATAATGTGTATCTACTGGAGCACACGGTTATGGCATGTATTATGTGTATGCCTGACTATAGAGTATTTACAGCTTTTTTCAATCGCTAACGAGCGCTTACCTATACTTAAGATAATTTTTCTAAACTCTTAACACAGACTTACACCTACAAAACACAATTGGCCAAATTGATAATTTTCCTCTCAAAAACACATTTTGTTAAAAATATACTAACTCTCCATTTCAAAACAGAACACATCTTTCTCTGCACACACTAACTTTACCGAAACACTGGAAATCTGACTCAAAATGAAATTATTCTGTCAAAGAATAACACTTGTTTTCACTTCACAAGTATGCAGTCAATCAAAGTAAACCAGGTTTCAAAATACTGGCTATTGTTGACATTAGAAAAACTGCATAGACTTTTATGTTTCAGGTAACATGCAATCCACCTTTTACACAAAATGTCTTAGTTGGAAACTGTATGTCCACATGTACAGTGATGTTCACATTCAAATGCATTCCAGTAAAAAGCAAATCAGTTATTTTTTTCTTTACTGTTTACTAAAGGAGTTTCAGTAGAAACACAATATAATAGAACAGGAAAAGTTTTACAGTATTGCTTACAGTGAACAAAATATCATATATAAGAGCATTCTGAAAAACAAAAAACAAAACAAAAAACAAAACAGCAAAAAGCCCAGATAAGATAGCGGGGAACTAAAAATAGCACAAAATTACTGTAATGTATCTAATCCCTGCGATCTTCAGGGTTAGGCCACATGTTTTCGTCAACATCACATCTGATATCATCCAAGGCGATGCACCTGGGATAAAATCGCTTGGTATGTCAGATCCACCCTTGGCAATCTTGAACTGTAATGTCCCTGCAGCCAGCATCCATGGCTTCAAGGAAGGACATCTGGTCATGTGGCTGATGGTCATAAACCCTCCACCTCCATGCAGAAAAGAACTCCTCTATGGGGTTGAGGACTTGGGTGGACTTCAAACCATGCTGTTATTGCTTGCGAATGATGGAAAGCAACTTTGTCTCAGGTAATTACAAATGTCCTCATGTTTTCACCCTCCTGATCCTGCTCTGGTACCAGGCGCTGGTGGAGATCATTGAGAGAGGCAAGGAGGCGTTCGGTATTATAGGGTCCAACCTGACATCTGTGAAGGAGTAATCGTGCATTTGCCATTGCTGCACACATGGTAATGTCTGCCCCTCTCTGTCCTGGAACATCAACTGTGGCCTTTTTTCTAATTATATTTCGTCCACGTCGACGCCTTTTGGATAAATTGAATCCTGCCTCATCTAAGTACAGTAAATTAATTCATGAGGGGCCTGGTTGGCCTTCAATTCCATAACTCTCTGAAACAAAGTTTATGTATATCATGTCATTACTGTATACCATTCTGTACTGTAACCTATTACTGTGTAGGTTTACTACTTGCAAAGTGCAAAGCTTATAGAACTGGACATTGAATTGAATATACACTATACCTGGACATATTGTCGTCGTAGCTCCTTGACTCTCTCACTGTTCCTCTCAAAGGGAACAGTGTAGAGCTGCTTCATCCACACTCTGTGTTTGGACAATGTCCGTCTAATGGTTGTGAGGCTGATGCTTTCTATATTGCCAAATATCTCCTGGTCCTCCACAATTCTAGTTTTAATTTCATGCAGTTTTATTGCATTATTTGCAACAACCATTTCTACACTGGCAAGCTCTTGATCATTATTGAGGATCTTTCCTCTACCCCCAGAGGGTGGAAGATGTTGCATTCTTTAGAGGGGGAAAAATCAACATATGCATTACTGTATGACCTTATTGTCATGTCAAGTGAGAATAGAAACATTCCATGTAAAATGCAATACTTACCTGTTGGTTTGTTGAAAGATGTGAATAATGGAGGTGATTGTTTGTTTATTATCAGCTGAGATATATTGTTTTTGAACTGATATAATTGCAGAAGCAGAGGTTTTTATACTGTATCTAAGGTTTGGAATATTGTTTTTGCTATTTTGGGATGTTGTGTGTTAACATTCGTGAATACTACAAAAACAATCCATAATTTTGTTGGGAGGTATAGCTTGTCTGTTAAGAAAATGTAAGCATTGTGGAAATGTGTTCACTGATTGCATATTGTGTGAAAACGACATGAAATGTGTGAAAGGTATGGCCACAAAAGACTGATGCTGTGCTAATTGTGTATAGAGTTTTGAAAATGTGACAACTGTTTGGACAAACACTTCTTAGCGAATTAAAAAAACTGTAATCTACATTTAAACTGGGAAAGTTTGTCTGAGCCCCGAAATCTGTCAGGAAGGCTATTCCAAAGTTTAGGAGTTAAATATGAAAACACTCTAAAACCTTTAGATTTTGTTATTCTGGCAACCACCAGAAGTCCTGAGTTTTATGACATCAGATGATGAAAGATGTTAGAAGACTGGTTAGATACATGGAAGTTAATCCATTTAGAGCTATGTAAGTAGCAGCAGTTTGTTTGTAAGTTCTAAACTTAACACAGAGCCAGTGTAAAGATGATAAAATTGGGGTTATACGATCATATTTTCTCAACCTGGTAAAAAGCTGCTGCATTTTGGACTAACTGTAGCCTGTTTATTAAAGATGAAGGACAACCACCTAGTAATATAATGAATTACAATAGTCCAGTCTTTTCAGCATCAGATACAGATATGATGTTACTTAGTTTGGCAATATTTCTAAGGTGGAAGAAGGCTGATTTTGTAATATGGGCGAAATGATTTTCAAAAGACCTGTTGCTCACTGTCTCTTATCGGAATTTAACAATAGAAAATTACAGGCCACCAAATCTTTTATCTCTTTAACACACTCTGTTAACCTAGACAAATTAGATAATTCCTCTGGTTTTGATGAGATACAGTATATAACTGGGTATCATCAGCATAAGAATGGAAACTAATCCCGTTCCTTATAATGATGTTTCCCAAAGGAAGTATGTATACTGAGAAAAGCAGCGATCCTAAAACTGACCCTTGAGGGACTCCATATTTTAATGGCATTAAACTGGAGGATTCTCCATTTATATCTACAAAATGGTAATGATCAGACAAGTAGGATCTAAACCATGTTAATGCCCTGAATACCTGTGAAATTTTGTAAGCAGTCTAGGAGAATGTGTCGAAAGCAGCACTAAGATCAAGTAGAACTAATACTGACATGCAGTTTTGGTCTGAAGAACACTCTGAAGCTTTTTAAAGTTGCAGTGACCTCTTAAGTATCCAGCAAGCTACAAGTTATATATAGAGAGCTTGATATGTCTGGGCTGGATTTTCTTTATACTGTATAAGATAGAAACATAGAAAACTTATAAGATGAAAGCCAAGGCTATGCTTTAACCTATGCAGTAAATACTGATCAGCTACCAGTTGCTAAAACACACATCAAGGTAGACCATAGTAAGATAGTAAGATCCTTTTCAGCTTCCTTATCAGTTGACTAAACTGAACATGTAACATGCAGTGAGATGATGGAGGATGTAAAAAGGGTGCTATTCATTTGTGAATAACAATGTGAGAAAAAGAAGCTTAAAGATTCAGGATTATTTATTTATTTATTTATTTATTTTTGTTAATAATATCATTAGTAGTGGGATTTCCAAAATACTTTCCTTTTTTACCAGCTGGAAATAAAATGGTCTAGTATTTTGACTAATTTGTCTGTTTGTCAGCTGGTAGCTGCTTAGAATAATGAACTACTTCAGCAGGATTATAAGACCTATCCCTCCCTAGAAACCTTGGCTACTAATTTAATCAATGCAATTGGCTCATTAATGCAGGCATACTTTTTTCCCCAGCTATAGACACTTTAACTGTAACGTATGTGCTAAGAATTTACATTAAACAAACAGAAATACTCCTGAACGACTATTAATACTTGCTTAGATACAAACTAATGATGAGTTAAAGCATGTACTAATCATGATCTAATGAAGAGCTAACCTGAATTACGACATGGGTCTATAAACTTAAAACCTTAAATACAAGTAAATACGTGTTTATTAGTTAATGTATTAATTAACATACAGACTTAAAACTGCAGAAAATAATCTTATACCACACAGGTTTTAAATGTTAATACACGATAGCTTCTGGAAAAAATAATCAATGTTATTGTATTCATCCCCTGAATGTAGTCTGTGATGTGAAGAGAAATGAATGGAGAGTGACCCAAAACAGGTTGAGATGAAATGATTAGTGTTTATTTTTGTGTTTTTTATGTTCAATAAAGAGAATCGGTGTAAATTATGAAAGTAACCCAGTGCCATCCACTGATGCTCATAAAAGTCATATAATTACTAATTATAATTGTATATTCTTTCTTCTACAGTATGTGGATAGAGTTTACTATCCTATAACCTATGTTATAATTAGGTAATGTAATAACTTAACTAATAAACATGTACTATTTCTTAGTGAAGGATTACTTTATCTTAACTCTTCATTAAAATAAGTTCAAAATAAGTAATAATTCTGGTATTACTGCAGATTTATTCATCTACTGTTATTGTAAAACATTACCACATATGTTGATAACGGTTTGAATTACTGTTTGGAATGTAGTGAGTTTGACTCTGAAGGCCACCAAGCTGCCACTCCTGGGCCCCTGAGCAAGGCCCTTAACCTTCAATTGCTCATGTGTACAGTATAAATTAGATAAATGTAAGTCGCTCTGGATAAGTGGATCTGCCAAATGCCGTAAATATTTCGGAGACCTCGTCAGCCCGGATCTATTTGATGGATTTACAATTATTTTACACAACTATTCAATTATAATGGTCATTGTGTAAATTTGTGCAATAATATTTAGATCTTTTTTTTCGAGTACTATATTGTCATGGATTGCTGAACAGTTCCCTGCCAGAACACCAGAGGACGGAGCATTGTTAATTGTGAACATGTGCTTCTGTTTACATTTTTTGCACGTGTGTTTGCCCCACCCTATCCTGCTCCCTTTCCTTGCCTCTGAACACCTGTTCCTTATTTCTCACTAATTACCTTTCCTATATATACCTGTCTTGTGCTTTCTGCTTGCTTGTCTTGTGTCTCCTTGCTTTTTGTTGCTGGTTTGCAAATGTAAATGTTACAAAAGGTCTTTTGTGCCCACAGCAGTAAGACTATGAAATGCATCCCTTATGTGCAGAGGCACCTTTGACCTTTTTAACATTTAGTGAAATATATAGCCGCATTCCATTACAACCTGAAGGACAATTCCTACATAATCTGCATCTGTTTATATATTAGTACATTTTGTGTATTTGTAAATTAATATATTTTTGTGTATATTTTGGAAATCTTTGTACAGTGTAATTTTTTGTATCTACTGTATCCATTTTATTTCTATACCTTTGTATTCTATGGCTACGTTTGGCTGGTCTTTAGTCCTTATACTATCTACCCTGCTAGCTCACATTAACCTGATATACATGATTTACACAATATAATATTTTACAGTAGATAGCAGCATTAGTTAAGTTAACCATATAGCTTAAAGCCTAAGTGCGGTTCTAAATTTATGTTGTTTTTTAAATTGAATCTTGCATAAATAAATAGAGCCAGGGGGTGTTAGATGTTAGGATTTTACATGCCATTATTCATTACATGATGCCATATTCCAGGTGAGCAGCTGTATTTTAAGTGAGTGGAAAATACAAAATTTCTCCAAACTAATGCACTTTCATACACACCTGATTCTACAAAAAAAAATCACCTGTCATTCACTTCATCTAAGGAACAGAGTTAACAAGGGACTAATGGCCAATAGAGGGTGGAAATACATAATGAAACTGAGGTCAAAGTGAATATTTAACCTTTAAATGCAAACCATGGGTCACCACTGACCTGTGATTTCACACCCCACCTCCTGACCTTGGCTTTTTTCCAGTTAGCTTTCAATGTTTCTTATTCATTTCATTCTTAATGCATCAATATTGAAATAATAATAATAATAAAAAACACAAATTTGATGTTTTATATGAGATTAAATGTGTTTAAATACTTCCTAATGTCTTAATTTATTGTTATAAATTATAATTCTCAGAAACAACAAAACATGTTAAATACCGTAAAACATCAATGATTTAAAGAGCTAAAATGACCTCAGACTGAACTTGAATTCATTTTTCTGCTTCATTAAGCTTAAATATCCCTCTCCACGAAGGAAAAAACTTGTAGGCTTTTACAAAGACATCCGCAGGGAAATAAAACAAATAATCCCTTAATGCTCCTAAATGTAACCTTTTCCAGGAGCAATTAATCTGAGTAATAAATCTACCTGTAGTAACCTTAAATTACTATTAGGATAAATGTAGGCAGTGTAAAAGATGTTTTTTTTTGTTGTCTTTATTATATATGCACATACTGTATATGGTAGTGTATATTGTACATTGGCACTGTAATGCATACTGCTGAATCTAACAGACACTGGCTAATAGTTTAACGATTTTTTACTAGGTTGGTTAGTTAGAGTAGATTAGATTAGAGTAGAGTAGATTAGAGTAGAGTAGAGTAGAGTAGAGTAGAGTAGAGTAGATTAGAGTAGAGTACAGAGTACTTTATTAATCCCCTTGGGGAAGTTTTGTTTTACAACTGTGAGCAACAGCAAGGACTTGAACTTTACACAATAGCAGCATAAACAAAAAATAAAGTGCAAAATAAACTCATAATATACCACAAATGAGAAAGAATGACTCTATAGATACATAACTTTCCAAGAGGTTTACAGACTGAAACTGATGTCTTTATACAGGGTAGTCATGGCTCAAGAGGTTAAGGCTTTGGGTTGAGGATTGGGGTTCAAGCCCCAGCATTGCCAATCTGCCACTGTACAGTAGGACCCTTGAGGAAGGCCCTTAACCCTCTCTGCTCCAGTGGTGCTGTATCATAGCTTACCCTGCAGTCTGACCCCAACCTCCAAAGTTGGGATATGTGAAGAAAGAATTTTACTGTGCTGTAATGAATATATAACAAAAATAAAGGCTTATTCTTGGAAATAACTGTAGGAAACATATTACAGTTTGGCAGTTGAAAACTGTATGATAGATATCTATGATGAGCTGTTTGGTAGTTTGTGTATAAAATACATATTCAGTGCTCATAATTAAGTCATAAATAAAGTGGAACTGTGTAGTGATGCTATGTAAAAAGTCTGTACGGACAAAAGATGTCATCAGAAACAAAAACGCAGTTGTGTGGAAGCACTGACATTAACCAAACAAAGCAAAGCCATCATGTTACTCTCATACTTACTACTATTACAAGTTAAGGGTGTCACAAGAAGATTGTGTCAAACTCAAATAATATCATTTACATGCGATGTAAAGGGACAACACACAATTTTGACTTGCAAATCTTTTTTTTTTTTTGAACTTGACACCAGTGCGAAGTCTTGATCTGTTCCGGCAATCATTCAGAGCAATTCCCGTGTTTTCTCTGTTCTGGGTTCGGTTTCTGCTTCTGTGTTTTCGTTTTGTGATTGTTTGCTGCCTGCCCTGACCTTCTGCCTGTCTTACCGTTTCCGATTTCTGCCTGCTCTCTTATATTGTGTTTACTTGCCCTGACCTTGCCTGTACGACTACGAGTTTGTCTTTATTAAAAGCTGCAAATGGATCATCTGCCTTATGACTCTTTGTTACACTTTCTCATTTCCATTTCCCCTAATATTTGTTTGGATTTTCCCATGACTTTATCTCCAATATGCAAATTCCCACTCACCAACATCTCTTCTATCCACATGGTACAGCATCATCAAAAATAGTGGAGGTAGTATGATACCATGTGACACTGTATTGGCAGATGAAAACGCAAACTAACATAATGTCTCAAATCAAATACGTATGCAGCACGTTTTAAAAACCTCTTATAAAGCCTTTACACTTACCATAAAGTCTCTTTGGACTTAATACTAAACACTATTTACTTAATATTAAACACTATTATATGTATGTTGAAGATTTTCAATTTATTTGAGACACAGTTTGAGATAACAATCACGATGTGGGATGAAAGTTTTAAAGGGAAACAGAGCTCATAAGAATATTTAACATCACCTTATGATAGATCTAAAAACGTTACCGTTTGACATGGAAACTAAAGAGAGATAGATATTCTCTACTCATCTAGCTAATGTTGCTATTCCTTTGAATGTACATAAGATATGCAAGTGATATGCAAGGGGGTTTTTACACCTGGTCACTTCATGCGTTTTCTGTGATCCGATAGCTATCCGATGGTAAAAAGACCAGGTGTAAATGCCCTCCGAAACGGTTTCGAGACGGATATAAATCCGATCGCTCAAACCACTTCAGGAGGTGGTCTGGGACACATTTCAGATGAAACTGGACAGGTGTAAATGCATGTGGTTGTTCAAGCCACATACGTCAGCGCTATACTCCTCCCAAACGGAAGTACGTCACTCACAGGTGACTCACGAGTCGTGCATCTCTCCAGAAACAAATATGTTTTCCCACCAGTGCTGGCTCCGATCTTTCACCCAGGCGTCTCGTTGGGTCTTAAAATGCACTGCTGCTGCCAGCGAAAATGCAGCAAACAGTAAATGCTGTTTTTTGTAGCAACCACATACACCAAAGCGTGTTCCATTTCAATTACCCCGGAAATGAGGTAAAATATATTTGCATTTTGGGCGGGAGAAGAAAGATCGGATCGATATCCTATTCGCCGAGACGCATTTATGTGGCATAATGTAAATAGAACAGTTTTAACAAATCAGATAGCTATCGGATCAGAGAAAACACAGGAAGTGACCAGGTGTAAAAAGGCCCTAAGTGTACAATGTTGCTCGTTTAGAAACTGTGCACACGACGTGTTGTGAAAATAAAGTACATTTGCATATGGAGGAAAGCGCAGAGGAGCCTTGAGGAATGCCCCTAGAGTAGCATCTGTCCTCTTCTGCATACATGACCTCACAGATGTCTCTGTAGCTTGTGGGTTGCATGGCTGAGATTTACAAGAGTAAGAATTGGTGCCATGGCATAATTGGAATTAGCTATGCAATGTCCTGATGATATGGAAAATGTTTCAGGCAACCAAAACATGGATTTAGGCAGCACAGTGGCCCAGCTAATAAATTTATGATTTGTCCACATCTGGAAGCTAAAGAGCATTGCTTAAGGGGCCAACAATGATGCTAGGACATGAAAATGCAACTTTCCGTTTATTATCCCAGAACCTCAACCACTGACCTGCCATATTAGACTTATGTATAAATAAAAAAGTCTTCTTAAGGAGGAGGATTTGATATGCTTAGCCTCTTAAACTCCCAGCTTATTACACAGCATATTATATATGAATTATTCAGTAAGTACAATGAAGAACTAGAAAAGGTTTGTAGCTATAATGGTGAGGAATGACAGTCTGGACAAACAGACAACCTTTGGGAGTTCAAGGGTTTAAACAGTGCTCATTATGTATTCAGAAACACTGAACCTTACAGATTGCTAATTCCTCCCTGCCATATAAACAGCATAAGACATCATTCAAACAAGGCCTGAACACCAATGTTGTTAATGGAAAGAGATAGCATCGACTCTCTTTAAATAGACTCCTGAGTGTTTAGCTCCAACTGTCCTTTATACACGCACATAGCAAAGGCACCAGAGTCTCGTGCTGATACAGATTTGATTTATGTGGGGTCACAGTTCTACAACCTCAGTGTGATGCTGCTCTAATTTGCTGCTCAACATTCCTTGCTAAGCTAAATGGAGCGCGGTGCTTTCAAACACACTGAAGCAGACCTGTGGGATTCCATTGCACATAAACCCAGATTGGTGCTATGTGCAGCCAAGGGTAAGAGGAGGTGCAGTTTAATTTAGGGAACATATAAATGTGAACTTGACTCCAAAGGCTTGTGAGGCCACATAAACAGATGACACAGTGTACATCTGAGTCTCCCCGAAGAAGCGACTACACTGACAGTCAAATCAATCCATCCATCTCCTTAACAGCCTGCCCCAGGCCAGTGTGCTGGAATTGATTGCACATCGCCTCTGCTCCACATCACTGGCTCTTATGAGATTTGTCTAATGCCTGCTGATGGCACACAGTTGGCCCTGCTTTCCCTCTGAACCGCTGTCATCTTTTTTCATTTACCCTCTTTTGTATGTTTCATTGTCATATATGTATATATAAACATATTTCTGAATGACATTCAAGATCCCATTTCTCTGAATCAAAGCTGTTTGGTGTTAACAAAAATTCATTTCGATCTCATCCATAGATGTGAAATGCCACAGGTTTTTTTTTTCCATTTAGAACATCAAGCTTTTATTGAACTGCATAGTTTTAATATAGCACAGACAAAATTCATCAGTGTTAACAAACTATGAGGCATGAGGTATGAGGAAGAATCAGACTCAAAGAAGAACCCATCCTGGGTAACACTGGATAATGGGCTTATAAATCATTACTCTGTTAAATTGATATGCAGGATGATTACAGAAACAGTTATGTGCATATCTACAGTATCCAAACAAGATTATCCACTGGAACCATGGTTAGTGTTGGCCATGTTTTTCGAGACATGTTAATATTTAAAGTATATACTGGCCCATCCATAGCAATACCAGATGAGTTATGTACATGGACACAAACTGGACAATTTTCTCAATAGTTAGAAAAGTAGGTCTGTTAGAAAGTTATGTTCAATATACAAATCTCAATAATACATGCAAATAACCAAGTCATTACTTTTATGTGAAATCATGTATATATTTTTAAAATGTACTCTTTTTGTTCCTAATCATCTTTTCTACTTTTAACTTAAATTCATTCATTCATTCATTCATTCATTCATTCATTCATTCATTTTCTACCGCTTATCTTCCCGAGTCACAGGGAGCCTGTGCCTATCTCAGGCGTCATCGGACATCAAGGCAGGATACACCCTGGACGGAGTGCCAACCCGTGTTGTACTGTATATAATGACAATAAAGTACCTTACCTTACCTTACCTTACCTTACCTTACCTTACCTTACCTTACCTTACCTTACCTTAAATTAGTTTATGGATTTAGGGTTGAATGCTGTTGACTGGGTTTGTATGGTCTGTTAATAGTGATGTAACTTATTATAGCTGACTTTAGCTAAAGTCATGTCATTGAGTTAATTTATGATGAATAGTTTGAAAAAAACAAAACAAAATCTGAGGTAGTGTATGGTGGTGCTAGCATTGAACCACAAATTGATCCTTATCCCAAAGACATGTCAGCTAGGATCCACCAAGTGGACTGGTGGAGTTTCAAAAATTCAGTTGAACTCTACATAGAGTCACATTGGCTTAAACACAATCCTATGTTATGCAGTATGATTCACACACCACTGTAGCTCCTAAAACCTAATGCGATGTAAGATAGTAGTTGTTATCCAGATGCTCCCTGTACAGGGTCACCACAACGGATCACCCGAATTACATATTTCATTTGGCACAGGTTTTACGCCGGATGCCTTTCCTGATACAACCCCCCCCCCCCTTTTTTTTATTTTTTTTTTTCTGGCTTGGACAGTTTCCCCCCCTCTCCATGCCTGGGAATCAAACCAAGGGCACAGGATCCTGCAACTGGACCACCAGGGAACTTATATGATGCTATTATTTATAAACTCTCTCACAGAGGGAAAATTGTGCATTATGCTTTCATTACTATATTAGATGCTTATTTTGGATAATATGTGGATAATTTCCCTACCTTTTATACAGATTAAATTTTTACCATTATTTAAAATCTTATGCATAGATTAAATGTACATTTATTGCTAAATCAAGTCAACTGAGCCAGTTTTAACACTAAACTCTGCTACAGGTTTTAGATGAATTATTGCTCATTTTCCTGTCTGGTGTGACTAAACAGCCTGGGGAAGAAGTGCAGCAATTATAAACCTTAACAGGTTTGAATGTTGGTGAAAATTGTATCCTTCCCCAAGGACAAGATCCATGGGACACCTTGATTATGATGAAAATGAATCTGAAAATGAATATGAATCACATGGAAAAGAAAATCAGCTTGAAGTATACCCCAGGAGTTTCTGAGTAGGAAAGGTGATGATGAAGGTCCAAACTGTAGAATTACACCCTGTACTACGAACGTAATTTGTACAATGTTCTTTGACTCATTTGCTGTCAGATCCTTCAGAATATCACAGCACTGTTGAAATCTCAAAGCTGATTGGCCTGAATTGTTGATTGATAGGTTGATTATTATGGTAGCTCCGACAGAGGTGGCTTCAAAGTTACAGGTTTCTATTAATGTGCTGATTCTAATATATTAAAGTTTGTTGAAACAGGAAGTTGTATTGCAGAGAAGCTACTTAAACCCTATAATCCATGGATGAAAAACATATTTAACAAAGATGCAAGAATGCTCAGGGACGAGTGATAACTGTACTTTTCGGAGATATCATAGATATCTATTTTTTTATTTACTTTTTTTGTATATATATTCATTCATTCATTCATTTTCTACCACTTATCCGAACTACTCGGGTCACGGGGAGCCTGTGCCTATCTCAGGCATCATCGGGCATCAAGGCAGGATACACCCTGGACGGAGTGCCAACCCATCACAGGGCACACACACACTGTCATTCACTCACGCAATTGTATATATATTATTTTTGTAAATGTATTTTTTTGGAAAAGTAATTTATATGGCATTAAAATGAACCTAATCTTAAAAATCTATACATTTTTTTAAAACATTTCTAATTGTTTTTTCTCTATTTCAGTATTAATTATTTGCAATAAATATTTTAACATAGAAAATTAAATTAAATACCAACTTTACATACTGTGATACATATTGTGTATTGTCTTATGGATTTTCCCTGACTTGACATGATAAATAGTTCATTAATAAATAAAAAATTCTAATTGCTGTCAAATCCCTGAGGTATAACAACAGTAGCTCTAATTATTTTTCTATAAAATCACACACCAACGTGTTAAATCCTTACTTATCGCACTACAGGATAATGGACTTTAACCTTTTATGAGTCACACAACACTTGTTCTGATTTCAGCTTAGTGTCACATCAATGTCCTTGTTTGTTCCCAGAAATAGACTGATAGCAGAAAACTACCTTTCACACAGTTCACAGCCTGCATCTGTGCATGCTTATATCAAACCCTAGGACATGAATGATCACAAGACTCCCAACCTATCGTCCTCTACAAGGACAATAAACCAGTGAGCTGATTAAAAGTCTTTTCCAAACATGGCATAATAGATAGTATATAGTGGTTATTTCTGGATAATGGGACAATTTCTCTACTTTAACATTCCGGGCAGTGACATGGTACAGTGTTATTCTGTACCAATGTGTTTTTATTTGTGTTTTATGTGTTTTTTTTTTTCATTACGTTTGATTGGCCTGCCCGATCCTTAGTCCCTTCCCACCTCTGCACTCCTGTTCCTAATGTATAATTAAAATTTCCCCTATTTATACCTGTTGTGTTGTGTCCTTGTCGTAGTTTGAGTGTCTCTTGTGTCTGTGTTTGGTTCGTTGTTTTATGTTACTTTTTTTTGTACTTTGTTTTGTATTTAGCTTCCCTAGTTTTTCCTGTATGTCGATTCTGTTATTTTATTAAAGACCTGTTTTTGCTATCTGCGCATTTGGATCTGATTCTTCCCCCCTCAGAGGAACCCCATTTCATTGACAGGTAAGTATTTTATCTGTGACCAATAGTGAAGTGTTTCTTAGCTCAAAACACCAGCTCTAAAAACCATGCTTTATTTTGTTTTTGCTTTTGTGTTGATGAAAGTCACATGAGAAATGATAGGATATAAGATCCTATGTTTTGAGAGTCAGGTCAGCAAAGCAGAGCCAAATGTTTTGGCAGACTTTTTGGAGCTTTGGAGACTGAATGAAAGCCAAAGACAAAAAAAAAAAAAAAAAAACAGAAATGTTTTTTTTAGGGCCCTTCGTGTTTTCAACATGAATTAATAGATAGAGACTTCAAAACACGTCTGTAAGTCGCTCTGGATAAGAGTGTCAGCCAAATACCATAAACGTAAAAGTAAATAGTTTTTTAGAAAATAGGATTTTACATCTTTTGTAATGTTTAACATGCTGTGATTGAAGATAGGAGGCAGATGTGTATTGTTTATTGGGGAAAATCCGATAAACTCCATTATACTCCATGTCCATGGCAAGGGTCAACACACAAGCAAATAATAACAAGCTCTAAAACAGGCAATTGTCCACCAGTATACCAGGAAACATGCAACACAGAAATTAGTTTTAAAAAAAACAAAAAGAAAAAACTCGAATGCATGATGATATTTTGCCAAGAGACCAACAGAAATCTAATCAACACAGAACTTAACATAGAACACCTGGACATGGTCAGAAAACTGACCAATCACAGGACAGGGGACAAGACAGGTCTATAACCATGTCATAACAAACAAAAGCATATGGAGTGCACTCAAAACAAAACATGCTGGGAAGTGCGCTGCGTGCTGAGAGAGGGAGACGGTGACAGAGTCTGGGTCGGGCTAGTGGCGTAACCAGGAATTAATTTCAAGGGGAGATTAGGAAATAAAATCACTGCATTATCTATAAAATCAAATAGGATAATTGTGACATGCTCATGCATTTAGGGGGGATGATAGAGATTAACAGAAGTGGTTGTCGAATTAATAATTTGTCATTTAATTACTATTAAATTATAAATGAGCCACGTCTTGGGCAGTGCTAATGTAAACATTTTTTTTCACTGATTCCCCATTTTCCCCCCATTTCAATAACAGGACAAGTTACCACCTGCTGAATTTGTCCCTTGTCTCTTGTCGAACACGTCCCCATGCACTCCACTGGTAGTTTTAGTTTTTTTTAGTGTGTGGCTGACTTTTCATTGCTAGTATACCTAGCTGGTTGACACTTTTTAAAAGGAAAGATGAAATGCTTGTGTCATGGATGGCTTGGACTATGCCATGCCTGAACACCAGGGGGACTTTCTAGCAGGTTTTGTTTGTCTTGTGCCATGTGTGTTTGTTTTTGTTTTATTATCAAGTTTTTGCCCGGTTCTATACTTGTATATACTTGTTCCCACCTTTGCACAACTGTTCCTCATGTCTTCCCAATTATCTTCCCTATTCAATCCTGCATCTGTTTTGTGCTGTGTCCTTATCATTGCATGCCTTGGCTTTGTTCTTTGTTTTATGCTCTTGCTTTTGGTTTTGTGGAATCTTGTTTATTTTGTAGTTTTACTTATTTATTTTTCCCCTCATTTTTCCCTGTGCTTCGTCATTCTAGTATCTTTTAATAAAATTCTTGTTGCCTGCCATCCCTTCATTTGGGTCTGATTTTCCACTCTCAATGGGAAGCACCCATTTCAAGACAGCTTGATCCTGATTGGTTAATCTTTTTTTTCTCACCATGTTACCTAGTAGCCAATAAAATTTAATCAAACTTGTAATCTCAACCACGGTTAAGCACGTCAAACTGTCATGATATATTTTAGGGGCTTCAAATCCAGAATTGTCTAATAGCTACACCTCTGGGTCAGCTATTAGGTGATGGAGAACACAGCCATGTAAGTGAAAACACACTAATTCATGCACATGCACACCTTAGGTGAAAAAACATATGGCAAGTACGTATTTCATAGAAGGACCAATGGGTTCATGTTCCCAGAATGTGCGAGTCCAAACTCCATGAAAAAATTCTTAAGTCAGCAAATCCAGTTTTCCCAAAAGTCTAGCTGCCAAGAACAAAAAGGCTTAAATAACAGTCACGAGGCTGTCAGCCAAGGGAACAGCTAACGCCTGGATAGAGGTATAGTGTAATTTTAATCCTGTGAAACTTGCTGGTCATTTGAAATTCAGATATTGCAGCAGTGTGAATGTTGACATGATCAGACAGCCCATCGAATCTATGATTGACAGATGTGTGGCTGCTGGAGCATGGCTGAGTAAGCTTTTTAAGGAAATGATTGACATTGACATTGACATGCTAGCTTTGAAAACAGTAGAATATCATGTGGGGGAGGACATTCTTGTGTCCTGTATGTGTAAGTTTTTTCATAATATTTATGTCGGTATTTTGGCAAACCTAAAAAAAGACAGAAGGGAACCAAAGAACCCATCATGATAATAAACAGCATTATTATATACTGTAGTATTATAAGTGTGACTATATAGTATAAATCTTTTTTAAGTATTATTTATAAATCTGACTGTTCAAAAGTTGCTTTTGATTCATTTTCTATAACCGCAGCTCTGATAATACATTCGGCTGCAGTATAATCACAGGATTATATTAATGCACTGGTTGTAAAGCTTTATCGTTGCTGTAGTAAAACCTACATGAGACACAGAGACGTGTGGAAGATGGTCCACATAACCCGAAAAACAATCTCAAAAACTTTATTTAATAATTGAAAAATACTTCATTGATATGGTGAAGCTTTTTGTGAAGTGTTTATTTAGCATTTATAGAAGGAGTCTCCAGTGTCAGTGCTTTGTAACAGTAAGTTTTCCTTCAAAGGAAAGTTTCCAGTATAGCAGACTTTATGTAGGGGTTGTTTTTCTGTGCTGTTCAGGTTTTTATTTATTTGTTTGTTTGTTTGTTTGTTTGTTTGCTTACTTACTTACTTACTTACTTACTTACTTACTTATTTATATCTTAATTTCTTATTTTATCTTAATTTTGCTTAATTTCAGGAGAAAGAGGAAAAAAGAGACAAGCAAAGAAGGGATCGTCTATAGTGAAATGTGAGCGAATAACAGGAACTAACTTATTTTGTAGACATTCCTCAGCATGAACCAATATTTTAACAAACAATTTAAAAGTATAATTGAGTTGAACATTTGTAATTACTGTAAAATTTCTGTAGTCTAAGTGGCATGAAATGCTTTGAGAATGCTTGAGACCTGCTGCTATAGGGGAAAGAAGTCAACTTCAGAGACATTTCAGTAACTTGCTGTATCACACCAAGCCATTATTGATTATTTTTCTGTAACAGCACATGCCTTGTCATCTTTTATTCCGTATGTAGTTGTAGCTACGGTAGGGCTTCTTGGGAATACAACAAAATGAAAAATTCAGTACGCCTATGTAAAGGATACAACCTGGACTCTATTGAAGTGAGCTGAATGTGATGACTCGGACACAGAAGCCAGAATTTTTGAATAGCATGAAGATAGCATTTTGGTATTATATACAAATCCCAGATATACAGTAAGTCTCATCAACACAGCCTTATTGCTAAACAGTTGTTATACCATAATTATGTGTGTGTGCTCACAGCTTGATGTGAAGCACAATAAGATTTTATGTTAGCAAAGGCTGCCAGTTCCTAGTGCAATTTCCAAGTGATTTAGTATACGCAGAGGCTCTCCTTAGCCAAGAATAACTGTCCTTGCTGGATCCCAAGAACAGATGTTCGGCCAAGGACGTCCAGTACCTGCATTTTTCAAAATAGTTGTAAAGTAAGTATCTGTGTGATTTGTCTACTTGGCTTTAGCCGTGGCTCAGATATAATTCATGTGCGTGTTAAGCGGTCAGAGTTCACACACTTCCCAGTGTCAATGTATGTGTTTGTCAGTAAAAATGCAGTAAATGTATAAACAAAAGGAAACTTGCAAGTCATCTCCAATCGCAACATTTCTACTGTACCTATATATCGTTAGATCTTTCCAACCTTGGCTAGATTCTGCCTCGGGCTGTCCTGCAAACGTCTCTGTCAGCCAATCTCTCACTCACACTTTACCTGTCAGATAGCTGGCAAGTGCACATTTGTCATCCTGCCAAGATTCCTCCCCCTCCATATCTCTTCCTTTGTTCATCCACTCCCTCGCCTCTGCACTACCACTATCCCTGGCAGTGAATTATAGTTCAATTAACCTTTTTTTTTCCCTGCCAATGCCCGCTGCTACTGACAACCACAGCATGAAACAAGACTGACATTCACATGGTTTCACTTCACTATTTACCTTTTTTTTTTATATTTTCAAATTGGATTACACCAAATAAATGAGGTTACTGAACCACTGCACCATGGGAAGCCCAAAGTCAGTTTCGGATTTGTATGTTTTTGTACCCAGTGTTCTTGTAGAATCCATAGTGGCAGAAATTTTACAGAAAATGTGTCTCTCATAACGGCAGTTAACCTCTTTAATAGTCATGATAATCTATAGCATACATCATGCATGGCTTGTTTTAACTACACGTTATTGAAGTCAGTGAAATATCAATTTAGGAAGTAAATCTCTGTGGGAACAAATGTAGAAGTTCTCCACAACGTGCTCACTTTATGGATGGTTAGATGCCACATGGTTCAGTAAAGGTGATCTATGCAATTATCGTTCAATTCAAATCAATTTTATTTCATAGAGCTCTTTGAACAATAGACATTGTCAGAAAACAGCTTTAGAGAAATCTATATCCTTAATAAAGTGACGGTGACATGGGAAACTCCCTTGAGGAGGAAACCTTGAAAGGAAACAGTCAAAAGTCTTTATTCCTATTCTCTTATAAATGATACTGCCTAGTGGGATTATAAATCATTGCTCTCCTTCAACTGTATATCCCAGGCAGGGAACCAACCCGGGCACCGAGGGGTCAACTCTCAGTGCCGATCCCGAGCCCGGAAAATACGGAAGGCTTGCGGCAGGAAAGGCACGTAAAACCTGTGCCAAATCAAATATGCGGATCAGTTAATCCACTGTGATGACCCTTAAAGGAGCACTCAAAGAGCAACAACAAAAACGACACTTATACCGCTGTATATTAACAGTCAAAGTTCTCAGAGGAGCACAGAACAATCTTCAGGATTAGAGCAGCAGTTTTTGGGTGAAAATCCAACTACCAAGTTAAGACCCAGCAGTAGAAGTGTGTCCAGGTCCACTAAGTACAGATACATATGCTTGTGTCATACAACCACTAGATATGCTTGTCCATACAGACGTGTAAAAGGGCAAATTTTGTCATTAAACAGAGATTTGGGAGGTCTTGATATAACAGCATATCTAAAAAAAAATCTACATGCATAACCGTGGACATTGTCATCAGTGTATTTTATTGTCCATGTCTTCTAGGTTTCTTATTTTCTACTTGCACATAGAAGTTTCACAACCGATGAGACGTAAAGTACGGTCTAAATAAAAAACAACTTGAGTATGAACATACAGCTATATCCAAAATACACAAAGCACAGCCCAAGCTCTTAACACAGCCCATAACCTTTGCTGATTGCAATTCTCTGACATGAATGTGTCTATTACTTTGGGCTGCTCGCTCCAAGATTCTCTGCCAACTGTTTTATGTCAGTGCCCACTGTGTTTTCCCAGCCCTGGAGGCAGAGGTGGTGGTCTTTGTTAAAGCTTTTGTTTGAGGCTAGTGGGTGGGCGGTAGGAGGCGATGCCAAGTAGAGAGGCTCTATCAGCTCAGACAGTGTCTGGGAAACAAATCTGTTTTCGCTAACCTCAAAGCGATAGCAATTCTATATGACCATAGCTTTGATGTAGCTAAATCCGAATACATTATTCAGAAAAAGCAGATAATGTCAATACTGATACACAATAAAAAGTTGCACATGTCAGAGGTTTTTATTTTCACGTGGTTATAAGTGGGTGGTCAGTTCTAAACTGTCTGCACAGGAATAAAGAGTTGAGATCAGTTCAGAACTGGATTGAACTGGAATTGTTTGTTTCATGAAGCAAAATTTTATAATCTGGAAAAGTTAAGTGATACTTAAACATCAGAACCGTCCAAGATATTAATAGAAACAAATAATACGATACACACAAAACTTGGCATAATCAGGCCACTGAAACACGAAGAACATGAAAGTTGTGAAAGTTCTTCAACTAGGTCTGATATCAACCACATAGATTTCTCCAGATACACTTCAGGGCTGCATGTGTACTGTACTGTATCACCAAAAACCCTACTAGGTACATCGATTTCTCTTTAGAGCTTTAAATATTGCTCAATAAAACCTATTTATGATTCCACATGCTGTCAAAACATAGCTGCAAGTCAGTCTGTTCTAGACCTGGGCCTATGGCATGTCTAGGTTTTTTTTTTTTTTTACCATAATTAAAGTACAGAACAGCATCTTTACATATTTTCTCTGCCTTGAAGCTCTGGAGTTCATTCTCATTGAGTAACTCTAATGAGAATCAGCCATTTGTAATTAGCAGTGGAAAACACCACACTGTTTAAGGAGATTAAGGGACAAAGTAGTTGACAAAGATGATGAAGTTTTTGGTTTTTGGGAGTAGTGGATGAAGTAAACCCTTCAAACCCTTCAGTTCATTGATTTGATTAGTATTTCATTATTTATAAATACATAATGCATTAGTTCATACTGTAATGTGGCTCTTGATTATCCTTACCTAATATTCTCTCTCTCTCTCTCTCTCTCTCTCTCTCTCTCTCTCTCTCTCTCTCTCTCTCTCTCTCTCTCTCTCTCTCTCTCTCTGCTAAGCTACACATGCTACTCCTGAGATACTAGTGACCCTGACCCATTCTGCTCTCCAGACCTGCCTGATCCATCTTGATGCCCTATTTCTGCTACCTATAGCTGGAGTCTCATCACTTGTAAATCATTAACCACTCCTGAGGATGGCCCCACATGGGCAGCCTGGAGATACATGAGATGAAGTGGATGGTACCACTTAAAAAGCATGAAGATGATTTTGAACTGCAATTTATATGAACAGCTTTTCACTCAAGTCTTGAGCAGTGAACAGATTTATGTGAAGATTTATATTATAATAAAAAATATTGAATTCAATAATAATTATATTAAAATTATATATATATATATATATATATATATATATATATATATATATATATATATATATATATATATATATATATATATAATTTATTTATTTTTTTGCGAAATGTTCCCTATTGAAAGAGCTATACAAATAAAATTAAATTGAATCGAATTGAATCGAGTTACCCACACTCCCTTTGGTCTCATCTCCTGGGGTTAATATTATTTGGTGCTGAAGGAATCTCTGAATAATTCATTGAGTCATGTTCTGAGGCTAAATGTCAGATTATTTTTATCAGCATACAAACGTTACAACGTTGTTGTAATGTCTAAGCAATAACATGTTTGCATGATGGAATCAATTCATATTATGAATTGATCAGGCTTTGGTCCATTTCAGTATGGCATGTAACCAGCATCTAGATCAAAGAAGGACATTTACTGCATTAGAAAAGCAGACTTAGCAAGCATGTTAGCAATTATTAACATCTTTAGTTAAAGTGTCTGTTTTCACAGCTGCGTTTGTTAAATTGATTCCTTATTCACCTGCATGCTGAAAGCATGTGCCAGGTTCTAAAGTAAATAAAACCACTTTGGTAAAAAAAAAAATGATTTATGCTTCTTTAAAGTAGGGGTGTCAAATCTATAGAGGCCAATTTTTCATCACTTTTGGTTGGTTGATTGTTGAATTTATCTGCTGTACCCTTCAGCTGGTTTTCCTAGACCAACACACATTTTATTTTATGATCGCTTTTGGTGTGAGTTCCTGAAACTAAAGCTTTTGTTTAAGTAATAAAATGTCCTATGTTCGTCTTAGAGCCCATCAGCTGCTTGCTGTGTTACCTTGTCATGTCCAAGTGTGACCTCTGATGAAACTGGAGATGCTTCAAGATCACATATCTGTATATATCCAGACCATCAACTCTTCCACAGCTGGAATCCTAATAATCCATTACAGGTGTTTATGTACCACAAACCTTGCTAATGTGCACCCTTTGGCATCCATTAGACTGACGGTAGTTCCCAGTGCCAACAGACAGATTTGTTCACTCGGGTCTTCAGTGTATAATATTGCATTACAGTCAGATGGCCTCGGAGACTATTAATTCACCTTTCTGAAATTCATGGTGACAGTCTCGGCAGTCAGGTTGCTTAGGGAGCGAGTGTGCAAACTACAAAGTACAAGCAATTAGCCTGGCGGTAATGCCTGTACGTCAATACCGGAGTACTTTGCTGAGATGAAAAACAGATCAATTGAATCTCTTGTGTCTCTCTCTTATACAATGACATCACTGCATAAGAAAAGTAATGCATAAAAATGGCACGGTATGCTGCTGTGCGAACAAACTGCAATCAATTAAAACTCGCTTTTCCTGTGGATTTTTCTAAGTAGGCCCCGTGGTTGTTCCAATCACTCTACTCTACATCCGCCTGTAGCTACGGCAGCGTGTGAAACAAAGGAGGCAAAGCTGAAACTGTCAGCAAAATTAGGCAGGAAATTAAACAACAAAATGAGGCACCTGCTGTGTTTTAACTCAGCCGAGATACACATTTCTACCTGTGCACAATGCATGTCGTTGTACCTGCATGGACTCCTGCTGCCTTGTCTGATTCTTCACCTCCGAACACCCCAAGTGGAAACAAGCTCCACCATGCTGCTTTCACACCCGAAGTTTAATCATGTGAAATTCATGAGAGCAGGGAGCTGGCAGCAGGGAGGTTAACGAGGAACGATAATAAAAAGCCGGGTGCCCGACATACATTCCCTTCTTTATCTACTAAACCAGCTGCCTGCAATGCCTTCCTTGTAAATAGGTATTGGATTAATGTGGCTTTACTTGCCCTACTGAATAGCAAAGGTGGCTGGCATTTGGTGAAGTTAATTATGGGAATGATCCATAATTTTCAGACATTGTAGTCATACAATTGACTGGATCTACACTGTTCACACTGTCATTGTATGTCGGGAAGGTGGAAATTAATTATACAAGGAATTAATAAAACATAAAAGCACGGAAGCATTTGCATGTACGTAGTAGGTAAAGTCTGAAAGCCATTGTAAACTGTACTGCAAGTCAGAAGGAGGACATTGTGCCACTAAATGGGTAAATTACATTAGAGGGTCCATTTAAATGGAAGATTCGTTAATGCTGCTTACTTCACATCAACGCATGAATTAGACCTCCCATGGGGATATGGGGAGTTGGGGGAGTCTTGACTTGAGATCACCAGGAATCTGAGGTCTTTTCAACACAAAGCCTAATCAAACAATGCATCCAGTGTTATAACCAGCCGTCCTATCTCCCCCATAGAGCACTATTAGAGATTGCGACAGCTGAGTCTCCCAGCAAATCAGGCTCACAGGGTAACAACTGAAACACGATCCGTGTCCAGCATCCAGTCCCCACGCCTCAAATGCTCACCACAGATCTCCAGAGCACTGCCTAGCAACGGCTAATAAAATATTGCAGGAAAAGGCCAGCAGTTTAGAACAGTACGTTGGGGGAAACAATAAATGATTCCTAAATTGATCTGACCTTTTCAACAATTGTATTCAGCTGCACAGAAAAGCCACCTTGCTTGGTGCAAATAACGATTTGAGACGGCTGACTGAACAGATGCTATCCCCAACTTGGCTGGCCCATCATGAAATTTAATAGGCCATAACAATAAAAGTGGGAACACTGGATACACATGGGAAATCAACAGTGTGCCTGGATAGACAGAACAGAAGGACATAGACAGAACGTAATTCAATTACAGAATATTCTTCTTCTAGTCATATCAGAGGTACGACTAGACTCAGTAGAGAGATTGTAGCTGAAATACTTGGCAGGTTGTAGAAGGTAAAAGTTACACATTAAGTGCTTTCTTATGATTCATTTACTGTTTGGTTGGTTACATTTCACCCTGCACATAAAAACCTGAAAACATACTAATACAAGTCTGACATTCATTCAGTCAGAAATTCAGCTCAGGATACAAAGATTGTTTGATTCACTTGACTGATTCTGATCAAATCACTTTCTTGCTGCAGTCGTTCCTTCCTTAATATGGTTGCTGTGTTCTCATCTGTACAAATGAACCACACTGAGGAAGAATACACACCAAAGTTTTAGGTAGGAACAGTTTTATATACACAGTGTAAGCCCGCATTAGTGTCCTCTTTTTCACGTTACTCCGGCACTTTAAGACATAAATCTTCCTTGGAATGAAAGAACAAGAAGTCACAGTTTTTACTATGATCTCATCTGAGAAAGATGAGCTTGGATTTATTATCATCATGTGGGAATTATTACTATAATCATAAGATTATAGTCTGGAGGTTCCAGTTGGAGCTGGAGCAAGAAATTAGCCAGAAATAAGCTATTTCTGTGAAAATGCAAAACAAGTCAAAAATGTTTTTCTCAGGTTATATTAAGACAACTGAACTGCATTATAGTTGCATTTATACATGTATGTATTTTTTGTCATTATTGTTCTTTTGGCATTGATTGTTCAGAAGGTAATATCACACACAAAAAAAAGGGTAATGAAGCGCAACAAAGCACATTTTTTTCAAGTTGGCTATTGTATTCAATCTCATTTTTGCATGCTGTACACATACAATGTGCACAATGTTGCACACAGGTCCCGGTGAATTAGTCATTACTGTAGGAATGTTAATGTACTCTAATGTCTGCACTAAAATAACCTGTAATTTGCCCTACAGCCAACCCTAACCCTTCTGACCAATCAGATGTGAACATTCAACAGTGTTGCGCTATAACTTTGGTCAAGCTTTTTTCTTTAAAAAAGATTGTTGCTTGCACATTGCTTTGCTGTTGCTGCTGTTGCTACTACCAAACTGTTGCTACAACTAAAGTGTTGCCACAACCAAAGTGTTGCCACAACCAAAGTGTTGCTACTACCAAAGTGTTGCTACTACCAAACTGTTGCTACTACCAAACTGTTGCTATAACCAAAGTGTCGCTACTACCAAAGTGTCGCTACTACCAAACTGTTGCTACAACCAAAGTGATGCTACTACCAAAGTTTTGCTACTGTACAACCAAACTGTTGCTACTACCAAAGTGTTGCCACAACCAAAGTGTTGCCACAACCAAAGTGTTGCCACAACCAAAGTGTTGCTACTACCAAAGTGTTGCTACTACCAAAGTGTTGCTACTACCAAACTGTTGCTACTACCAAACTGTTGCTATAACCAAAGTGTCGCTACTACCAAAGTGTCGCTACTACCAAAATGTTGCTACTACCAAAGTGTTGCTATAACCAAAGTGTTGCTACTACCAAAGTGTTGCTATAACCAAAGTGTTGCTACTACCAAAGTGTTGCTACTACCAAAGTGTTGCTACTACCAAACTGTTGCTACTACCAAAGTGTTGCTACTGTTCTACCAAACTGTTGCTACAACCAAAGTGTTGCCACTACCAAACTGTTGCTACAACCAAAGTGTTGCCACTACCAAACTGTTGCTACTACCTAACTGTTACTACAACCAAAGTGTTGCTACTACCAAAGTTTTGCTACTACCAAACTGTTGCTACTACCAAAGTGTTGCCAAAACCAAAGTGTTGCTACAACCAAACTGTTGCTACTACCAAAGTGTTGCCACAACCAAAGTGTTGCCACAACCAAAGTGTTGCTACTACCAAAGTGTTGCTCCTACCAAAGTGTTGCTACTGTACTACCAAACTGTTGCTACTACCAAAGTGTTGCTACTACCAAACTGTTGCTACTACCAAACTGTTGCTACAACCAAAGTGTTGCTACTACCAAAGTGTTTCTACTGCCAAAGTGTTTCTACTACCAAAGTGTTGCTACTACCAAAGTGTTTCTACTACCAAACTGTTGCTACTACCAAAGTGTTGCTACTACCAAAGTGTTGCTACTACCAAAGTGTTTCAACTACCAAAGTGTTTCTACTACCAAAGTGTTGCTACAACCAAAGTGTTGCTACTACCAAAGTGTTTCTACTACCAAAGTGTTGCTACAACCAAAGTGTTGCTACTACCAAACCAAACATCTCTCCTCAAATGTCTTCATCTTAAAATCCTAAACACAGACAGTCTTTTTGTAGTTTTCTGTATTGGAAAGTGAATTTTCTGAACCACATCAATCCATCCTCTCTACAAAGTGCTTCTCCAATTTTTTTTAGAATTCACAACAAAGTTCACAAACCTGTTGGGATGGAAGCATTAACCAGTCGTAACCTTTTTTTGTCTAGACACTAAGTGGAAAAGGCTGTGTGTCTGTGAGTTTATGCCTGAGAACTAAGTAGCATCCAAAGTCTACGGTCACTGCATGGCTTTTGGCAGAAGAGAACACTGTGTTATTATGTCTATCCATTCACTGAAGGCCCAGAAAACTAATCCTCATTTAGTCACTGTCTGGATATGACCATATGTTGTGGCTGGTGGCAAATAACACTTCCTAACATATGCACACACACATAGTGACCCATCATATGCTGACCTTCCCTTGCTCCCTTTAGTAGTTGAGTGGGTATAACTGTAAAGCCTCAAAGCCAGATGTGTTCCATCAACTGTGCTGGAAAAAATACAACGCCAGCTGGGTTTTGCCTCAGACTGCTAATCAGATTTTCTCCACTGCCTAAGTACAGCTGGATTCAGAAAAACACCTGACTACATTCACTTGCATTCCATGTTCCAAAAGGAGATAGATATGCTAGCTACTGTATGTCTACTGAAATGCTAATTCACTCTGCATTAATGCTAATCTTGGCTACTTCTTTACAAACTTTATTTCTCTATATACATTTCATGCACGAAACAGAAAAATGAGAACTAATTGCACACATGCACCAGATGATTTGTCTGAGAATTCATTTGAGCCGGTTATATAGACTTGGCATTTTACTACACCATACCTAATTTGCATAAAATTAAAAAAAGTGCAGAATTCAAGGGCCCTGTTTGTTTTTCTTTGATTGTTTTAATTTCACTTCCTTAAGATATCTTACCTTAAGATATAAACAAAGATTTGTATTAACGAACGATTTCTAATCAGTTATCTCCTTGATTTTACTACGGGCACTCCGTAATATGTGCTATCTACAGTGCTATCCGCAATACGTTTATTAACGATTGTTCTCTTTGCTGTAATGCTTAGGAAATACTGTCCTTGTATAAGGTCATGCCGGTAAAGCTTGTTCGATTGAATTGAAAAGCTTTTACTGGATCTGACTTTTCCAACTGCCATCATCTGTAGAAAACTAGAAACAAGATGTACATTATTGGCTAAATTCAATTCAATTTAAACTCCCTGAGATGATATGAGTAAGAAACCTTGAGAGGAACCAGACTCAGAAGTGAACCTCATCCTCATTTGAGTGACACTGGACAGGAAATAATGTAAATGTAAATAATGTCCTTTCTACAACAGTTTATAAATGTGCAGCCGAGAACTAATGAGGAACTAATGGGTCATCGTAAAGTCTGAGTTCATTATAGCTTCTTAACTCTAATTCCTTCCTGTTAAAGTCTTCAAATAATTGCTGATAAACAAAATGTTATTATGTTAATGTTATTAATGTCTTTTATGTTATTAAAAGACAGAAAAATGTTATTAAATGTTATTAAAAATACAGAAGGTGCACAGAAAAGGAACGTGATATTTGCTTAGAAAAGATAAGAGTCTGTCTTTAAGGCTCTGGGTTTCTGGACCAATGGACCAATGTTGGACCTTGACGGTTAACAGTCAAGTGCTCCAGGGATGATGTACCATGACTGACCAAAGCTTCCTTTCAGGAAGGAATATGTGAAGGAAATAATTTTGTTGCACTGTACACATGTGTATACTGTATGTCTTATAACAAAGGCTTGCTTTCTTCTTGGTTTCCAAAGGGGATTTAGAACCCTGGGGGGAGTAAGACAAGGGGCTGTATTCACAGACAAGAACAATTTGAGAGACCAGAATGAAGTGGTGTCAGACTGGTTTAGAGCTAACTCAATCACAATTTTCTTTTACAGTCTACTGCCTGGGCTGTGTGTGTGTGTGTGTGTGTGTGTGTGTGTGTGTGTGTGTGTGTGTGTGTGTGTGTGTGTGTGTGTGTGTGCACAGGTCAAAATCACACTTTATGTTTCAATGAAATGCAATATCCCACCTGCCATGACTGCACCCCTGAAGCCACGTAGGTTTCTCACTACGATGACATGAAATTACAGTTATAGTTACCGGGTAAAAGGTAGCTAAAATTTTTCCACAGGAGGAAACTATAAGCAGCAATCAAACCTGAAGAGGACAAGACATCCATCACCGTGTGGCGAGACTTGAATGAGTTTGATAGTCCCACTATCAAACTCATTAACTTCATCTTTTTAAACCCTCACAAACACAAAGCTCAGTCTTCCTTTATCATTTAATTTATCCACTATGAGATGCTATCAACATGATGGACAAATCTTTACTGAACAGTATATTAGATATTAGTACCATTTGACTTTGGAGAAATGATTTATAATCCACTATCTGCTGAAGAGTATGAGGTCCTTTTCGGTCAGCGTTTTGTTGCAGAGACACTTCTATTAACTCTGGCTTGTTCTTTGGGGACCTAAATCTATATCTGGATTTCTGTAAAGCTTTGTGGAACTGTCTATACACATACTGTGCTATACACATTCATTCATTCATTCATTCATTCATTTTCTACCGCTTATCTGAACTACCTAGGGAATCTCAGGCGTCTTCGGGCATCAAGGCAGGATACACCCTGGACGGAGTACCAATCCATCGCAGGGCACACACACACTCTCATTCACTCACACACTCACACACTACGGACAATTTTACAGAGATGCCAATCAACCTACCATGCATGTCTTTGCACCAGGGGAGGAAACCGGATAGAAGCACGGATAGAACATGACGATAGAAGCACGGATAGAACATGACGATATAGGCACGCAAGATAGAACACGCAAACTCCACACACACAAGGCGGAGGTGGGAATCGAACCCCCAACCCTGGAGATGTGAGGCAAACGTGCTAACGACTAAGCCACCATGCCCCCCCCCCCCGCTATACACATATACAGTACATCTGAATTTGGTTTAAAATATAACATTAGTTTCTTTTTCTGCCTCGCCTGAAGAACAGTTACAGTAAAACTTATCTTTCTGCTGCAGTGGATTCAAGTCTTTAAAAAAAAAAAGCAAGATCTCATTAACTGGGTATGCTGATGTTTGGAATAATTTTGTATACGGTTTTTGGAATAAACTGATAATATTTGCTGAATTGATACAAATAGATATAAAAATAAGTACAAAGCTAATCTAGTTGCAACTAGAACTTTGCATTGGGACGAACAAAGAATATGCTAAAAGTGTTGGTATTTTTGCCTCTGGGTTTGTTCCGGGGACATATTGGTACGATTCATATTTAAATAAAACCCAAGTTTAAAGCCACGCCCACTTTTATATCAGAATAGGGATTGCACCCTTAGTGTACTGTATATATGCAAGTGTGTGTCTGTGTGTGCATGTGTGAGAAAGTAGAAGCCATGCTGCTTATATGCCAAATGTGCAGGGTGCCAGCTGTTTCCATGTGTGAACACACTGTGCTTTTGTTCTGCTCTTCTAAATCAGCCCCATTTAAAGCAGCCAAGCAGAAAGCTTTACCAGCTTGCCCAAACCTCTCACATTTCACAATCCACAGAAACACTCCCAGTAATACTTTTGAGCATGGATCCAGAACCTCCGCCTTCAGTTGTCTTTATGAGCTATCTTACCAAAGTTTACTGAGAATTATTATGCTTACTTTCTGAGCTGTGAAGAAAGGCATATGGTGTAACACTTGGAACATATGGAATAAATTCTGAATGCAGTTTATTTGGCAGAAGCTCAAAAACAAATCAAAGGCAGGTTCAAGGAGATTCCATTAACCCATAAACATTCTGAGTCAGATTTGACCCAAACACTCGAGTCTGCACCAGGATTGATTCTTGGCTGGCTTCTTAAAGAGACTCAAACTTTCAGGTATACTTCAACCTAGTAAAAAATCGCTTACAAATCACGACCGTAACAAGCCTGCCATCAATAAAAGTAAAACAGTAAGTATTGTGATAAATTGAACCTATCGAGTTGCTCAACATATAGCTTTAAAGCAAATAACATCCACATCACAGTTTGGTTGAAGTGTGTCTGGGCTTGAAAATGGTTTTCACACTTCACCAAACATACAAATAAACTCTCTGGGCAAAAAAAATGCAACTTAAAAGGAGGGAGAAATGATGGCAATAAAAATGCAAAGACAAAAAGCAAACCCCAATCTTCACAAAGACTACCATATACACAGGTAAGGGGATTCAGGGGTTATACTGTACGTATTTGATATTTGACCATGAGTACACATACATGTGATAAATATCTTTTAAAACAAAGGTGTGGCATCATTTTATTACAATTCTATGAAGCTGGAAGAATCTATTCCTGTACTCCAAATCATGATATATTAAGAACTAAAACAAAATCTTTGACCTAGTCATGTGTATGTACAGTATGTAGTATTTCCTATTATAAGATTTCACTGAAACAAATATAACTTTATCAAACCTATTTCCTATTTCCAAAAAGAAAAAAGCTTGAGACATTTAGTAGAAATGTCTAAAAATAGGATTTATTGTATGTAAAATAAGAACGTATTCAATATAATTTTTACTTTCTATGATGTCATTTTCTTTTTTTTTTTTTGCATTGAAGGCATATTATAGCTGGTTCATGGTGACAAGACAAGTTACTAAAAAAACCTTACATACATTTGCAGCCATTCCAAACCGTTTCATTACTTTCAACACTGTCAATTTATACAGAAACGAACTGTTTTATTGCATGATAGGAAAAGCTCTTTAGACCCCTTTATGAAAGTTAGTGGGCTTTGGTGTGCACTGTTTGACTCACTCTCATGGCTTTTAGCTCAGTCCTTGTGCATTGCTGACAATCCGCTGGGTGCCATCTGAACCTAAACCATGAAGCTCTTATTAGATTGCTATGTTTGCTTTTACTTTACTTACAACCACACAGAGAAAATGTATAGCATGGAAATTGCACAGTCTTCCTCCATATGTTTTGAAAGATTTGATGCTTTTTTTGAATTCACTATTGAGCAGATCTATTGAGCTGAAAAGGTCTTCTGTCCAATTTTAATAATCTGTCAGTACTCCTTTCTGACTAATGATATGCATGCCAGGAATGATTAAATAAGCAATTCATTACTTTTCATTTCATTCGATCATTCATTCATTTCAGTAACCACTTTTTCTTAGATCATATCTCACGAGGCCAGAATACAGTACATTGTAATCCAATGCAAGGCAGAATTGTACAAATCTTTGCATTCTTTTAATACCCTCATGCACTCCTCCAACCGATCAGTGTCCTATTTGATATCTCTCTGTTTCTTTTCTTCTTTTTCTTTCTAATACAGTATAAAATATTTTGTTAGCTTTATGTAGTGGAATATTTAGTACTTTTGTACATACTGCTCATAACGACAGCTTCTCCAGTCTTTCTTTATTTGAACTGCTGTAGCTGCGTAAAAATCTCCTGATTAAGCCTTTCAGTCCATTTGTTAGATTGGCAAATACCTAGGTTTATAGGAGAAGAAAACTGCATGTGCTGTGTAAATTTATAGCTCCCCATATATGAGAATTTCAATCACATAGAAGACATTTTATTACAGATGCTGTGCCGAGAAACAAACTGTAAATTGGGCTAAAGTGATATGTTTGGCAAGCATTCGAACCTCTTTCAGCCACAAGCCACAAGATTGTATATATAAGCTGTTCAAGAGACTACGCTATGAAACAAAACAATTGGCATATCAGAAATTTAATACAGCATAAGTTACAGGAAGCTACAGCAGTAAGCCAAGAAAGATTGTACAATCCAAGGAAATGTTCTCATTTTCTTATTTTCATTGTATTGTTTCAATCATTTCTTATTGCAGCACTGACCTTGCTCTATTCCATTTGGAATCCTTGTGCATTTATGATAGATCCAAGCAAGTGAATGTTTGAAGAGAATTCCCTCTGGACAGAAGAATGTGAAGGAAATGGATGAGCATTCGCTCAGATTTGTAGTCTACACTGAAATATTGTAAATGTAAATTATGACATTGATATGTAAGCTATTTGTTGATGCATGGAAGATCAAATTGGTTTGAATGGCATCCTACGGTTTTCTTATTGCCCCCAGGCAGCTGTTGTTACATGTATTTCTCAAATTAGGGTAAAACCGTGTTCCTTCTTTATTTTTTTTCTACACCCAACAGCATTTCAGGGAGATAATATCAGCATTTGACAGTGATGTGGAATTTGTAGTCAATGCAAGGTTGCAAACCTCTATACTTTTTTACCACAAAGAGGAACCCAACAGTGCCTTTGAAAGCCTTGAGTAAGGAGTCCTGTTACTGTATATATTCATCCTTGTCTTAAAACGTGAGATATTATGGGTTTATGGTGCCCAGTAGAGAAACGGTGCCACAAGGTCAGGGTTAGACAGGTGGTGTTGATCTTATCGAATACCTTTGAGAGATCTTGGTGTACTTTAGAACCGATTGCTGCTTAGATATTGTTTGCATTTAAACTTGGCTGCTCTGTATGCTGCATACACATGCGCATGTTTTTCACCCAACCATCTACCCCATCATTGAGGCATCAAAATTTCTCATCACTGGAACTAAGGGTCCTAAGTATATATGTTCCAGCTTAAGGAACAGGATGACATAGTTTGGTAAGACTGCCAAGACAATAAAGCTGCCTACACCAAGAACTGGACCATACCTCAGATCCCCTCACCCAATATCGGTGCCTAAATTCACTTATAATCTTGAGGCTGAATGGAAAATTCCCACAGCTACACTTCAACATTGATCAGAAAGCCTTACAAGAGATAACGAGGGTGTTATGATGGGTTAGCATTGGATATCCAAAATGATACCAAGAACCATTCTCCGTGCAAGCCTTTAACCCCTACATTATCTGACTGAACGGATAATCAGTAATAAAAGATATTGTGCACAAGTAAGGACTGTAATTTGGATTTGTTTGATCAAATCCTTGTTTAGAAAATGTTATTTTGTGCCAGAGTCTTTTAGGAAATACATGATATATAGTTTTATATGCCATACAGTGACATATAATCTTCTGAGGTCTCAAACAGGCATGCCATCATCAAGTTTTTGAACATCTAAACCTGTGAAATTGGGGCACATTAAGTTATATATTAAGAAGATATCAAAGGCGATTTTACTCAACAAGACATTGTTGTTTGGTCTTCATTATTTCTTCATTATACCTTAAAGTGCCCCAATCCTATAGGTTTAGACATGATCCCAGGTTTACATGTTTTAAAACTTGATAATGTATCCATGCGATTTAATTTGGGTCCTGAGCAACTATAACATTCTAATTCAGATTAAAGGGATGGTTTGAGTCCTTGATGGTACACTGTAATGAGGTAAGGTTTGTTTTAATTGCTGGCTGGAACTAAAATGTAAAACTGTGCTGCTGACTTGCTTTCTTTTTATTGCTTTCTATAAAGCTAGTAATCACTTGTGTGCATTGGTGATTAAACACATGTAAGAAATCTAAGAAATGAGTTAGGAGACCCCGACAATGGCCATTTTTTTTATTAGCATTCGGCCAGAAGGGATCTCTGCAGTCAATTGTTAATTTCAAAGGCTTTTTTATGTTCTCCATCCTAATTTATTAATGGATGGATTTCAAGGCCTGGTGTTTGGTAAGAAAGTAACAAATAATGTTTAGGACTAAAATAATTCAAGTATTATATATTGGAATGAACTATTTATGTCGAATTTTTTAGTGCATCAGGTGCCAAAGTTCTCTCATACCACCCTGTTGCTGCGATCCCTCCACTGGCTTCCGGTAGCTGCACGCATCCGATTCGAAACACTGATGCTGCCTACAAAGCCAAAAATGGACCAGCTCCCTCTTACCTCAAAGCCCTCATCCTCGCACTGCACCCCGCAACCTCCGATCTACCAGCACTGCTCGACTCATTCCACCATCTTTCAGGGTAAGAGGCAAGTATACTACAAGACTCTTCTCTGTACTGGCACCAAAGTGGTGGAATGAACTTCCCCTCGAGGTCCGGACAGCTGAGTCACTGGCTATTTTCAAGCGGCGCTTGAAGACCTACTTATTCAGGAAACACTTCAACTAGCACTTCTTTCCTTATATTTTGCATTAAAAAAAAAAACTGACACTTTTTTATTGTAACTTTGAACAAATGTTTTAAACTCATGGTATCTTAAGTATGTAACCTAGTGTGCCAGTATTAATGTATTCAATGTTAGAGATTTAAGCACTTATGTACGTCGCTCTGTATAAGGGCGTCTGCCAAATGCTGTAAATGTAAATGTGTCTAGTACACCTTGTTATGCACATATCTTTAAACTTATAGCCGATTTTGTTTTCTACTTCTATAGTTATTTGGTAAAACTAAACTTCATAGCCAGAAATATGTCAACAGTTATTTGTCACAGTGCAGACAGGATTATTTTGGTGCATTTGGGATGTGGCAGACAATTTCTCAGTCTCCTGAGTATGTTGATGCTCTGAGCGTAATCAAGCAAAGCTGACATAATTATATTTTGGTTTGGAGTACCAGAAAAAAAAGGACAAATCTATGTGCTGTCCTATCTGTGTGAGGACTGTCTGAGGACAGTGTAGACACTGGCTGTCAGAGAGATGGAGTGTTGCATAAGACTTTCAGATTGTCTCTGCATTTCCCAAGGGGACAAACATGCCCAATGGACATCATCGCAATTATCGTCATACACATCAACACTACTGTCATCAGTGTCAGTGGAACACATTACAGGGCAGTAGTTTGATTAAAAGTGGCCTGGCAAGGTGTTGCTTATGATCTTTAATCATCATCAGTTTCTCTAGAGTTTTTCTCAGCAGTGCAAGAAGCCTTCTCTCCCACTCACTCATCAATGCTACTTCTAAAATGAGAGTGTGGTGTGGGTGGGTTGCGGTGGGGAATAGGGGTGGTGCAGGGGGAGTGAGCAAAGATGATGCCTGTAAGCTAGAAAAGATGCACATGGGCCTACCTCCATTCCTCTTTCTGTCACTCAGGCTGCACCTTCCCTGGATGACCCTCTTGGGCTCCTGCTGCTAGGTAGCCATTAACACCTGGGATATCAGCAGGGTGTACAGTTTAAGAAGCAAAGTCGGACGCTTCACTGTATCAAATTGACAGCTTATTGGGTGCTCAGTCTCCTCTGTTGTTAGATCCATCTCCATAAAGCAATACCTTATGCCAGCAATACTGACTACTGCATCATATTTTAACAGACCTTCCTTTTGTCCTATTCATTGTGTTTAGTTTCTCTCTCTCTCTCTCTCTCTCTCTCTCTCTCTCTCTCTCTCTCTCTCTCTCTCTCTCTCTCCTTCGTTCTCTCTCGTTGCTCGCTGCAGGTATCTACAGTGGTGACCTGCATAACAAGCAGTAGTGTCAGTGGGCAGGCCTCATTGTATACTGGATTGAGGTTGTGACAGGCCCCTACCAGGTGAGACAAATGGTCCGCATTACTCATGCCGCTTTAAATAGGAACACAGAATGGACAGGCATTGAAATACGACAGCAGCACTGAATCCATCAGACTTTATTTTTCCCTGGTGCGGACTTGGATTCGGGCTAAATTAAATGTTTTTTCCAAATACATTCTATTAGCTCATAAACCGGCCCCAGTGTTATCTTTCTCTCTGGAGACTCTCTTGCTTTTCTTCCTCTCTCTTTATTCTTTGCTTCTTCCCTATTGTCCTGTAATTCCCTCATCTTTTCACAGCCAGAATTTCATGCTTCACTGGACACTATTTCCATCCTACACTGGAGATTGATACACAGATGCCTATGGTGCCCTCTTGTCTTCAGGCACATCTCCTACGATCCTCATAGTCACGATAATGATAATGCCTCCCTTCTAAAACGCAGTTACCAGGTTGCCTGGAAACCCCTAATCAGTAGACTCCTGGCCAAGAACGAAGGGGTGGAAAGAAAGGGAATATAAATCCTGCAGCTTTCTCCACCTCTATGTGGATATGTTGCAAGATATAAAAGGGCACTGGAACAGAATGGACATATTTATGATTAGGTTTAATAAAAAAAAAATCTATCTATGCATGCTAGAGCAGTCACCATTCCTAACAAGCTCAGCGTGACTTTGATTCATGAATTTAATCCAGTGTTATACATAATTTATTAAATAATATTTAGATGCCTTCTTCTGTCTGTGTTTTCATTTGTCTTTAAATCCTGCTGTAAGTAGCAAGCACCATCTCCCTATTTGTTTGGCTTGGAAAGTGATTACTGGAAATATATGAACATGGAAGCTGGACTTAAAATGTGCTCAGTGAGGTAAGGATTAGCTAGGCTATAATCTAACAGCACTGATCCGTATTGATTCCTCCTGGTATACCTGGCTAGCAGGCACTGCCTCAAATGTGTAATCACTTAATCTTCCAGTTTATGAAGCAGGCAGACAAGTTAGGAGAACAGCAGATTGAAGGAAAAGGCTTTTCTTTTAGATCCCAAGGCTTTCAATTGTGTTAAGCAAAGAGTTATCAGAATAAAGAATGTATTATTGTATTTTATATATTGAATCTGCTCTGGTAAAACATATCTTTTATGAAGTTTGATCAGTTAAATTATAGTGGAAAAAAAGAATGAAATAATAAAGTGAGAGAGTCTGGAAATGTATCATACTATAAACATTGAAGAAACAACATATTTATTGACCAGTACCAGTGCCAGCAGGACAAACAGACTTCCTAGGGTTTAATAGTTATTAAAATGTTTGTTGATGAGACTAAAATGTGTACAGTTGTTCAAACTGACTGAATAATAATAATAATAATAATAATAATAATAATAATAATAATAATAATAATAATAATAATAATAATAGAAAAGCATATTTTTTAAGAGAGGACACTGTTGAGAGATGCACTTTTATGGTTCAGGCAGCCGAGTATGTCAAAAATATCCCGTATGAAGAATGTTACACAAGCACAGTGCTCTCTATTTCCTTATTTGCCCACATGTCCTCTGTATCCAATCAATTGTCTTTATTTTAAATGTGGTATTACTAAAGTAATTAAAAACCGTTTCTTGCAGATATGGTTGCTGGTTTTGTAAGTCTACATGTGCTACATTTTTCAATACTACTTCCATTGGGAATAAATACAAACACATTTATATATAATTATAATATTAATCTTGGATCTTTGTATAATGCTAAACTTTTTGTACTTTTTTGCAATATTTCTTATGTTCCATAAGGCCACTTTGAGACAATTCCCATTCATAAAAGCGCTATACGAATAAATTTGAACTCCCTTCTCATTTCCTTGCTGAGTTTGAATAGCAAAGTCATCACCATGTGACCATGACCTCTATGTGTAGCCTATAAAAATTCTCCTTTCAATTTTCATCAACCTGAGTGACACAGGTCCACTTAGATATAGAACCTAGCATTATGTTCTTCGTCCTTTGATTACAAACCACCTGGGTGTATATCAAAGTTGTCAAAAGGGATTGTAACACATCCCCTGCACTGATAAACTGTCAATATTACACTTTATCGAGGAGGGGAAGCATATAAAATGTTGATATGATATATGAGGATGAAAATAGACAGGTGCTGATTTTGTACTATAATGAGGAGAAGAATTGAAGCTTTTAGTATTGTATTTTATTGTGGATAAGGATCGCTCAAACCTACCACAAGAGCATATGGAAAAACAGATGTGAACTCTAAGTTGTCAGTTCATAAATTATCACAAGTATTGCTTATTTTAGTGTGGCCCATTAGGTATACTCAGTGACTAACTCACTCATTTTCTACCGCTTATCCGAATTACCTTTGGTCAAGGGGAGCCTGTGCTTATCTCAGGCGTCATCAGGCATCAAGGCAGGATCCACCCTGGACAGAGTGCCAACCCATCACAGGGCACACACACACACTCTCATTCACTCCCTACGGACAATTTTCCAGAGATGCCAATCAACCTACCATGCATGTCTTTGGACCGGGGAGGAAACTGGAGTACCCGGAGGAAACCCCCGAGGCACGGGGAGAACATGCAAACTCCACACACACAAGGCGGAGGCGGGAATCAAACCCCCAACCCTGGAGGTGTGAGGCGAACGTGCTAACCACTAAGCCACCGTGCCCCCTATACTCAATGACATTTAATTCAATTCAATTTAATTAAATTCATTTGTATAGCACCTTTAACGATTCACATTGTCCCAATGCAGCTGTACATGAGTATTGACACAGAATAAAAATGGTAAAAGTTTAAAATTCAGTTAGTATATATCGCCAACATTTATACCTAATGAGCATAGCTGGAGGGGACAGTGGCAAGGAAAAACTCTTCCAGACTCATAAGGGAACCCATCCTGGTTTGGGTGACACTGGACAATAAATAATGTCCTTTTTACAACAGCTTGTAGCAACCTAGAGCTCCCGAGGAATTAACAGGTCAGTGCAATTTCCGAGTTCCTCACAGACTCAACACTAATTCCTTACTGCCGATGTCTTCAAATGTTCACTGATAAAGATCAGTCTTTAGATGGCCCCATCCACAGCAATCCCATGAGTGCCATGGAATCCCCCTTTTAATGGAAAAAAGCATTTAATTTAAGGGTGTTCAAGCTTATGCAAAGATCCAGTGTGACAGGATTCACAGCAGGTAGATTGTAGAACTGACTAAATGGTTGAATCAGATGTAGCTCCTGAATTATTTCTACCCAAACTGTGCAGCTACACCATCTCTTGGCAGATAAGATTGGACACTTTGAGTGACTGAGTTAAAGTATGCCATTTGCCAACTCAACTGACTATAATGAAGTCAAAGGTGCTTTGATTCTGCATCTTCCTTTCGCTCATATTGGACACACTGTTCAAGTTCTTGTTCAAGTTCAAGTTCTTGGTCTCATTGTGAGTTTTCATCAAGGTCGGAGATGTTCACTGTTTTTAGTCCAGTTTTCTTTTACAATATTATACAATCTGAGCAGTAAACCACTAACCTTTCCCCAAACACAATATGGCCACATAACTCTGCAAGAACTCCACTGCTTGAATTTGTCCCAGGACAGCTGTCAGATATTCTAATTATGCATTAAATTGCAGTAAACTCACTCACTATTTCTCTTCCATGGGACTGATCATCCACCCGCTTCAGTCGCTGATGTCGTTACTTATTTTATTCCAGCGAGCTCTGCTGGCATATCAGCTTAATATTACTATTAATAAAACTTTGTCCTTATGTACAGATCTTTAGAGTCTTCAAAGTAGCACAACTCAATTTACATCTGTCTAACCAAACATATCTGTGTTGCTATGGAAAACAATTAGTACTTTTGCATTATCAGACTCTTTTACTCACACTCATACTTTTATACTCGCTCTCCTGATTGGCTGAAACTCATGAGCGTTACCAGATAGCAGGACTCCTAACTGCTATGTGACGGCATTCGAATGAGGAAGCCTAGTGGCTTAGGTGTTGGACTACTGATCAGAAGGTCATGAGTTCAAATCCCAGCCCCTGAGCAAGGCCCTTTTAACCCTCAGTTGTATAAATTATAAGTCACTCTGGATAAGGGTGTCTGCTAAATGACAGAAATGTAAATAACATCGGACATAATATAACTTAACTTATAATTCTAGTATAAATAATCAATCATTTTGTTTGTTTGTTAGGACAAAAATTCTGTAGGCATTTCCCATTCTCATGAAGGATGCATATGGTTCTGGAGTACACTTTATGTTTAAAAATAAAAGCAATATTAGTTTCGTCTAGCCAACACAGTAACTCAACCACTTGCAGTCTTATTAAGAAAGGAGGAGAACAATTCCTCTCTTGCTCTCTCGCCCTTTATAAGTGACTTCCATCTGTTTTCACTTTAGCACTAAGACTTGTTTTATGTGTGTGTGTGTGTGTGTGTGTGTGTGTGTGTGTGTGTGTGTGTGTGTGTGTGTGTGTGTGTGTGTGTGTGTGTGTGTGTGTGTGTGTGTGTGTGTGTGTGTTTGTGTGTGTGTGCGTGAGAGAGCGAGGCCTCCAGTGCCAGTGCAAATCTATCCAAGCCATTCCTGTTTATTTTCCATGAGTTTTAGCGCTGCTGCTAATGTGGCCAAACAGATTCCATAGAATTTTCTGAGATGGGAAATGTTAGTATACTAATCTGTACCATAGGAAATTCAGTAAATCATGTCATGCTAAATTATGTCTCTGAAATGGTAAAATATAAAAAAAATGCTCCTTCATTTTCCCAGTTTCTCACTTATCATTTAATAGCAACGTTGGCTGTGGATGGTTTGGCATTGTAAATAGCGCAATATACTAGTCTTAGGGCAAAGTTTCTGTAATAAAATTGCAGAAAATCTTAAGCTGGGAAGCATGTATGGTTTTCATTTGGTTCACAGGCAAGTCAAGAGACCATGTTGCGATCAAGGTTAGGGGAAAAAAAAATATGAAAAGTTTTTGTACTAAACTATCAAACAGCCAGCTGAGTTTGTCAGTTTAACACAGTAACATTGAAAAGTTTTTAAATGTATGTTGTTTGGTTTCATTTATAATCTTAACCTTAAAGGTAGATGAGAGACAATTAAACTGTATTTGTTGCTTTACAATTCAGGCGTTTTGGAGAATTCTTTGAACAGAAAGAATCATTTCTTGATTTCTGACACATTGCGCCTGAAGACAGAAGCCTGCCTCGTCTTCTGTTGCTTTTTGACAGCTTGACAATCCGTACTTTCTCTCCTCCTCTCTTTTAACTCGAGCCTGACCCAGTTTCTATGGCTTTTAAATCTCTTTTTTTGCAGCAGGCTGGGCGTATAAGATAAAGAAAGCTCTAATGTACATCTGAAGGAGTCAGCCTTCTCTTTCATGTACAATATTATTGATGCCAAGGCTTCCAACGCAATGCAATACAGACCAGATATTGCCTGTTTTTCATCATTCCGCTTGTCTTTGTAAGAAATACTTGAAAGGCGTCACACAGCAGAGAGCACAGAACAATGCAAAGGCTGAAGGGGGGTAGGGGAGATGTGTGAAAGGCCCCTCAGGTTATTCTCTCTACTTGCTTTGCTCCTCTGCACTTCACATGCTGTTGCAAGCAGCGTTTACTCCCATTCAGCTGTTTGTGCTTTCATACATGTACTCTCTGTGAAAAGGATGCATTATTAAACTGCTCGCATCCCACAAGTACCAAACTTCACCAAGAGTTTCAATCCTATTGCTTTCCACATCTCTCATTCACAGAACTGGCCTGGGCCCTGGCTCGGAGAAGCGCATTGCTTTGAGTGAACCCCTTGTCAGCCCTAATGTCTCCCTTGACCTTAGGTGAACAGACTGACCTGTGCGTTAACAATGAACAGAAATGTCACAGGTGTTGTCATAGGTGACGTCCCTGTAATTTAAGTGCACAGAGTACAATAGGGAATGAGATATTATTGAGTTTATATGAATCATATACTCTATTATTTATTTTCCTCTCGGGAGAATATTGGATGGCTCAAAAAATATATAGCACCAAACGCTCAATAAGCTATGGCGTGATCTCTTGCAGGACAAGTCTAAATGTCACAGCAGCAATCAGAACATCCCTTATAGAAGGTCATGAGTGCTATACAGCTGTAGTCTGATGGTCCTCTGACCGTGTGATATTCAAGTGTTGTAGTTAGATCAATGAACTCTGTGCCATATGCTTTCATATCACAGGGTTGTTGAATTCTGATTGGTCCTCAGATGTTGATTCATTTTCTACAAAAACAGTTATGACAGCATAAATATTCTTGTTCGTAGATGCTCTATCTATTGTACTAACAACTTGCACAGGGACGCAGGGACACTGAGCATTGTGGATTTTATATATATATATATATATATATATATAGTGTGGAAAAAGATCACTGACATGGGGACATTTTCTAATAAGAAGAGTTTTTTATTACCACTTTTGGATCTTTTTGGAGTTTTCAGCACAGTGAACTTGTTGGGAAATTACAGTTTATATAATGGACTGAAATATATTACTGGGAAATCACACAGCCTTGTCCTTTGTCTTTGATTATTTTCCTACAACATCATGCCCTGTGAGCAATCCTTATCTGTTTGTGCAAGGCACGTGTCTGCAGCTGATTCAAACATTAAAACATTAAAAGTTTGATTATTAACTATTCATAAGTAAGTAATATATAATTTACTGATTAATGATTAATTCACGAGTGATTTATAATGTATACTTATTGCATACATTTTAAAATACATTTGATATAATATATTAATATTTATAAGTATTTATTTAAAGCGTTACTTATTTCATGATGATTTTCTTTCTTATTCACAAACGGCTTCCAGCATTCTGCTCTATACAGCTTCAGACTTTCTCGGCTTTCAGTGTCTGAAAACATCTTGATAATGAACTGAGGAAGTCTTGGTGAGTTGTGCTGGGACAACAGGAAAACCTTACAATTCAAATGATTTATAATTAAACAAAAAATAAAAAATGAACTTTGCCATTTTTAATCTGATTTTTTCATATTTCTATGAAACTGCTTTGAGACAATGTCTATATTTAAAAGTGCTATATAAATAATGTAATTAAATTGAATTACATGTTTTTTTTACACCTTTATCTCTAATGTATTTCACGTATAATGTGTTACACTTAATGTATTACTGTATTTATTTCTAATAATAGCATAATAATAAATCAAATATTTTTAAACATGTTTACTTAAACTTGATTATTTTTTTTTTCCATGGAATTAAAGTTGGTTACATGATGATGAACACAGTCTGCCTTAACTCTTTCTTAAAAATTGTGCTTAAAAAAGTCTTCATAAGTGAAATTCAGTCACATTAATTAGGAATGTTGCTATCACTTAGATTGCAGCTCTTTAGCTATGTGAAATAGATCCCAAAGTAGAATCTAGATTTTCTTGTTTATGCCTATAAGTGTGTGGTTAGCACGTTCGCCTCACACCTCCAGGGTTGGGGGTTCGATTCCCGCCTCCGCCTTGTGTGTGTGGAGTTTGCATGAGAGTGTGTGTGTGTGCCCTGTGATGGGTTGGCACTCCGTCCAGGGTGTATCCTGCCTTGATGCCCAATGAGGCCTGAGATAGGCACAGACTCCCCGTGACCCGAGAGTTTGGATACGCGGTAGAAAATGAATGAATGAATGAACGCCTATAAGTTTTAAACACATGCTGTAAATCTAAAACCCTTAACTTGGAACCTCATTCTAGGAAAAATAACCAAAGAAAACACTCTTCATCTTACTCGTGAATTCCTGCTCCTAAACCCAGGACAGTCTCCATAACCCTGAGTTCAGCAAGTTATATCAAATCAACATGGCTGCTCCCAGCATCACCAGTAAACAAAGCAGCACTTCTTTTTTTTCAGTATTTCCTTTTGTTCAAAGGCCATACAGACATCTTTATGAGCTTGTTGAATCTATAACACCGATTATACAGTTTGCTGTTTTGTGGAAGCTGGCTAGCTTGGTGCTAACAAAAGATAAACACAGATGTATGCATGTTTTTTCTGTTTTTAATAAAAGGGTAAAATAAAATAACTTGTTGTACAGTACCACTACTGAGGTAATATGAACACAGAATTATGTACGAGTTTGACGTAAAACCTTTAAGGGCATTATTCAGTGTGTGGTAGGCTTCCCTGTCAGGCAAGAACATCTCTCTTTTATCTTGTTTACGCTGCAATGCTGTGATTGTATTCTAGACACTCCTGACTCTTTGTCTCATTGCAAAATCTCGTCATGCATTTCTGAGCCTTGTTGTCCTGTGTTCCCCGTTTTTGGGTTTCTAGTCACTTCTGTGTTTTGACCCGTACCTGTATCTTGCTTAAAAATATACTCTTCTTGTGGTTTGAACCTTGACTAATAATATTTGTTTGAATAAATCACGTGCTGATTTGATACATTTGTGTCCATTCTCAACACCATGCATGTTATGGGTTTCCACAGACTAACAATAAGGAAAGAAAGCTTAAGGGTCCTCGATTTAACGTTATAAAAAACAAACAAACATAAAAAAACAGAACCTATTCTTTGCAGTATTTTTATATTCAGAAATGTTTCATTATTTATTATTTTTGCTTCTTATTTTTTCTCTAAATCAAACCTATCTGTGTTTTTAAGGTCTTAGCTTCTTACTGTATGCATGGAGCTCAACTCACCTCACTTAGTTATTCAAGCAAAACCAATCCAAATATCAGTGACCCTTTATGCAGACTTACCTACAGAGCAATGCATGGCTAATAATTTTGTGCAGCTGTCTGCTGCTGGATATTGCCCGTGTCTGTATTTACCCAGCATGGCTTATGTTTATAATTCAATGTGCATATAAATTGCTTTGAACCCAAGCCATTTCAGGTGGTACTGTAAACACCACTGTCTGTGCTTATTTCTCTTCCCACCTGTAGTCTCTGGTCTCATGTGTGATGGACATTTCTAGTCTTGTGAGTGCGTGGAAACGAGATTTGTGCCACAGAATGATTAAAAACGAGCACATTTCTTCTGCTGCCGTTCTCCGCTCCGCTCTTTTTTATTTTCCTAAGCAGTATGATGAGATGTGAGCTCAACCTCCTGCCAGACATGAACAGTTCATGCTGCTAAATCGCCCCATCACACCCTTTATATATCTCTCTCTCATACACCCACGCATACACTCACATGCCTGAAGTGAACAAGTTAAATATTTAATGGAAGCATCAAAGTAGGTTATACTGCACATGAGACACAGCACTGAGTTATTCAATTGGTTCAATATTTATACACCCAATTTCAGTAATGGCACCAGCCTCTGAACTGGTGTTGTGCCACGAGAAAATGATTTGGAGATGAGATGAAAAATTTCTGATATACATTTAAAGGTCACTTTAATAGGAACAGCTGTACAGATGTTAATTTGTGAGGTTATCCAATCAGCCGATCGTGTGGTAGCAGCACAATGCATAAAATCATGCATACTGTATGCAGGTCATTAGTTTAAGGCTGGATGAAAAAAAGTGTGATCTCTATGACTTTAACATTGGTATGGATGTTGGTGTGGGTTGGTTTGAATATTTCAGACCCTACGGAGCTCCTGGGAATTTCACACTAGTTTAAAAACATAAATCTCATGTGTCTGCAGGTTGAAACACCTTATTGATGATTGATCAGGGAGGAATGACCTGACTGGTCTAAGCTGACAGGAAGCCAATAGTAACTCAAATCACTCTTTACAACTGTAGTGAACAGAAAAGCATGTCACACCAAACTTGGAGGTGGATGAATTCATATAATAATTATTTAATTAAGTTTTTAAGCTTTCTATAAATAAATAAATAAATAAATAAATAAATAAATAAATAAATAAATAAATAAATAAGCAGTGGTTAAGGATCCGAGTTGTTGATCAGAAGGGCAAATGAGGAAGGACTTTAACCCTCCCTGCCCCGAGGTGCTGTATCATACATGCCCCTCTGCGCTTCGACCCCGACCTCCTCATTTGGAATATGCACAGAAAAGATTTTGACTGTGCTGTAATGCATATTTGGCGATAATAAAGTCTTCCATGCCCCAATTTCATTTTCATTTTTTTTTGCATTGAGCTGCTGCCATGTGATTGGCTGATTGCATGAATTTGAAATATGAATGTGTTTGTAATAAACTGGACAGTAAGAGAAATGTTTTGAAGCTGACATTACACAAAAGTAATGACTCAGTCTGGGTCCTGCAAGCATATTACACATTTAACATTAAACCGTATGTGATTTTCACAAATTTCTCCCTCTGGATTAACACTATATTAGCGAACAGGTGAATATTTACGTCTGTGCGTTTACAGCAGACAGATAAAATGAAATATTGTGACCTTATATTCTTTGGGTTTTATCTGGGTGAAAATCCATTTTAAAATGTCAACGAGGTCCCAGGATAAAACAGTTGCTGAGAATTAATGATTTAATCAAATACTGTTCGGTTTATAAGGTGATCATTGGTGAATTGTCATTAAGTTTTCCCCCAGTCTCCATAAATGAATTATAATATAGTTTATAGTGAAGCACAGTAAAAATAGATCATTTTTATTTCCAGTAAGATTTATGATTATAATCAAATATGCTTTTCAATGCATATTGTTTTTCTTAATCTATTCTTTAAAATCACACACACAGGGTTCTAAATTATCACTCATTACGATATTTTACATTAAAGATTCATTAAATAACATTAACAATTGGTAATATATTCATCTTTCTATCAATAACAAGCAGAGGACTCTTATCGACTTTGGCCTTGCGATTGCTTTGAGCTGGAAAGAGACTGAAATATCTTCTGCATACTCTAGGATCAAGGAGATGGCAATGTGTGTTACTTTAGAGAAGTTAACGTACATTACAAGGCGTAAAGTACAGCAATTTGAAGAGATGTTGGCACCTTTATTTGATCTCCTTAAGAAATAAGAAGATGCATGTAATAAGGTTTTAAGTGTGACATATTTTTGTTCTGTTTTGTATTATTTTAATTGCTGCTGTTTTGACCAACATATTTGGAAGGTTTTTGTATTTTATTCTCCTTTTGGTGATACCATTTTTGTTATTTGGTTATTGGTTATGGTTAGTTTTATTGGAAAATCGATTAAAAAAAAACATTGTCGGAAAAAAAAACATACTGTACTGTACATGGATCTCAAACAGACACACACACACACACACACACACACACACACACACACACACACACACACACACACACACACACACACACACACACACAAATTATACTTACCTAACACCCCTAGCTTTGCTGACTCCTGTATATTGCAAGGACTGGTTTAGTAAGTATACTGTAGGTAGTAACTAATATCACTAGTAATACTTATGTAATACTAATGTTATCAGGTCAGCTCACGTAAATGGCCAAGCAGGACTAAACTCTTCCTCTCTTTATTAAGAAATACGATTTAATTTCTAGAATCTACAATTTTTTTTGCATTATTATTATTACTATTATGATGATGACGATGATGATGATGATCATGATGATGATGATGATGATGATGATAAGCGGATTATTTTTACCTTGGAATCAATAACATCAGTGCCACCAATAGCCTGAAGACAAATAAATAAATAAATACACGAATGACCTAGAAAAGACCTTAAATAAATGTGCCCTTATGCACACATGTGTAAGTGTTTATCAAGTATAAACAATTAACATAACTGTCACTGATAGGCTGTGTGTATATACACTGTTGCCTTGCCTAAAAAGAAATCACCCTCAGCCTCTAGATCAGGAATGTCCAGACTTATCTGTAGATGGTTTTCATTCCATACACACAGGAGCCTTACCTGATTCCATCTGCTTAATCAGTTGATGCTTCGTTAGAACGAAGATTCTGCTTCGTTGGAACGAAGACCTGCACCAACTGTACTCCGGCCCTTTCCAGATAAGATTGAACATCCCAATGTTGTTTTAGAGGCTGAGGATCATTTCTTTCTAGCCAAGAGTGTAGATACACACAGCCTCACATCAGTGACAGCTGTGTTAAGTGATTGCGTGTGATAAAGTGACTCCTAAATTTCCTATAGCCTCATTGATTTAATGCCCTTTCCCCGAAACATCTGTAACTCATCAGCAGCAGTGATTGAGAAGGTGCACAAAAAAATACAAGTGACAGTAATAAACATGAACACGGTGGATTACTTTCTCAATAACTCATTTAGAACATAACAGCCAAAGTAAACATTAAAATGCAATGTGTAGATGAGGGGGAAACGAGTGCAGATTATCATTTTTGATAAAAAGAGCATACATAAAAAAAAAAGAAGCGTGAACTTTGCTGGCTATCTGAGTGTACTTTTATGCGTACGATGATAATAGTGATAATACCATGGTAATAGTGGCAGCAAGTTAATGAGAGGTTAACTCTTTCATTTAAAATGTCATCTAACAATCACAGTCTACGCTAGTAGATTTCCAATGTGCTGAACAATTTCTCACACGCTGGAAGGATAGAGCATCATGAGTACACCTGAGGGGGCACGGTGGCTTAGTGGTTAGCACGTCCGCCTCACACCTCCAGGGTTTTTGGGTTCGATTCCCGCCTCCACCTTGTGTGTGTGGAGTTTGCATGTTCTCCCCGTGCCTCGGGGGTTTCCTCTGGGTACTCCGGTTTCCTCCCCCGGTCCAAAGACATGCATGGTAGGTTGATTGGCATCTCTGGAAAATTGTCCATAGTGTGTGAGTGTGTGAGTGAATGAGAGTGTGTGTGTGCCCTGCGATGGGTTGGCACTCCGTCCAGGGTGTATCCTGCCTCGATGCTCGATGACGCCCGAGATAGGCACAGGCTCCCCGTGAGCCGAGGTAGTTCAGATAAGCGGTAGAAGCAGTGAGTGAGTACAACTGATAAATTTTCTGACAAGACATAAGTGCCTATACTGGAACCACATGCAGCAAGAACTACACTCTTTAATTAAAATAGTATATCGGGGTAAATCTAATATTGTGTGAACTACACTAGACTGTTTGCTGTGTAATTTGTTCATCAAAGTGCTACTTAAGCCTTCTCTGTTTAAAATTTATCTAATTTTGCACAATATAATATAGAGTTTGCACATTTTATGTGGCTAGGACTTAAGTGCTTATCTCCATGTTGTGTTGTGTAGCATTACGTCATTTTCTGTAGCACATTGGTTATGGGGAAATTTCACTGTGTACTGTGTCAGCTGTATATGGTTGAAATGACAATAGAAGCTTCTTGACTCTTGTGTGACATTTTAGACTATGAAAGTGAATGACCTTAGTGTGATTATTGACTCTAGACTTTCACTGGAAGCTTATATAGATAATATTACAATGATAGATATATTTCATCTTTGATATATTGCTAAGATATGAAATTTAATATACACTATGGAGAAGAACTAGTTCACGCTTTTGTTAGCTCTACGTTGGATTATTGTAATGCCTTTCTGTCTGGATGTTCCAGGAAGTGTATAAGCAAGCTCCAGTTAGTCCAGTATGCAGCAATAGGTACAACTCCAATGTAGAACAAGAAGATATGAACACGTACTCCAATTTTATCTACTCTGCACTGGCTCCCAATAAAATTTTGCACTGATTATAAAATACTACTATTAAACTCTAAAGCACTGAATGATCTCCTGAATATACATTGGTCGGTCGGCGCTGTTTCTGTTACTGTTTACTGTCTTTTGTGTATTGCATTTTTTGTACTTTTTGTATTGTCTTGTTTTGTATAGTCTTGTAACTTTGTGTCTGCACTGTCTTTTGTCCTGCACTGTCTTGTCTGTCTTGTCCTGCACTGTTTGCACCAGGTTGCACAGTTGCACTTTATGTAGCTAAGACTGCTTACAGTACTGTACATGTCCTTAGCCCTGTCTTTGTTTTATGTAGCACCATGATCCTGGATGTACTGCATCTGTGTACTGCAACAGCTATATATGGTTGAAATGACAATAAAAAGCTTCTTGACTTGACTTGACTTGACTTGAAGCTGCACCTGAGTGAATATCTGGTCTTTTCTGATCCAACATGTGTACTACTATACAAAGCTGCGGGCTATTTGTTGGTACCTTGAATATTGAAGGCTAAATCAATGATCAGAGCTTTCTTCTGTTAGATAGATAGATAGATAGATAGATAGATAGATAGATAGATAGATAGATAGATAGACAGACAGACAGACAGACAGACAGACAGACAGACAGACAGACAGACAGACAGACAGACAGACAGATAGATAGATAGATAGATAGATAGATAGATAGATAGATAGATAGATAGATAGATAGATAGATCTTTTAGCATCTTTTAGCATGGAATTGTCATTTAGCATCTACAAGAAGTCCAAACAGCAGAAACTATGTGCAAAGGAACAAGTGCACATAAATATGTCAGTATGTGTATAAATTACATTACAATAACATAATGGCAGGATTATTGTGCATATGAATAGTATGTGCATAGAAATATGTGCTAGGTGTATAGACAAACATTGGGTTCACAAACATAGTGTTGTGATGAATTGAGATATTTGGATGCTGTCATCACCCACTCTCATGCATTCACTCCCAGATGCCTTAATGCCTGTTTCCCTTTGAATATCTCTCTCTCTCTCTCTCTCTCTCTCTCTCTCTCTCTCTCTCTCTCTCTCTCTCTCTCTCTCTCTCTCTCTCTCGGACTAGACATGCTACTCCTGAGATACCATTGACCCCTTCTGCTCATCGGATCCACCCTGATGCCCAACATCTGCTACTCCTAGTTGCAGTACTGATAAGTTGGAAACCACTAGCCGCTGTTGAGAATGGCGCCACATGGACAGCTTGGAGATAGTACCACTGGTGCTGTGGATGGTACCACTTAAAAAGCACTTTAACATGACTTTATGTTACAACTAGAATAAATTTCCTCATTTCAGAATTGTGTATAGCTGCACAAAGTTATATAAGGGACATTGTTTTTAACCCCACTATCTGGTGTCACCTAAATAAGGGATGAGATTCTTTTGGCTCCTATCAAGGCTTCTTTCTTAAATTCTGTCCTTAAATCCCCTTTGGACTGCTCATAAATGTAAAATGTATATCCTTAATTTATATGTTTCTGTAAAGCTGCTGAATACTGAATTTAATTTTTTTTGTAATGTTTGTTAATTTTTTTTTACTTAAGTGGAAATTCCACAATTAATTTAAATATACTGATAAATAAAAATAATATTATTTATTAAACATATCAATCATTAGAAAAACAATTGCAAAAAAAATATTTATTTGAGTCTGGTCTCTTCTACCGGAGAATACGTAGATCATGAAAACCGATAGGCTGCAGCCACTGAATACAGCAAATCGCCAATCGTTCATTTTTATTTTTTATAGAATGTATTGTATGCCTTATTACAGAAGATTGTGGCTTCTGCTTGAATTGGATAATTTCCCACTAGGATAAATAAAGTATCTATCTATCTATCTATCTATCTATCTATCTATCTATCTATCTATCTATCTATCTATCTATCTATCTATCTATCTATCTATCTATCTATCTATCTATCTATCCAAAAAGGTTAAAAAGAAACGCTTGTCATTAATGGAATAACTGTTTATAGCTGCTGTAATGTAAGTGAATACAAAAACCTACTTGTTGAGTTGTGAATTATGACTATAAATGGATTTTGTATTGTTCATTTGTAAAGTAAAATTTTAATTGCTGGCAAATCGATGTGGTATAAGAGAAATAAAACACTTTATGTGTATTTTTGTACAAGTCAGTATTTATTAGAGCCAGTATTTTAGCACAGAATAAGATTAATATGGTCTTTGTTTGTTATAGCCTCATATATTTGTACTTGTACTTGTAAGTGTTATGCATGAAGTAACTATAATGCATTATACTGGATTTCCTGAAAGCTGTACTAATTATTCAAATTCTATCTATCTATCTATCTATCTATCTATCTATCTATCTATCTATCTATCTATCTATCTATCTATCTATCTATCTATCTATCTATTAATGAACAACAAACAAGTCCCTGTTATTAATATATTGCAGCTGTAATGAGTTGTTCTTTCAATTCAATTCAATTTCATTTATTTTTATTGCAATTTTAACAGTTCACATTACCTTAAAGAAGCTTAACAGAAGCATAGAAACAAAAAATCTTAAAAGTTTAAATTTTAAAATTAAGATGTTGGTGAGAAAAAACTCCCTGAGATGAGGAGGAAACCTTGAGAGGAACCAGACTCTGAAGTGAACCTCATCCTCATTTGACACTGGAGGAATTCCGCTCCTTAGGAATAACAACATGTCAGCGCAAAATCTGAGTTCACCACAGACACAACACTAATTCCTCCCTGCAGAATTCTTCAAATGATAACTGATGAAGACCCAACCATAAAGCTGGCTGATGCAACAGTGGTTCCTTCACCTGCCTTTATTTATCCTGTCTATGAATTTCAGTACAGTACAGTCTTTATTTTACCAAAAAAAAAAACCAGAAAGTACAAAATAAATCATCTGCCCTGAAGACTCTTCCTTGGTAGAAAATGTACCTTCTGATACAAAACGCTAACGGTGGACATACTGCCAAAGTGTTAAATAAACATCTATGTACAAAAATCTTCATCATATTAGCTAAAATGTTTAACTTTGTTAAATAATACAGTATGTTTTTAAAATCCAAACAAATTACGTACGTTGTCGGCTATATTGTAGAAATCCCTGTGAATGACTTGTTACTTTAGAAACGTATTAATACTAGCACATTACTATAAACCTAAAATATGAGAATTCGAGCTCATTTTATAAAATATTAACACCTTCTGACCAATCAGATTGCAGAATTCAAGTCATGTGGAAGGAAATCTAATAATACTGAGATCACAAAATGCCACATGTGTGAAATTCTCTAAATTCTCTCTCTCTCTCTCTCTCTCTCTCTCTCTCTCTCTCTCTCTCTCTCTCTCTCTCTCTCTCAGCTATATCTTACATACCAAATCATCTATCATCAAATACCAAAATGCCTAATCTCATGCCAAGATCTTTTGTGTCGTGAGAGATGATGATGTCTGCCTGGAAATCGCTTCTGAAATAATAACAGCAGTGAAACATGGGGTGGAAATTCATACGTTCCACCTTATCACTAAAGATTACTCTTTCTGTTCAGCGACGGCAAAGTCTCAGCAAAACACTGAGCAGTGGCAGGGCATTAGATCAAAAAAGCTCCAGAGAGCTGAAATTCAAGCCGTTCGCGACGTGTGCCGTGGCGTACCGATGTTTATCTTTTCTCAATTACTGTTCATGATTTTCTGATCAGTTCTGCATCCTGACATCTGCTCCTATATAATAGAGAAAAACCATTTTGTCAATATACAGAGCTCACCTCTAGACTCGAAGTTAATAAAGTAATGTATTAAATAAATAAGCATAAGGAGACAAGGTAATTTATTATTTTGGTACATGTTCATTACAGTTCTTTAAGCAAATCAGGTGATAAATGAGGATTAATTGCATTGGTGCAAACATCAATGCACAGCTGTGGTTTCATTTGTGCTTCTGGCGCAGTCGTGTCTCCTGTGAAATTTGAGCCAACAGCATGGGTAAAATGTTACATTTTTATTTAATATGTTCTTTATATAATGTGCAGATTGAGATAGAGAAAGAAAGAAATATAAAAATGTATAGGGGGAGGACTAGTTAAGGCGTCAAAGAAAGTGTATGTTTCTTGCACATCAGAGAAGAAAAGAATGACAGCGGAAATACAGGCGGCACAAGCCCCATATGGCATTTTCCCTCATCTGACAGTTTCCAGAAGGTTCGTAGTGACCTTATTGATTCTTTGTTTCGTTGACCCTCGGAAACGCTTGAGTGAACCTGAAACCGAAAAAAAAGATTCCAAAATAAATCGTCTTCTCTGGTCGTGACGGGTCATTAGTGTTTTCATAATGAGACTATACATCTGCTGAGATCTTTAGTACTCTGCGACCGTCTTGAGACCTTTCATGATCCTTTTCATAGTTTCCACTAAATAGAGATTGCTCTTAATTTGAAGCAGAGACAAGGCTAATTGGGATACGGGCACAGCGTGTGACATTGCTGCTCATTAGCGGAAGCTCTGAAGGCAGTGGAGATTGAGTTGAAACGCTGCTCTCTCTCTGCTCAGAGATGGAGAGCGTCTTCTCCATCTGCCCTCTTTGGCCTTCACACCGTGACTGAAGCTACAGAAAAGCTCAGATAGAAGGGTAGAAGGTCTCTGGGGTGAATGCTGACAGGCAGGCAGACAGAAATTCACAGCAGATGGGTAAATGGGGGGAAAATGTATTGCATTAATGGTGGAGATGGGAATAACTGTAGCATGATGGGAAATGGCTATAGCATGTAGACTTTTAACATTTTAATGAACTTGAAGGAGACAGCTCTAGGGACTAAATTAAAACAACTAGAGGGAAGATGAAATGTCACTTTAACATGTTCGTGTTAGGGGTAACAAATGGCCTTTTTAAACATCTATAGAGTCATGTACTGTATACTGTATATTCAGTATTTGCCGTATCTTTAATATGTGCTCATGTAGATGAAAATAAGTTAAAAGTAGTATATTTGCTAGTATACATGCACATTATCATCTAATGCTTGCTAATATTAAAAACAGCAGCTACACTAATTCTTCTCCACTGCTTCTGTCTTTCTACCCATCTCAAGCCATCGAGAAATTGTACCATCTCCGATTGTTTTCCATGCCATTAAGATTTTGGACCTTCACTGAAATGATACCAACCCTGTGAGGATCCTGAGGCACCTAGAGATGTGGTAGCCTAGTGGTTAAGGTGTTGGGCTACCAATCAGAAGGTTATGAGTTTGATTCCTACATCCGGCAGGCACTAAATTCCAGGGGTTTTGTTACCACGACGTAAAGTGGGTGTGTTTCCGGAGGTCTTGGAAAAACGACTTCTTTCAAAAAAAAGAGCATACAACGAAGGACAAAACAGTCATACAGGTAGATTTATTTTAGAAAACAAATAAACAACCAAAAACTACGGTTATGGTTAGGGCTAGGGTTAGGGATAGGGTTAGATTATCAAATAGGCCACGCCTACCTGATGACGCAATATCTGTTACGCTGTACTGAAATCCCTGGAAATAAGTGCCTGCCCCCTACATCTATCAAGATGCCACTGTTGGGCCCCTGAGCAAGGCCCTTAACCCTCAATTGCTCAGTTGTATAAAAATGAGATAAAATGTAAGTCGCTCTGGATAAGGTTGTCTGCTAAATGCTGTAAATGTAAATGTAGAGATGTATGAACTACAGTTGGACTGTGCTTCTTGAAGTATTCGGACATACTGTACTAAGAGGAGATGCTAACTCCATGTGCTCTTTGAGGACAACCTGCATTAAGACAACGTCCAGTGTTAAAAGCGCTATACAAATAAATTAAAATTTGAATTATTGTTGCTCACATTTTGAGTGAAGTTACTTGCATGTTAGCAGCTGATGGTGTTTTATTTATTGTTCTCATGTTATTTTATATGTATTTTAGATTATAGATGCTGCCTGTTTCACTGCTAATAACTACTGTTTATGTGACCAGTCACCTATATTTTTAATTGTTTATAAATGTAATGTAAAATACCTAAAAAACATGTTCTTTTTGTTTTTTTTTATATCCATTAGCATGTTTTGTTTGCTATAATCATACTGAACTGTTAAGATGGTACTTTGGGGTTTATATCACATTAGAGCTGTATATCGAACACTTTCTGTAGGATTATGAGATATTTTCACTTTATACTGTATGTCTGTAGTATTTATACAGAATTTCTCTGTATACTTATATACTCTATAGAACTGGGAAACTGTTCATGTTTACCACATAATTGCTGTATTTTCAATAATTGTAAAATCTACTATCCTGTAGTGTGTTGCCAATGTATGTTTGGTGCTTTAGGGTTAAATAAACTCTACAGTTTTCCTATAGATTTGAGTGCTAATTGGGAATCCTATGAAATTTTCAGATTTACTAAGATGGCCAGATGGACACATTTGAAATGATGCTGCATCTGATTGTGTGCGATTGTCATTCTTTATTTTAAAAAATGAGCCAATAGAAAGCACACCTTCAGAGAAAGTCTGGAGTCATCAGGGACGTCAGTGTCGATCACGGTGCTATCAGTGCGGAACGACATTCGCCTCTACTTCTGCAAGCTTGATGTGATAGAGGTGGGAATGACCTCCTGGATTACAGGTTTATTACCTTCCCTGGAGACACAGAGAGAGAGAGAGAGAGAGAGAGAGAGAGAGAGAGAGAGAGAGAGAGAGAGAGAGAGAGAGAGAGAGAGAGAGAAAGGGAGATTAGATTTGGTTTGGATTGATCCCTGTTCGTGCAACGACTCAGGTTTCATGCCGGTTTTTTATTTGATTATCTTATGTACTGCGGTGGACTATAGGACAAAAGGCTTATTCTGAATACAATGGATTGAAACACATTCAGTGCTAATACTAGCGACCACAGACATTTCACCACATAAATATGAAGTGATATGATGGGTTCTTATTGCCTTATTGCTGTCAGCTCTCATGCTGATGCTCTGATATTACTTCAAGCTATGCCTCTTGGACTTATGTCTAGTTTATGCACTTCTTTGTGTTTTCATATTGATTCAGCTATATAAAGTGCAGCACATCACAGTATATTGACAATAATTCACATATTTATTTATATTGGGATAAATGTCATAGTGCTGCGGTAAAGCACATGGCGTTCCTGAATAAAAAAAACAACACTTTGAATATTCAGTTTGATCATTTTTATCCCTGCTGTCATTCTTGTTGTGCATTTGGGTTGTGAGTATAATTGGCCAGGATGAGAGAGAGAGGCAGTAGATGAAAGTGTGTCAGGCAGAGGAATCTGAGAGCGAGGGAGGAGAAAAGAGAGAGAGATGCTCTCCGGGAGCATGTGTGTGGGTGTAGCGTGACAATATTTGGCAACTCTACATGACGAGAGCTGCACTTATCCTAATGAGCATTAGGTATGTGTGTGCATGTGCAAAAGGGTATTACTTGTCAGCGTTTGCTATCAGTATACACTCAGGAATGAAAGCTTATTTTCCAAAAATGATAATTCACTACCAGCAGAACATGTGAGAGAAAAGTCTACAAGCTATCTGAGGTATTATGCAGAGCAACTCAAATCAAGCTCTTAATTAAGAGTTCAGCTGTTCCACTTGTCTGAGATGTACAAACTCATGTATCTGTGGCTCCGTGGGAAGAGGTTCAGTTTTAGCAATGACATAATAATGCACACGATTAATAAATGTTCCTGTAAAGCATTAACACTATTTTCTGGGTTAGTCCACTGTGGCAGCCATTACAAGGCCCAAACATAATTCACAGAATATTTTTGATCTATTTATATATTTAAAAAAAAAAAATATATATATATATATATAGCACTCCGTCCAGGGTGTATCCTGCCTCGATGCCCGATGACGCCTGAGATAGGCACAGGCTCCCCGTGACCCGAGGTAGTTCGGATAAAGCGGTAGAAAATGAATGAATGAATGAATATATATATATTATATATATATATATATATATATATATATATATATATATATATATATATATATATATATATATATATTATATATACCATAACATATATATATTAGTTTCCTGATGGAGTGTCATATTTGATTACACACAGCTGTGTAGCAGATATTTTTTTAAAAAGCATGCTATATATTCATTCATTCATTTTCTACCGCTTATCCGAACTACTCGGGTCACGGGGAGCCTGTGCCTATCTCAGGTGTCATCGGGCATCAAGGCAGGATACACCCTGTACGGAGTGCCAACCCATCGCAGGGCACACAATCTCTTTCACTCACACACTAATTTTCCAGAGATGCCAATCAACCTACCCTACCATGCATATCTTTGGACCGGGGGAGGAAACCGGAGTACCCAGAGGAAACCCCCGAGGCACGGGGAGAACATGCAAACTCCACACACACAAGGCGGAGGTGGGAATCGAACCCCCAACCCTGGAGGTGTGAGGCGAACGTGCTAACCACTAAGCCACTGTGCCCCCCATACTAGATATATTATCTAAATTGTATTACTTGCCCACATTGGCCATCATAACCATAGCAATTTAGTGAAGCTTCTATGAGCTTGTGAGGTCAATCCAATTCCTCCAGGATTTTTGCAGAAATTAATGCAAAATCTAAAGCTCTATGACTGACCCAGATTTTTCCAAGATTCGGGCTATGTCATGTATCATCATTATACACACATTCAGAAAGTATATAATAGACAGTAATCACATACTGTATGTATCTTCACTGGTACAGATTTAAAAGAAGAATCTTGTACTTGTAATTTCAACAATTCAAGTGTAAGTAGTTTTATGCAAAAATAAAATCTCAAAAATGTCAGTAGATTCTGCATCACAAATGAAAAATAAGGCCACTCAAAATCTGCTCAAAATCTGAAAGACTGCTAAAGAAGAGCAGGTAACTTTATGTGTAATGGTAAAGATCACGATTGTTACTCTATAGTTAGGATCCTAGATAGTACAATAATTAAGCTTTGATTCATGTTCTATACAGCAGGGCTGGTTCCAGACAATTACTGTATATTAGGGTGGGCTGGTATAAATAATGGGTGGGCACTCAGTGGTAGTGGCACCAACGCCTAAATCAGTTCTTTCCATAAATAATATGTACAAAATTCCACAAAGCCCTCGTTCACACACACAAACGTAACTATACACTAAGCATGCGCTTAAGATAATAATGTTTTTTAAGCTGTGTTTTACCCGCCAGCATACAGTCGCTGTTTTTTTTCTGTTGTTTCTGCACATGACTGGCTATTTTTGTGAGGGGCTGCTGTAGACAAACCGTTGTCCATTAGCTGTAGGCTGCCCACACAATCAGAATTTACAAATCATGCAGGTATTTTATGTGTTATTATTCCCTTTGGATAAAATTACAAAAATCTATAAATAAAACTTTGATTGTGTGGGCAAGAGCCAAATTTTTAGCGGGCTAAACGTGGGCCCCTGCACACTGCTGCCACCGGCCCAGCTGTAAAGCATACATTCATTAATCTGATATGGACAACAGTAAAGCTGTCGATTATACATTACTGTAGCTCTTCAGGTCTAACACACAACATATCATGTTCTTATACACAAACGATCCACATCATTGTGGTATAATATGTCATTGTGATAATTTCATTATTCCATTAATACCACTGTGATTTGCAAACAATTATAATATTTAATTCATTAAATATACAATATGACAGTCTGTATTCATATTTAATGCTAGAACATGTTGTGATAATTTTTTTTCTTGTTATTGCTTACATTATAAAGAGATGTTACCTCACATGCATCTTCTGTATTCTCTTGATGTCGATGTGAGCAAAAATGCAGCTTGTCGTTGTAGCAAGAAATCAAAAAAGCAGAAACTCTTCTCTCATGAAGACTTTCAAAACTACTGTCCAAGCCATGCTGTTATATCAAATGAATCCACACTTTGGACCAATCAGATATGAGAATTCAGCTGGTATTAGTAAGGAATAAAACACAACTGGGTGTGTGGGTGTGACCGTAGGTGTGGACGTGGGCACGGGTGTAGTAGTGTGATGCCATTCTCACCACAAAGTGTTTTATTTAATTGACATTTTATTTACTTATTGACAAATTAGTTAAGGTTATCACATCTTATAACAGCTGTAATACAAATATCTGTTTCCTTACTTTCTCTTGTAGCTTATTGAAGAGACTCCTTTACTAAATGTTACAGAAAACTTTATCAGCTCAATGATCACATGTTGTTGTTTACCTTTTTGCCAGTATCCTGGTGTAATAGGAAGTAGACATTTGTACTCAGTACAAACATATGGCATTTAGCAGACACCCTTATCCAGATCGACTTAAATTTTATTTCACTTTATACAGCTGAGCAATTGAAGATTAAGGGCCTTGCTCAGGGGCCCAGCAGTGGCAGCTTGGTAGACCTGGGATTCGAATTCATAACCTTCTGATCAGTAGTCCAACACCTTAACCTTAACACTGAGCTACCAAATTTCTGCAATTATTGTTGCTGATAGGAAATAAACTAGAACTGATTGTTGGATTTCAGTGTGAAACATGTTGTTTCCCCTCTGTTGATGACCTTAAACAGAATTTGACATGCTTATGTATGTCATTTAACAAATTTTACATGCTTATGAGCAAGCACTTCCGAGAACATCTCCAGGAACAGAAATGTGTTTAATATCAACATTTACTTTGGAGATAGAAACAATTGCGTGAAACAAAACTAAGCTTTTTTTTTATGTTTGGAACTTTTCTATGAATAGGTTGCATCTAGGAGGCTAGATTAAAAAAAAGAAAATATATAAACAAACAAACAAACAAACAAACAAACAAATAAATAAATAAATAAATAAATAAATAAATAAATAAATAAATAAATAAATAAATATGTTTATGGATGTAGGTACCATTGAAATTTAAAGTACCTTATTTGCGGCTTTAGAGTGCTAATATAATCCTTTTCAACATGCTTCATAATAAATTTAATTATAAACCTCTTATCTTGAGTGTTGCATTCAAAATGGAAATGTAATTTTAGTGAAATCAATGGTCCAAATAGATGATAATGGCTGTCATTTCCTTATTTGGCTAAATTGTAAGGCATGGACTAAATCTTTCCTTATAATTTGAAGTAAATTATTACATCATCCTGCCAGTCATCTTTAATATAGACACAGTCATATCTCTTCCTCTTCAAGCAGAAACATAAAAATAGCTTTTATATTCCATTCTCTAGATTTTCAGCGTTGTACATGAATTTAATGACACTTGGGTGTAGCATTTACGCCTTGATGGCATCAAAATATTTAAATATACTGGTACATGGCATCGATTCAAAATCCCCAGTCATTCTTTGTGCCAGAAAATTCCTAGGTTGAATCTCTCTTCCTCACTGGGAGCAACATATGCTCATGAAATGATAATCCTGACCGTGTTTCGTGTAGCAGCAGGACCGCGTTCCTCTTTGATAGGTGCATGTCAATGGCTTCATTAAAGATATTTAGGACGACGCGACTGTTTTGAATATTCACAATTGGTGTGGATTGACTTGCGTGTGGTGATGTCAGGATGATAAAGTGACAGGCGGTATGTTGAACATGCTTGGCACTGCTTCAAAGCAACAGGCGCAGCATCTGTGGCTTCAAACTTCCTGTCCTTTACGTTCCCTTTGTTTACCTCTCATGTGTGATGACATCATTTACTCCAGCTGTCCCCTTTCATCCTTTGAACCTGAGACCCTCGTCTTTCTCTGGAGCTTTGATTAAATTCATTGCCTTCTATAATCTTTATTTTGGTTGAGTAACAGCTCTTTACTGGGGAAGCTGTAGGCAGTAGGTCACCCTTCTTACAGAGCGTTTATGTTTTCTCTACTCTTTTTTATGATCAATCTGTCCTTTCCTTCACCCTCTGTGCCTAGCCTTGTACGTGATAAGAAAGGCAATGAATAATCGTCCTCTTTCTCTCGACTTCTTTGCTTCTCCATATAAGCTCATACAAGCAGACGTACACACACTTTCAATGAAAATGTGAATTTTGTGTGACCCAGTTTCTGGGTAACATGCCTTAGAGGGAAAACCGGATAAGCTGTTATGAGCAAAACCATAATCTGTTGTGACCGTGGATTTAAATGAGCAAAAACGAATTCTTTTAAAGGGTCCTTGTTCGATCCTGAGTGGAGACGGCTGTCCACAGAGCTTTTTGCCTGTTCTTCCTGAGTTCCTGTGGGTTTTTTTCAGGTTCTCTGGTTTCTGGTTTGGATTGCCACTTGGTGTAAATGTGTGAGTGTGGGAATATATGTGGGAATGATGGCCTGAGATGGACTGGCGTTCCATCCAAGGTGTAAATCACACCTTACATCCTGTTTTCCCTGGATAAGTTCCAGATCTACTACAAGGCTGAAAAAGATAAAGTGCTTTATAAAGTTTAATTAATAAATGAAATAAATGCATGTATATATTTCATACAAAACAGGGCTATCATTAACTACAAAGACAGCAGCAAGGATTTTTATTTAGTACAAGGTCAAACACTCTCACTGCCATGGCCTGAGCATGATTCCTGAGCAAGGAGCTATACCAGCCACTGAGTGGTTAAGTGCTGTTCTCAAGCCTGGACAAAATAGAGGGTTATGTCTGGAAGGGCATCCGATGTAAAGCCTGTTGCAAATCATGATATGTGGATTGTATGGTCCTCTGTTATGACCCTAAACAGGTAGCAGCCAACGGACGATGACATCAACAACACAAAGTTTATTTAGTGCAAGACTTTTTATGTCTTCACAAACACTGGACGATCATCTTTTAACAAGACTAAAGTAGACAATGACTTTAGATTCATTGTTTCTAAAATACAGAAAAAAGTACAGCCTCTACAAATATGCACAACCCCTACCTTTGGATTTAAGTGCTGGAAGTGGTAGCTCAGTGGTTAAAGTGTTGGACTACTGACCAGAAGCTTGGAGGTTAAATTCCAGGTACACCAAGCTGCTGCTCTTGTGCAAGGTGAGCAAGGCCCTTAAAACATAATTGCTGTGTAAACGTGAGCCAATCTGGATAAGGCCAGAGCTGTAAATATCTGCCAAATGCCATAAATGTGCTAACAGTGATACTGGGCAATTATTCCGTACAATATTATACGTGTTTTCTATATAGTGCTCCTAATACTATGCAATTCAAAATCCAAGACTGGGACTAGTTGTGACTCAATGGTTAAGGTTTGTGTTATTGATCAGCAAGTCTGGGGTTCACACCCCAGTACCTCCAAGCTGCCTTTGCAGAGATCTTGAGCAAAGCCCTTACTCTTTCTGCTACAGGGTGTTGTATCACAGCTTCCCAACAAGATAGGTTTCACTGTGCTATACAGTATGTAACAAATAAAGGCTTCTTCTTCTTCTTCTTCTTCTTCCTCTTATTATTATTATTATTATTATTATTATTATTATTATTATTATTATTATTATTAGTAGTAGTAGTAGTAGTAGTAGTAGTAGTAGTAGTAGTAATAGTAGTAGTAGTAGTAGTAGTATTTAAACATGCATTTCAGAATGGAAGTTAATTTTTTTCTTTGTAACAGAATGAGGGTATCCAGACTTACAAGAAATCTAAACTTACAAGAAAATTGACAAATAGTTGTAAACATTTTCAAATAAAAAAGTTCTTCTCTGGTCCCACAGCAAAACCCTCAGTGTTTTATTTATTCATATAGTTTTCGTTTATTTGACACACTGGAAGCTGATTCAGCGCTAGGTAATCGACTGCATAGCACGGTACAGTAAATACCCTTCATCAGTCACTGCTCCTGCTCAAGACATATGTTCGGAGATGATAAGTAAATAAACATTACCTACAATCATTCAAATGTAATTGCGTTGCAGCCAATATTGACGGATCATTATCGGTTTGGCCAAACACGTACCTCACATTCTTGTATTATCAATTACAGAGAGGATCTCTTCTAATTTCAGACTCACTTCCGAAACAATTTACAGAACACCAGTCCCTCAATGATGCCTTGACCTCTGACGTTGTGAGACCAACGATTAAAGCTTTTCAGCACATGAATCAATTCAGTTTTTAATTAAATTCATTTGTATTGAAATTGTATGTATTTATTTGTATACTTGTATTTTTTTAATGAAAAAAATTTTTTTGAAATTAGGATACTATTGATCTCTAACATCTAAACCTAAAGAACAAGCCGGAGGCGATGGTGGAAAGGAAAAACTCCCTGAGATGATATGAGAAATAAAAGAGAGGAGCCAGACAAAGAAGGGAAACTCATCCATACATTGGACGGTAAATGATGTAAATGTAAATAATGTCTGTTCTATGAGTTTGTAGTTGAATGGAAGTGTGTAACCAAGAGCTCCTGAATTCACCTTGAGGGCTCCAAGTTGAGTGTGAGGAGTCACAATACACTGTGGCACCGTGAACAAATACAGTATGTGTCAAAAAGTGAGGCATGTAAGTGTGATCAATAATAATCCGATTCAACAGACAAACCTGAAGTGATGGTGGAATGTCAGGTTAACATGGCAATGCAAATGAAATCAAAATGAAGGCAAAAATAAGGCTTGCATGAATGTTCATTGTTCATTCATAGTTGACTCATTAATTGAAAACATAATTGAGTAGTACGTTTTCGAAACGTCTGACTATGTGGTAGCTTTTTGGTTAAGGTGTTGGTCCAGCAAGAGGTTGTGAGTTTAATTCCCAGCTTCACCAAGTGTTTTCTACTGGGCCCTTAACCCTTTATACTAAATTACATCAAATTGCTAATTTTTTATTAAAGCAACAACAACAAAATTCTACATTAATAAAAAAAATTCAACAATAATAATTCTTCTATCTCTTTGTAGTCTTACACAGCTCATTTCTAGTTTGATCACTGCGGGTTCACAGGGCCCCCAAGACACTTTTTATAAAAGTACTTAAAAATTCTAGGGACATGCATCCAGGAAGAAATTGTTTGCAAAAACAAACAAACAAACAAACAAACAAAAAATAACATTCATTACTAGTAAATTTAGACATTTAATTAATTATTTAATTGTTTTTGTTTGTTTGTTTGTTTGTTTGTATGTTTGTTTATGTTTGTTTATTTGTTTCCATTAAATGATTTGTTTTTATTTATTTGATGTGTACTTTTTTGTTTGCTTAATTTAATACTATTATCTAACAAAAGCTACAATTATCTAACAAATAACAATCCTTTTATGAAATAAAGTTTCATTTTAAATTTTAATTCATTGTTGCACTTTACTTAAATTGCCTAGGTAAATTAAGCTATCACTACTGTTTAATGTTTGGTTAAGGACAATGACCAACTCCTTATATTTATACTTTGGAACTCGTACTTATATCTTGGCACTGTTTTTCCGTGGCAATTTTGAAACAATTATAAAGCACATTAGCAGCTAACTAGACCCCTTAATGAACAAATCAATTTGAAAAACTTTTACTGATGATGACTAAGTCACATCGTTGTGGCAGAATGCCAAATTAGAAGCGTTAACAGAGCATTATTTTAGCAGTTAACAAGCTAACACTATCAATCAAATTTGTGCCAAGTAAATTAGATCTTAAAAACGGGATGTCTCTCGTTCACATTCACATACTACTCATTGACACTACGATAAGCGTTAGCCTGGTAGTTAGATCTCCTCAGTGCAAGTTTGATACAGATGATTGGAGAGGATGCACAAGATATTTTTGCATTAGCTGACACTACAACCAGCCTTCAAGTTTTAAATAATGAACCTTTTAATGATGAAAAACATAACATTCAATGAATAGGAAGGCCTACATGAATATGCTATAATCTACATCACCAGACAATGATTTATCGAGAATAGTAATCAAGTAAAGTTTCTAATGCCACCCCAGACTTAAATCTTGTTCAGTTCACAAAAATATATTGATCCGCTATCTTTTTTCTCTTACTGCTCTTTTTTTCACTAACCCAACCAGTCGATAAATCCCCACAGCAGAAGCTAGAATGAGAGCCTTTATTTAGTCACCTACACATAACAGCACAGTGAAATTCTTTCTTCACATGTCCCAACTTTGGTGGTTGGTGTCAGAGCACAGAGTCAGCCATGATACAGTGTCCCTGGAACAGTAAGAGTTACTGTAACAGCCTTGCTCAAGGGCCCAACAGAGGCATTTTGGCAGTGCTGGGGCTTGAACCCTGATCTTCCTATCAACAACCCTGAGATTTAACCACTTGAGCCACCATTGTTTTAGTAGCCAGTTGGATAGTCTATTGAACCCTAGGGCAGAAGCAAAAACAAAAACAAAAAAGAACAGAGAAATCAACTCTCAGAAATGTACCATGGAATGATAAAATCTCACAAAAACACCAGAGATGGTGAATAATGGAGATCAGGTGAGTTTGATCGAAGTAAATCAATGCCACTGTGGGTTTGTGGTAGTTTCAGGACTAGCGGTAGACTCAGATGTGACTATGACAGGAGAGGCATACAATATATAACCTGCAGTCCAACGTAAAAACCCAGATAACACAAGATCATTGAACAATTGATAGCTGTAGCAGAAACCAGTTCATTGAAAAAGTTTGACAGAGTCTGCAAGGTCAAAACAGATGATATACAGTATGGCATTGTGTTGCATCACACACATTGTGGCCATTTATCTTCAGCATTCGACGCATTGTGTGTTAATTACAGTCAAAACCTGATGCTAAGCATTTCTGTCCATAAGCAGCACGTCCAGGCTTAGCTAAAAGTGTGTGGGTGGTGTTCTATTTTGCTGTTCAGTCTATGGCATCTTGTTCCAGATAGTGTCCTCGCAGGACTGGATTAAATTAAAGAAAGTTCACGATGTACTCAAAGTAGATAAACAAGCAGTTGACAGTAAATGTGTTTCTTAATACATCCAACACTCAGTGTTCATTTGACCATGTGTGCAGCAGAACGAAGGGCTCATATTTCCTTTTCTACACTGAGAAGGAATAAAAGTGAGGCATAGCTGGGAGCAACTCTAAAAGTTGGCAATCTCTACTTTCAATCTAGTTTCGAGAAGATTATTACTGCTCACTGACCTGCCCCACAGGCACTTTAGTATCCCAGAGCCACTGAGATCTGCTTTAAGAGCTTAGGCATTTGCAGATAGTGTACAGTAAATCACTGCTGTGTAGGGAGTGCAGAAGGCTGCAGAGTTTCTTTCCATAAGCAAAGGGTATTGCAACACAAGCAAACGATTCAATCTAAATGCAGCTGACCAGAGAACAGAATAAGAAAAATTAGAGAGAGAGAGAGAGAGAGAGAGAGAGAGAGAGAAAGAGTGAGAGAGAGAATAGATAGATAGATAGATAGATAGATAGATAGATAGATAGATAGATAGATAGATAGATAGATAGATAGATAGATAGATAGATAGATAGATAGATAGATAGATAGGTAAATAAATAAATAAATAAAAACAAAATTACAAACAAACACACCCATAAAAATGTTAATGATGAATATATAACTAAGCATTTATAAATACTTATAATTGTTTTTGCAAAAGTAAAAACCAAACAAACAAACAAACAAAAAAACAGTAGAACATTCAGTAACAGAAACAACTAAAGCAATTACAGTTAGTACCAGACCAAGAAGTAACCAAGTGTTACAATCCGTGAAACACAAAATCAATAACGGGATAAGAAAATGATAACAAAATGAACAAAAACACAACTATATTTAAAAGTGCTAAATAACACAGTTGAGCTGAGTGCTTTCAAGCTATACAGAGTGCTTCATAACTGGCCAGGAAATAAAACCAGATTTTTACAATATCAGTGCATACTCGAGGGCTTTCTAGCATGATCCAGTCAATAAAATGAGCTTGATAGTGTCCATTCCCCAAGGTATCAACACACACATATATACTGTAGATAGATAGATAGATAGATAGATAGATAGATAGATAGATAGATAGATAGATAGATAGATAGATAGATAGATAGATAGATAGATAGATAGATAGATAGATAGTGGTATACAAGCTGGTAAAAAGGGCAATCTGACCGTTACACTACAAGTTGCATCACACACACTGAGGCAATTCAACACACCGTCACCAGCAATAAATCTGAGGGTGGAAAGATAAACTGAATCCAAAGGCCTGAGGGTGGTTACTGAACATGACCATAAACAGACACAGAGGTTCCTTCTACTGTGCAGAGGGGAAGCGAGTAACGAGTTTCAGTAAAGGGAAACAAAATGTTGCTTCAGATAATTATTAAGGTTCAGGTCCAGCCTTCGATGTACGTAAATCTGAACCCGAGCATAGTAATAAATGACATTAAAATGACCATAAATAATATGAGTGCCACTTCTTTAGAGTGCCACTTCTTCTTTATTTTTTTATCTTTAATGTTCATTTCTATGAAAATGAACATTAAAGATAAAAAAATAATAATACTAGCGATTGTGAAAAGAACCGATGCAGAATAAAGTGATAGAGTGATGGAGCGATGGAGTGAGGTAATCTTCATGTATATTCATTGTGTATAATACTCATGTTTAGTGATCATCTAAATTAAAGCTTTAGGAGAAAAAGAGGAGAGCAAGATTTCTACAGAAATACAATACAAAGCAGACAGCTGAGTGCTGAAAGTACTATATTATAATTCAATAAATATTCTAGGATTATTTATTCTATAAATAATCTCTAAGATTACACTGGTAGAAATAAAAACAAATTAGAAATGATCCCAGATAAAAAAAGATTAGGTATCTACTATTTTATTATTTAACCTTATTAAAGCACAATGTGTTATGACGCAATTGTGCACACTTTTTTGGCAAAAACAACAGACTCCAGTAAATATATCATTGAAATGTATTTTAACAATAAACTTTGAGGTTAAATAAAATAATGAATAGCAATTTATCACAAAGGATCGTCAGCAATCATTTAAAGCATCTCGACCTAATAAACAGAGAATTAACATTTTAAAACATCTTAAAGAGTCATTTTAAATAGATGAAGTTAGGCATGGAGATTAAATTCTGTGCAGATATTTCATCCTTTATTAAAAACAAAACAAAACAAAAAAAAAACAGAAAAAAAAAAAACAGATTTTCTGAAGAAACACCTTTTAATTCCCCAAAATCACGAATGAAAACTTGGTGTATAAAACTTGGCTTAAGTTATATTCATATCAGTAAACAAAATGAAGCCCACAGTGATTCATATGAATGAACAAAAATTCCGAACCAAGGCTGAAAAGTTTTAATGTAACTTCATGGAGATGAGATGAATTTTCAACACATCAGAGCATGCAACTGATTTCATCAAGAATTTAGTCAAGAATTGTCAATACCTCCGATTAATGCATCTGTAACTACTTTGTTACTTTCTAAACAGTATTTATAGTAAATTTCATCAGCTGGGGAAGTTAATTAACATGGTAAATGATGTTAGTTAAGTAAAGTTTAATGTAAAGCACTAGCTCATGTGTAACATTTCTGCTTTGTTTGCTCTATGACAAAGCAGTAGATATCTGGGGAAAATGTTCTTCTCCCATTCTCATTCATTCATTCTCACAAGCTTAAGTTTCTTATAAAACATCTGCTCAGAGGAGGTCTGAGCAGACAGCACATATGGAGGTGACTATATACTGTATATATTTATATATAAAGTCTCTTATTATGCACTTAATATTGGTTGCGTCTTTACGTGTCTGTCGGCACAGGGGATCGATGTATGTCACTTTGCATTACGACTGATGCAGATGTCAATAATACTGCAGTGGCTAATGTACCGCCGTCCTTATGACGTATAAAAACACCATTAATATCCTGTATCTAAATAATAAATGATCAAGCAAGCCTAATGTTTATGATATTTGTGAGTGGTGCTAGATTTGTGTAACGATTACTTCTGAAGGCACAAGATGCACATTTGTGCAGGCTCTGCTGTGGATGAGGATAATACTGAGCATAAAAAAGAGAGATAAAAAATGTGTGTTCCTGTCTCCAAATAGGAAGCTATCAGAACCCACAAAACTGTTATACAATACACTCCAGAGGACTGATGATTGGCTGAAAATGCATTTTCTTTTCAATTTGTTATCATTGCTACTTGTCAACAGTACAGAATCAGATGCAGTCTGACATATATAGCTGAGAGCATTATTTTTCTTTTTCTTTTTTATTATTCGTAAGTGCTTAGAAATGACTGCCTTAGTGGTTGGTACGTGAGATTTTTCGTAAATAATAAGGGTATTTACAATATTAGCTCACATAATTTAGCCTCCTGATGATTTGAAGTACTAATGATATGCACATAACACCGAAAGTGGCCTCAGATTAGAGTGGCATTTATAAACATTTTATTGGGCTTCAGTACTGTACATACTGTATAGCCAGACTGGTTAGATTATAGCTAGAGCAACTGTTGTTGTCATTGTAGTTGTTGTCATAGCTGTATCCTTGCATCATATGTGCATTACAGGTTGTGGAGAATAGCATCTTCCAAATAAATTACAGGGGTTTTGAATGGAATTAAACACACAAAGAAAAAAAAATTACAAAGAAAAAAAAATTACGCAAACAAATTCACATAAAATATTTTGGATATTAAAGACCAAAGACTTAAAACTAAATATAATTACACTATCTACCATTTTTATTTTATTATATTTGATGATTTATGACAAGTTTGGTCTGTATGGATTCTCCAGCATGTTTCTCCTTCCCAAACACATGGTGTGTGGTTTCCTGTCATGGTTTTCAGGGTGTATTCCCACCTCTTGTGGCCCCAGAAAAGACTCTACATCTACCACAACCATTATTATTTTTTTATTTCATCTGGATTTCTTCCTTATGTCTTACAAGAAGGTGTACACCTAAAAAGTGTATTGGTTAAATGTCAATCCTTTGCTCATTTGCCGTTATCTGGCAGTGAATTGTGGCATATTCCTTCTCAGGGAGGAACGGAGCTGACAGGAAATGATCTTTAGAGGACTGAATGCTTAGCAATAATTGGTCAACCATATGGCCAAAAGTATGTGGTCATTTAACCATCACATATGTTTGTAGTTCTTCTTCCAAACAACCGCAACAAAGTTGACAGCACGCAATTGGACAGAATGTCATTGTATGCTTTAATAATTACAATTTTCTTTCGAAGATGCCTAAACCTGTTCAAGCATGACAATGCCCCTGTGCACAAAGCAAGCTCCATAAGGACGATTTTCATCAAGGATGAAGTAGAAGCACCTGCACAAAGCCCTGACCTCAACCCCATCTGAAATGCTGACTGAGCACCAAACTTCCTCACCCACCATCAGTGCCTGACCTCAGTAATGCTCTTGTATCTAAATGAACACAAATCCCCACTGTAATGCTGCGCAATCTAGAGAAAAAGAGTTCCCAGTAAAGCTTATTAACAGTAAACTGGCTCTAAATCTAGAGTTTTATAGTCATGTGTTCACAAAACTTTAGCTACACAGTGTCCATATCTGTAGCTAACTACTTATCTTGTTCCATGTACATGACAAGCCATACTATTATAGGAAATAATAAGCAACACCCTGAACACCCCTTGTTTATACACTAGTAATCTGACAACACAAATTTTGTCTACATTGAAGAATGTTGTGTGTGTTAATAAGATCTATTCATAGTAAATGAAATCAAGTGTGTGAAGCAGATGGAGTTCTAAGGGCAGGTAGGAGAATTATATTCCCTAATTATATTTTATATAACATTTCTTTCTGTTTCATTGGGATAATTTTAAAAGGCATGATGAATTTATAAGATGATTTTACCATTAATATTAATGGCATAGTCTGTTTCAAATCACCACACAGGATCTCTGTAGGATTTAGATCTGGGCTTTGACTTGGCCAAGCCAGAGTTTTTTCTGGAAAATGGTCATTCCAATTTTTACTGTTCAGCCAGTCTTTGGGGAACTCCTTGGTTTACTAGTATGTTTTTGTCATGTTGCAAGGTCCAGTTCCACTTCAATTTTTTAACAGATGGTCTCACATGTTCCTCAAGCACCTTCTGATACAATGTAGAATTCATAATAGATTCTATGACGATGAGCCGACCGGATCCTGCCGCAGTGAAGCATTCCCAAACCATAACAATTCCACCTCCATGTTTCACACTTGGTATGAGGTTCTTTTGCTGAAATGTATTTGGTTTACATCAAAAATCTTTCACCAGACTCATAAGCATCAACAATCTTCTTTTTTGAATGCCTCAGAGAACTCTTTGGATATTATTAAGGTGCACAGTCCTTGTCTCTTCCCCTGTCTAAAAACTGTTCCATTATTTACATACTAATTTATATTTTTAAAAAAAAGTTCTAATTTGCATGTTAGCGTGAGCTGAAATGAGCTGCTGCTGGAGAGAAGGACATAAAGACTAAGCTGCAGTGTGTCTGCTGTCGAGCTCACCCTCAGTCCCCAGTGGTGGTGGCCTGTGACGTCAGCGAGCCTGAACCAAAGACAACTATAGCAGTAGTTAGAGATGGACACTGAAAACTTACTTAACTGATTTGATCCTACTGAACAAATTCCAATTAATCGGATTGCTTCGATTCATTTGATTTACTGTCCAACAAGTCAAGAAACTTACATTCAGGGATTAATGGTGTCCTTGTGCAGCCTGATTTATATATTTGTTAGTAGCACATAGTACATTTTTATTTATTATGTTGCATTTACATGTGCATATTTAACTACAAGGACTCCCAACTGAAGCAGAAATAACCTGCAATTTAAGCATCAAGGTGGTAAATAAGCTGACAGCAAAACATGTTTAGCAAAACTATGTTTTCACTAATCGATCCAACGCAAGTACTAGATAATTGTGCAATTATATCCTAATTGGATATTGTGTCAGTACAATGGATGCTAGACAGCAGGCAGCAGCTCATCACAGTAGCAGGGCTGGTGGATCAACATGAGCTTTGGGTAATATCTGTGTGGGGTTTCTGTGCTTGTTCTTTTATGTGGATTTCCTCTGGGTTCTGAAATCCTCTGTCAGTATGTTGATTCTCTCCACCAAATTGTCCCAAGCATGAATGAGTGTGTAAATATATGTGTGCATGTATGCAATCAGCTTGCGATAGACCAGAGTCGAATTCAGAGTTTGTTCCCAAATCACTGCCTTGACACTGACCAGGATGATGTGACCTCTAAATACACTTGGTCTATATTCATACAGGAGAGATCGGTTTATTTTACTCTTGCAGAAAAATAAAGCAGGGCTCTCAAGTTTCGAAGACTGGCAAGAGTGACATCTCCAACCCCCCCCCAGCACCCCCCTCTCTCTGTGAGAGAGAGAGAGAGAGAGAGAGAGAGAGAGAGAGAGAGAGAGAGAGAGAGAGAGAGAAAGATTATGATTGGTGTTGTTTATTGTAAGTGTTTGTTGCCTTTTTGGACTCCTATATTGTAATGTTGCTCCCATATAAAACAGTTTGTCTCAAGCCCAGCCATTTTTAGGGTCATGATTGTTTCATGTTGAGGTTTTGTTCAAACCGACCATCGAAAATACCCTCACTAATGAATGTATTTTTTTTCATTGGTTGTTGCGTTAAATCTTACCCAGATATTGCTATTTTCTGATTGGCTATTGTGTAGCCTTTTTTTTGATTAGCTGATAAGTGTCAGGCTCGGCTAAGAACTCCAGGGGAGACGCGCTTGATTCCTGCCCGGTTCCATAGAGACAGCGGTGCGGACTGATACATTTTGGGCACTGCAGCTTATTAAATATATGATAAATAGTCAAAACGTTTTTCTGTGTGACTGTGACTCTCAATGCGTGACACTTGAAAGCCCTGTATAAAGTGATGTGATGTCTAATACTATTCACTGGTTGTTGTATCGCCAAACTGCGTACAACCTGCAGCAATCATCATTAAGGCCATGACGAACAACTCCATGTACGAGAATAAACTTCCATTGATTTCTCAGAAGGCATCAAGCATAACTGAAGAATGAGATTTATACCAATAGCTAGTAGAAATACATCAATCCTGGCATTGGAATAAAGGTTTGAACTGTGATTTTATACATTCTCTGTTTGTTATGTATGTTAAAATATTATGCCTCTTAATTAAACATAGTATTTAAAAATATAACATTTTCATTGAAAACATGTGCCAAAATATTTGATCCGTTCATGCCAGCGAGTCGATTCGGTCGACTCTCTGAAAAGAGTCGTTCAAAGAGAACCGATTCGTTCGCGACTCGCCCGTCAGCAGGAGCGGTCCGGCTGGGCGTCTCTCACCAAGCCACGCTCACTTATGGAGGCGAATGAAGCGTGCGCTGTCATTACTGTGACCTTACAGCCGCGCTCTCTTGTGGGATTATTCGCGTTTAAACTCGGACGGCTTTGTGCCGAGCCCGAAAGACGGTAAGTTTGTGCAGGCTTTAAGTTGCCACTCATCCCAGTGCTCTGTTTCTGGGCTTGGAGAAGTGTGTACATGTATGCGCAAAAGCTGATGCGCAAAAGAGCTTTAAAATGCTTAAATGTGATGCAGCTACTTGAATCATAATGCAGACTCATGAGTTAATCTCTTATTACATACAGTATCAGTATGCAGACTAAGTACTATAACATAATATAAATGTAATGATGCATTATAATTATTTTTTGCACCTCATAACTTTCAGGTTGCTGAGTAATTTTTGTAGAGTGCAGAGTGATGTGATATGGAGTGGACTTTGGATTGATGGACAGGATCTACTCTTGTGTGTCTGTCTGTAGGACCACATCTGACACCAGTCTGAGAGGACAATTTAATAAATGTTGCTTTACCGTCTGGCGGCTGTCGCCAGCTCTGCAGGACCTACGGACCTCCATGCTGCAGGTCTCTTCTCTGTGCCCAAATCAGCGCTTCCACCCTTGTTCCCGCACACCCCTCCTTGGCACTGTCTGTTAATGAGACTGGAGCTTTTACTGAATTCTCTGTCCATAGTGTTCTTCAAACGTCTGCATACGTATTACACATCACCACAGACTACAAGTGTCCCTTGGACGAATTCAGGAAGTGTGTATTAGTGGCCTCCTCTCCTTCCTCTACGAGGAAATAATCCAAATGTCGATCATTTCTCAGGACATCCCAAAACACTAATTCAGGACTTTTTTAAAAAAATAAAAAAATAAAAAATTATTCTTTCTAAATAAACAATCCAAATCCAGAAAAAAAAAACATCTTTTAAAGTGCATGCACAATGAGCTCAGACAGTTTTCAGTACCGTGCACTGTATGAGTACAAGCGAGAGCGAGGAGATGACATCTCTCTGCAGCCTGGAGATCTCCTTACTGTCAGCAAGCTAGCGGTTCTGACCCCAGAATACCAGGAGGGAGATGAGAAGAACCCGGCAGGCTGGCTCCATGGCACAAATGAACGCACTATGGAGAAAGGTGACTTCCCGGGGACTTTCGTGGAATACGTTGGGGTTGTGCATTTGGGCCTGCCTGCAGGAAAACCCTGGCCTAGACCTGTTCCCCCAACCCCTGGAGGACATCAGACACCTGTAGGACCTCAGCCACCGGGAGCCTGCATTTCAGGGGGTGAGTGTTTACAGGTGGTGTGTTTAGAAGTAGTGAATATTGTCGTTTTATTTAGTGACCAGTCAGTTGGGCAATTTTTTAAATAAACAAACAAATCTACATAATAAATGTATAGCTATTTAGCCATAGCTATTCAACTGGAAATATAATTAACTATAATGATGTACTTTTTACTAGAATCTATAACTACACGTATAACTGTAATATTTAGCTATAGCTATTTAGGAACTATAACTATAAAATAACAATATAATTACAACCAAAATGTAACTATAACAAAAGCAATATAACTATTCACCTATAACTATATAGGTATTTCTAAAACTATAGCTATAACAAAACTAATCATAGTTGCTTTTATCCCCCACCCCATCTAAAAAATAATAATTACTATAACTATAACTGTAAGATAACAACAATAACGTTATCGCTATATCGATAACTACTAAAATATAAATAATAAATAAAAAAAATCTACTATTAGTATATAGCTTTAACAGTAAGTATAAGTATAATGCTATAACAATAATTACAGCTATAACTACAGTATATAACTATAACAACTGTAAGTACAGTATAACTTTATAACTATAACTAAAACTACAGCTATAACAAAACTGATAATAGTTGCTAATATCCTCCATTATTGCAGTCATTACAAAAGAATAACTATTAATACTACTGTACTGTACTACAGCTATAATTGTATCTATAGCTAAAAACTTTTTAGTTATATGCTGAGTATTTCTACTGACTCCGCAATTGCAGTCATTAAAATAATATTGAAATCACAGACCACAGAGCACTCAGTCCCAAGATGGCTGCTAATTCTAAATGTGTGCCATACATGTCTCTAGACATCGAGGAGTTTGATCTACTTGTGTCATTTATGCTTTTCATTGATCTCAGTCCTCTTTTAGCAGGTAAGTATGACGCGCTTGAGCCCACCCAAAAAACGGACCTATATTGAATTATTGATCACAGGTGCATTGGGCTGATATGTTACACTGGGCCAGTTATTAACAAGTGCCAGTGATTCCCTGTCGAACACAGTCAGCGCACAACATGGATCATTTTCTCCTAAGTTCTAAATTATGACCCATTAAAGCTGTTGTTACTGATGTTAGCTGTTCTGCTAAATCTAGCAGGCTTTATTGCTGGATTTAGTAGAATTTCTTTTATCGCTTCCAGTAGCTACACTGCCAATCTTGGGTTTATTGCCACCATCTTATCGCTTCATTTCTTGTTCCTTTATAATAATGATTTTTTTTATTTTATTTATTACACTGATTCTTTATTACTTTATTACTTTATATGTTTTTAATGTATTTTTAAAATGACAATTACAAACTGACACTTTGTGCTATTTTGACTTTAAATGTTTTATATTGTTTATATTTTTAATAGTGTTCATATTATTATTTGCATATATATATATATATATATATATATATATATATATATATATATATATATATATATATATATATATATTTTTTTTTTTTAAACTTCTCTTTCTTTATGCATTAGACATTTTGACATAGATTGTTTCGAGGTCACTTTAAATTTTTTATATACGCATAGCTATCAGAAATGTAGAAAAGCTCCCAACTCTAGGAGTACATCCTTACATCTTTGCTCTGAATACTAGGAGTACATCCTTACATACCTTTGAGTATTAAGCTTTTAAACTTTAATTTAAAACCAAAAATGGTTGACTTAACGTAAGCTGTAGTCTGTTAGATCCGTTGTTCATGTCTAATGCATCAGCGGTTTAGAGGATCGTCTCGTTTTTAATGGATTTTAATGGATTTCTTTTCTAACATAAAAGAAAAAGATTTTCCCATGGATCTTGGAATTCACACGTTATCTAGTAGGCTTCTTGGTTCCTTTAAGCTATCATTTCCTAGAACATCTTTTTTGTGATTGTTAGCAGGAAAAAGGGTGTGTGTGTATAAAAAAAGAGCTTTTCATGCACAAAGCCCACTGGCCTGCTAGATTAGGTGTCTAATGATGTGAACTTCTTCAGGTGGACAAACTTACCCTGTACACTGACTGTAGTGACAGCAGCTGTGAACTTCAATCTCTGGCTCTGCATGGAGAAAAAAACTCCATTATCTCTGTCGCTTCTGTGGAAGTGGAATGAGCATGGATTAAGTGCAGAAATCCTGTCTTGATCACACCATATGTGCTTAAGGAATAGCAGATGACAGAGATTAGTGAGTGCATCCAATATTAATGGAGAATCCAATGCTTTGATGTTCCCACAAGTAGATCCAATGTGCTATAAAGCAAATGAGGAATTACAGGAGTTGCTACCAGTTAATCCAGATGACATTCAATTGTTCTCCATTGAGAGAGGAAATGCAAAGCTTGGTCAGCAAACACTGTGGCATCATTTGACTAGCACTGTACACACACATACGATTACATACACACACACAACACTGTACACACACATACCATTACATACACACACAACACTGTACACACACATACGATTACATACACACACAACACTGTACACACACATACCATTACATACACACACAACACTGTACACACACATACCATTACATACACACACAACACTGTACACACACATACCATTACATACACACCCGACACTGTACACACACATACAATTACATACACACACAACACTGTACACACACATACCATTACATACACAAAAAACACTGTACACATACACATACAATTACATACACACACAACACTGTACACACACATACCATTACATACACAAAAAACACTGTACACACACATACCATTACATACACACACAACACTGTACACACACATACCACTACATACACACACAACACTGTACACATACAACAATACACACAACACTGTACACACACATACAACAATATACACAACACTGTGCACACACATACCACTACATACACAAGCACAACACTGTACACACACATACCACTACATACACACACAACACTGTGCACACACATACAATACACACAACACTGTACACATACAACAATACGCACAACACTGTACACACACATACAACAATACACACACAGCACTGTACACATACAACAATACGCACACAGCACTGTACACATACAACAATACACACACAACACTGTACGCACACTTACACATACCACTATACGCTCATAAAACACGTTACACACACATAAAAATATTCACACATAACACTATTCACACATAATATTTTTCACACATAACACTATATACACATACACTATTCTCACATACCACTATGCACACATAGCACTATACACACACAACACTATACACACATAACACTGTATACACAAAACGCTATACACACATACCTGTAACACTATACACACATAACACTGTACACACAAAACGCTATACACACACAACACTATGCAATCAAAACATTGTACACATAACACTATACACACACAACAATGTACACACACACAACCCTATACACACATAACACTGTACACATAGCAATAGTATGATAGTGCAGGGCTATTCAACTAAAATGTGTATGGTCCAGTTACATAAAAACTAGAAAATCAACATTACACCATGTTGAATGATGATGTAATGGCCATACAAAATCTGAATTGTTTATTTTGTTTTCAAGCGGTGCTTTACTTGACCACTTTTTACTTTTAAGATCTGTTTTGAATTTATTTTTAGGGACTAAATAGAACCTTCTCTGCCCATTAGACTTTAAACAGTCTGCTTTCGTCTGTAGTTTTTCCACTTTTTTCTCTTTCCAACAAAACGTCTTTAGCTCGCTAATCAGGCCGTAGAAGGTAAATAAAACGAAACCCTTTTCTGTCAGACCTAATCAGGCTAGACTCTCATCTTATGAGCTGCCTTCTGCTTAATCATTCACTTAAATGCATGAGATTAGATAAACCACAACAGAAGCTGGTTTGTGTTTATAAAACCAGAATCTATGAACTATGGCCATGTGTTGATCAGCTCTGTACCAAATTTGTCAAGTGATTGGTTTCAATAATGACACACAGCTAATGCATACTAATTGATCAGATTTAACATCATTATTTATCATTAACATGCTTTATATAGACCTACAGTATATGCCCCTGACACGGTCTGATCACTCACCGATCTCAACGATAATTATTGTTTAATTAAATTGATTGATTCTGCATCTCATAGTTGAGTTAGCTCAGTAAGAAGAAGTAATGACTGATTGCTGATTGTGTGTTAGTACATTCGGACGTGCTGGTCATGCTGCATTGCCTCATTTGTTGGCTATATTTAGTGAGGGACAGGACACAGAAGCGCACTGCTGCAGACAGCATGCTGTGTCCTCTACCAGATGCTAGGAAAAACATTAGCATAAAAAATTGCTAGTGCAATCTGTTTCACAAAGCAATGATTATCCTGATTACAACATTATCCTTGATAATGATTTCCAATATCCGATAATGATTTCCAAGTCTGGAAATGATTTCTTTGTCCATCACAAACCTTTCCAAAACTTTAATAAAGTGCTGCTTCAAGCCAGTAATCTTTGGTGTTAGCTCAGGTACTGCATTTCCACTCTCTGCTTCTGTGTTTGTGGCTTTGGACCTGGACAGCTGCGACTTATTCATTTCTTTTTCTCTCCGTGGCAGGGAGGTGCAGTCTGAGCTGAAAGTCTGGCAGAACACTTGTTGGCCTGAATGCTGTTTAACTCCGGTCACATCCACTGTGACTGCAAAATGTGTTGAAGTAATTTCACCTAGTTAACTTTCTCAAAACCTCTTAAAGGCCCTTAAGATGTTACTGCAACACAAAGGATTTTCTAGCAAAGTAGATTTCCACATTTGGGTGGATGTCGCTTGATTAGCTAATCAGGCTATGCTAGAGAATGTGAACAAATGGCATCTTATTAGATTATAAATCCTGTGATTAGACTATTTATAATTTTCGATTGGGTTTTTGTTGAAACTCTTTATAATTGTGTAATAATAATAATACAGTAATTTTTGATTGATACATTTTTCATATTTAGCTGCAGAAAAATCTTATTCATCCCAATCCATGTTCCAGGCTTTACTACTGGCCAAAGCTGTTTACTGTTACTATATAGGTCGACATATTGAAACCAGAGTTTCGACAAGATTTAGACAAACAGCAAGTTTTAAGCAGTGATTAGAAAGACATCTATATGATAATAAATTACATCAAATGATACTAACCAAAAGGTAACAATTTAGCCAAATGCTACTCCACAGTTTAAGCTAGTCAAACTAGCTGTCTTTATATACTGAAAGCTGCACAGCTAATGCAGTAAAATCAGTAATATATATTAAACTTAGCATAACATTCTACATGATACCAGCTTTATGTTCCCTTGTGAGCAACTATTGCTTTCAAGCTAGATTTTGGATGTACAGCCTGGATGAGCTAGTTAGTTAGCATCCTAGCCAAGATTAGTTTGTGTTGCTTTAATATAATGTACACTTGTGCACTTGCAGCAAATATATAAAAATAACATTTTGAAATGTGTAAGAAAAGGTCAAATCATAAAATGAACACAAAAAATAAAGCCTATTGTTAACCAGCTAACTCATTTTTAGCATGCTAAATAGCTAAAAAACTTTACCTTTTTTTTTTTTTTTTTTTTAAAGCTGTGGCATAACAACAGAAGATAAAGTGACAAGGGCTATGAAATGAATGTCCTTCTTTTCAAAATGTGGTAGATTGTCCCCATGAAAGTGATGAAAATAAGTACTTTGTGTTTAAATTTTTCAACTGTGTAATTGCATTTTCTCTAGCTCAAAATCTTCTCGATGTATAACAGTGTTATAAAGGAGGACACATCCTAAGACTGGCATCAGCCTGTCCAGCACTCTAACGCCTGCAGTTTTACCCCAAATCAAAGCCAAGACCACACAAAGCATTGTACTTATGTGCTGTTTAAGACTGCTATTGTGTATTGTCAGTCATAGAGGCAACGATAAACACTGCCTTTGTGTGAGAGAGAATGATGTACCATACATCTGTTTTTGTCTGGAAAAAAAACTCCAAACCAGACAAAACTGCTTTTCGGTGCAGTAGTCATTTTGAGGGCAGCTGTATGAAAATGTGTACATTAATATGGAATTTATCAGTAAATAGGGCATGATAGAAATAGAATCTTAGCAGTTCCTAACTCATATAGCAAATGATATGTTTCTTTTCTTGAAGCTTATATGGATGCAATGATCTCTTATGCAACGTTCTGTTTTTATCATTGTTAGGTAACAAGAACATGTGGTGGCTCAAAGTGTTTGAACGATCCACTAAACTATTAGGAACTCTTTGTGGAGGCACTGTGACTTTGATGGTGATGAGTGTAGTCATGTAAATACATGGAGGAAGTATTAGAACAGACATTTACCCCACACACTCTCTTATACACATGCACACACAGTACAGTATCCATCAGAGGTCATGTGCTGCAGTCAGGGCAAAGTGCTCTTATATGTACACATCCATTTGCATTAGCGCTACAAATTGGTGCATCCATTAACACTAATGCACCTCTGGATTGCCAAGTTTGCTTGAGGCAACTTGCATGGCAGAACTAATTCATTCTCTAGAGAAAGGTTTGTCTCAAGTTGTTGGTTCACCTTCTCTGTGTTATGATTTCAGCATAAGCCAGGAGTTTTAGCATCATGACAGAAAGACTGAGATATTGATAGACCGGAGGTTTGATCTAGGCAGTTGAATTTTTTTAGGTTTATCTTTGGGTACATTTTGTACCAGACATCTCTCTTATAGCAATGAATGGTCTTTTTGTTTTGGTATTTACGAACTGGAGGATGGGCCACAAACTGTGCCACAGAGTAAGTAAGGGAGGGAGCGAAAGGATAAGAGTAAAGCTTATCCAGTTGTGGGTGAAAGCATGCCAACTGTCAGGGCACTGAAACAGAACAGAGGCTGTATCTACCAGGATGTGCAGGGACTAGTCGCCAAATCAGTCACGCACTAGTCGCCCAATCAGTCTGCTTCATGGAGCTTATCCTCTTCTTGAAGAAGGCTCTTTACCACAGATTAGTATTGTTTGCAGTCATTATGTATTAATGTCTTACCAAAGATCCTTTATTCATTATTCTTAAATACAGTTTTTTTTAAGATTTACGGAAGATAGAAGTACTTAGATCCTAGCATGCAGTTGGTTGCAAATCCAGTCATTTTTGTTTTAATGGAAGAAGTATAGTCGGAAATAAGGGACTAGCAAGACTTTAAGTGAGTTCTGAGTTTGCTTGCCAGACATAGCAGTTAGCCGAATTGCTTGAGCTATGCCCTCAAGATAAATAGCTGCATTACTCTTTCTTCTTTCATATGGTCTTTAAATATAGAATATCCATGAAAGACACCACGGTCCAACATCGGCGTGTACAACTCGAAAAGCTGTGTTGACACAGGTGCTAGTCTTTTTCCTTGGCCTTGTCCTCCGTTTACGTTCCACTAACGTTCCAACTTGCCTGCTTAAACTCTTCCCATTTGTCCCAAGTGACTCCATTATCAAAACATCCGAAGAGCCTGACAAATTTCAAGATTCCATGGCTTGTGCATAGTCTTCCTGAACACACAGAGACACATGGGAGATATTTGATTTACTCACATAAATCAAATCTGAGATGTGAGATCGGTCACTGAGACGTGTAAGAACTGTTCTGTGGCATGCAGCTGAAAGATGGAATGACGGCCAAAAGTTTCCCTTTGGAAATATTTGCTAGGGGCTAAGGGCTGGAGAGCAAGTCAAAGCTTTATTGTGATCAGTGAGGCTAATTTTGCAAACATGTGCGACTAAAGGTTACCCATGACAGAACACCCATTGCTCTGTAGCTGGGAATAGTCTGAAGGTCAAGTATTAGCATATTCACAGACAGCACATGTGTAAGTTAGGGTGACATTTTATCCTTTGAACAGATTCCCTCAATCTTTTTCTAGTATAGCCATCCTATAGCCAAGTTTAGCATGATGGTGCAGAGGGTGGCACGGTTTTCTCTCTGTGTGGAGTCATATGGCCTTTCTGGGTTCTCCAGTTTCCCCGTCTCTCAACAGTATGCTGGGAAGTGGAGTAACCATGCTTCATGTGTGTGTGTGTGTGTGTGTGTGTGTGTGTGTGTGTGTGTGTGTGTGTGTGTGTGTGTGTGTGTGCGATCTGTGAGGGTGTTCCTTTTGGGATTCCACTTTTCCACTGTTCCCAGAATACACCACAAAGGATGGAGAGGTTGAATGAATGAATAAATTAATCTTTTTTTTTCATATCAACAGTCACAAAAATGACCATAGCTATGAGGGGATGTGGTAACCTAATGGTTAAGGTGTTGGATTACCAAACAGAAGGTTTCAGCTCCACCAAGTTGGCTCTGCTGGGCCCCTGAGCAAGGCCCTTGAACCTCAGTTGCATAAAATGAGATAAAATGTAAGTTCCTCTGCATAAAGGTGTCTGCCAAATGCCATAAAGGTTTATGAGGACATTTTATTTGTATTGTTAAACTCCGGACTTTTTTCTCTTTACAGGAAGATAAAAAAAATCTGAACAAAAATGACAAAGTTAAAAATTTTACATTTAAAATGAGTCGAAGCTCAATTTCTTATAACTTTCTGTATATAACATCTTTGTCCTAGAATTCTTTCTGGAAAAGTTTGTTCAACAAAAAACCCCGCATGTTTATGATATATAAAATAATGAATAATTTTAGTTCTACAATTTATGATAACCAGATATCATAAGTGTTTGAGTGTCATACTGTAAATACTGTACATCTTGCACTTCCTGCTTATTGTACTTTTGGTTAGATGCCAAACTGCATTTTGTTGTCTTGTACTTGTACATGTGTAATGACAATAACTTTAAATCTAATCTAACCTTATTTAAATATGTCAATTTTATTCTTTATTAATGATAGAATCTCTACTCTGTTCTTTTTTGTGAGACATTGGAAAAAATATTCAGGAAAATGAATTGTAAAATATTTTAGCAATGTCATATTAAAAGCAAGTATCAAAAAATGAAAACAGGCTGAAAGCAGGTTTCAAAGGTCTTTTAAATGTAAATAATTAAAAATACTTGTAAAATTAAACTTACAATAAATAAATAAATAAATAAATAAATAAATAAATAAATAAATAAATAGCATGTAAGAATTAACCAATTATCAATTGGTCCAATACTTGCTGTATTCCACACTGTGATACATTAACTACTTCTACATTGTAGACCTCACTTTTTTATCGTTGTTTCAGACCAGCTCACAAACACAGATTTTGTTTTGGAAAGGAAAGTTTCAGTACCCCCAGCTGACATCCACAAAATATGGTCCTGTATTAACTCTATGATTGTTGTTGCTTTATCCAGTCCTAGTCATGTTGAAAAGACTTTGGTTAGTTTTAAATCTCTCTCTGTGGAGCTTGGAAGTGAATTATATCTACCTTTCAAGTTTTTGTAATATGCTGGGATTTCAAGGCTTCAAGGCTTTCTCTGTTCCAGCCTCACAACCATGTTCAATGTTTTTTCCCTCATGGCACGCATATGAGCTCACTTGGATGGCGTTTTGTTTTTAGTACACTCATTTCCAAGGCTTGGTTTGAACTACCCTTGAACCTCTCTTATGGGTTTGGCCTCTCGTTTTCTGGCTTGATTTCGGCCCATTCCCCTCACGTGTCCACGCCTTCACTACGCCGTGCTACTCTTCTCTTGCTGTTAGATGAGGTGAGAAGAAACGGGATCTGATGTTTTCCTTCGAGCATCCTGTCATTTTTTTAAATTTAGGTGGAAGGAACAGGTCAAAATATCCGATTATCTAGCGGATGTCTCTGACATAAGATTAGATCAGAAATAGTAACCATGAGAGAGAACTGTACAGACCTCTGAAATGGTTTGTGCTGATGGCTGCAGTAAACACAGTATGGCTGCCATGGGAACAGAGGAATGTTCACTGTGCTTTGTGGCACACTTGTGGCTTGGGTGAGCAGACGGTTTGGTCCACCATACACCGCGTAATGACAGGGTGTGCTTGGATCGAGGTCCCCCTTGGCCTTTGTCATTCCCCTTGTTGGACTGACAGCAGAGCATAGCCAGGCCACTCTGTTGGTCATCATCCACCATGAGGGGAAACTCCCTTCTCAATTTAGTATGGTCTGTACCTGTCACGCTATGTGGACAATTTTGGAGATTAGGTCTTAGCGAAGCACAGAAGAACCACTACTTTTACATACCAGACTTTAAACAACAGAGATCAGTATAGTCTAAACACTTGGTATTTTGGATATGCAGCCAGTCCCTGAATTTAAGAAGGAGATGCGTTCCATAGTGACTAGAAAACATTGCAAGTCGAACCATAACCTACTGTAGCCTACCTAGAAGTCTTAAAAAATGGTGATCAGTATGGCATAGTATACTGTAATTTGTTAATAATTTAAGAACATTTGGCTAATACAATCTAACAGAAAGTTTGTTCAGTAAATAATCCTATCTGCTATAAAATCTTTAACAGTAGTGGTGAAATCGTTAAAGCTACGTATCATACATCCACTGCAGTATTATATTGTATCGTATTGTACTGACCAAGATTCTGTCCGACGACTGTGTAATTGAACAACGTTAGGTTTTTGATGGCTACATTAACTTATTTGTCAAAAGATGTGGATGCCAATGAGGAGGCAAGGCAGGAGACCAACATATTGTATCACGTGCGTTGCTACGATTGCCTGCCGTGCAATATTTAAAATATTTCCTCAGTTTTGTCGTATTGCTATTGTCCATCTTAGGATTGAAAATATATAAGTCGAACTATTGTAACTCTGAGAGTATCTGTAGTTGCTTATCAGAGCAGCTTGAAGAGGCAGATTTCATTCCATTTATCATATCATTTCATACAAATCTCAACTGTTATATACAGTGGTGTGAAAAAGTTTTGGTCCCCTTCCTGATTTTTTTTTTTTTTTTGCAAGTTTGTTATACTTTAATGTTTTAGATCATGAAATAAATGTATATATTAGTCAAAGATAACACAAGTAAACATATATGAAGTTTTTAAATGAAGGTTTTTATTATTAAGGGAAAACAAAATCCAAACCCTCATGGCCCTGTGTGAAAAAGTGTTCCCAACCTCCCCACTGTGGTTTATCACACCTGAGTTCAAGTTCTCTAGCCACCCTCAGGCCTGATTACTGCCACACCTGTTCACAATCAAGAAATCCCTTAAATAAGACCTGACTGACAAAGTGAAGTAGACCAAAAGATCCTCAACAGCTACACATCATGCTGAGATCCAAAGAAATTCAGGAACAAATGAGAAAGAATGTAATTCAGATCTATCAGTCTGGAAAAGGTTATAAAGCCATTTCTAAAGCTTTGGGGCGACAGCAAACCACAGTGAGAGCCATTATACACAAATGGCGGATACATGGAACAGTGGTGAACCTTCCCAGTGGTCGGCCAATCAAAATTACCCCAAGAGTGCAGAGACAGCTCATCCAAGATGTCACAAAAGACCCCACAAAAATATCCAAAGAACTGCAGGCCTCACTTGCCTCAGTTAAGGTCAGTGTTCATGACTCCACCATAAGAAAGAGACTGGGCAAAAATGGCCTGCATGGCAGAGTTCCAAGACGAAATCCGCTGTTGGGCAAAAAGAACATAAAGGCTCGTCTCAGATTTGCCAGAAAACATGATCCAAGACTTTTGGGAAAATTCTCTGTGGACTGACGAGACAAAAGTTGAACCATTTGGAAGGTGTGTGTAGCATAACATCTGGTATAAATGTAACACTGCATTTCAGAAAAAGAACATCATACCAATAGTAAAATATGGTGGTGGTAGTGTGATGGTATGGGGTTGTTTTTCTGTTTCACAACCTGGAAGACTTGCTGTGATAAATGGAACCATGAATTCTGCTGTCTACCAAAAAAATCCTAAAGGACAAAGTGCGGCCATCTGTTCATGACCTCAAGCTGAAGTGAACTTGGTTTCTGCAGCAGGACAATGATCCAAAACACACCAGCAAGTCCACCTCTGAATGGCTGAAGAAAAACAAAATGAAGACTTTGGAGTGGTCTAGTTAAAGGCCTGACCTGAATCCTATTGAGATGCAGTGGCATGACCTTAAAAAGGCAGTTCATGCTCAAAAACCCTCCAGTGTGGCTGAATTACAACAATTCTGCAAAGATGAGTTGACCAAAATTCCTCCACAGCGCTGTAACAGACTCAATGTAAGTTATCACAAAAGCTTGATTGCAGTTCTTGCTGCTAAGTGTGGCCCAACCAGTTATTAGGTTTAGGGGGCAAACACTTTTTCACACAGGGCCATGTAGGTTTGGATTTTGTTTTCTCTAATAATAAAATCCTTCATTTACAAACTGCATGTTGTGTTTACTCGTGTTATCTTTGACTAATATTTAAATTTGTTTAATGATTTGAAACATTTAAGTGTGACAGAATCAGGAAGGGGGCCAACACTTTTTCACACCACTGTATATTAAGGTTTGAGGTCGTGTGATTTCTAACAGATTTGCAGTTGTTAAACTTTTGATAAAACAAGTTTACCAAAAGTTTCTCTTTATCTCAACATACTAATGTACTGTATCTATTGAGCTTCAGGATTTTAGAAGACAAAATAAAACGTAATACAGAAATAGAAATCAAGGATCCTAGAACAGTCCTCAGCTTTATTTGCAAGGCAATGCATATTTATTTCAAGAACTAAAGCCACATTTAATTTCAGACTAGCTTTTTCTACAATCAGCTGATGAATATGACTAGATATAGCTTTTATTTCCCGAGAAAAACTAAACCAAGTTGCACACAGATGCAATACTGAAAAAACTGTAAACATTTCCTTCTAAAAATTCTGCATCATTTCGCTAGTTTTGAAACTCGCTGTGGGTCATTTCAGGAGGTAAGAACAGTATAATAATACTCATATGTTTAGTAAGGACCAAAACAACCAATCTGATTGCATGCGAGTTTTTGTCCTTGTCCAAGTAAACTAATTTGGTTCTACTGGAGTGTGAAAGTGATTTCACTGTGACTAAACAAGCTGTGGACCAAATGCAGAAAAAAGAGAATCTAAATGCTACATGTGATACATATAATATTAGTTAGTTATATCTATAATTATCTGTGTTTGGGTGATATTTGTCATTTCTGTGTGCACTTGGAAATGGTTTGTGTGTCTTTTCCATCACTTATGTTTTTACGAGTGTGTTTTCAGCCCTGTACACCCACCGCTCAGTCCGTTTTTTTTTTTGGTTTAATTATGTGCTGTGTGAAACCAAACCAAATAGCAAACATGCCAACAGTATCAGTTTTCTCTCTGATTCTTACTCACCAAACAGACTAAAACGTGCGAAAGCCCCTTAATTTTCACAAGCGGCCTCGCGGTGAAACTCGTTTGGGTTATTTCATGCAAAATTTCACTGAGAACCTCAGGAGTGGAAGCTAACTAGAAAGATATTTGACTAAACGCAATGTTAGTTTTAGTCCAATTTTCTTATTTTGGCTTTTCTCAATTATTTGCCATTGTGCAATAAGTGAGATGTAATACATTGCAACTGATGGCAAGCAGTGTTTCCACCTCTTAATGCATTTAGATTTATGGTATTTGGCAGACGCACTTGTCCAGAGTGTCTTACCTTTATCCTATACAACTGAGGGTTAAAGGCCTTGCTCAAGGGTCCAGCAGTAGTAGCTCCGTGGTCCGGGGAGTCAAACTCACAACCTTCTCATAGTCTAACAGCTTAACCACTGAGTTTCAACTTGCTATTAGAGTTACGACTTCCAATTAATGTTAGGAATGTTACATCACCTCTTCAGACCTTGTCTTACTTACCTTATTTATTTTTTGGGCAGTCGTGGCCTAATGGTTAGAGAGTCTGATTCGTAACCCAAAGGTTGTGGGTTCGAGTCTCTGGCCGGCTACGACTGAGGTGCCCTTGAGCAAGGCACCAAACCCCCCAACTGCTCCCCGGTCGCCGCAGCATAAATGGCTGCCCACTGCTCCGGGTGTGTGTTCACGGTGTGTGTGTGTTCACTGCTGTGTGTGTGTGCACTTTGGATGGGTTAAATGCAGAGAACAAATTCTGAGTATGGGTCACCGTACTTAGCCATATGTCACGTCACTTTTTTTTTTACCTTCTCCTTAATTTTTCGATCCTGTTGTTTCATTGTTTTATTAGATTTATTTATTTATTTTTATTTATATTGTATTTTCTTTCAACAGATTAGCTAGCTGTTTATGTTAATAATTTTGTTGTACTTGTGCAGTGACATGTTTCTATTCTAAGTCGGTTAGGCTGGCCATGTCAAAGGGTTTATAACAAAGCCCACTTTGCAGTTTTTACAGTAACACACCCGGCGAAATGATTGCACTTATCAACAATGTTAGTATTCTGAGTTCAACAAGATGCTTTCTGATTCTCTCAGATACCCACGCTGGTGCTTTGGTATTATACGTAACAGTAGGCATCGTCAGATAGAAGTTTTATAAGAAGGTAAATATAGATTAGAACTCTAATTAGCAAGCCAAAGGTGACAGTGGCAAGGGAAAACTCCCTGTAATGTCATGAGGAGGAAACCGTGAGCGAAGTCATCTTTGTCTGTGTGACACCACATAGCACATAAGCTCTAAAAAAGAAGACTCTGTTGTTTATGTCTTTGCCTTTGGCCTTATATTCTGTAGATTTTTTTTCACCCTGCCCTCTCTTTTGTCTCCTTTTCCCCCATCTCCTGTTGCTTTTAGTCATCCTTCTTCATTAGACCCATTCATAAAGCTTTTACTCTCACTTGTCAGTTACAAGCTACACGTCTTTTGCCCTTTTTCACCGAGCCTGTCAAGAACAAAGCTCCTTCGCGGCAGAGCAAAATACATCAGCCATTTCGTTATTCCCTGGCAGTGTGTAATTTAAGTGAATTGAAGTCTGTTGTTCTGTTATTGAACGTGACCCTTTTAAAACGGTTAAAGGAAAACGCTTGAATTGCCAATCATGAGAAGTGGTGGGATTAAGATGACAGAGTGAGAGAAGAACTCTTCAGTTCATCAAGATAACAAAGGTTCCTAATGTTAAAAGGAACAAAAAAAAAATTAGACGTGAAAAACGCTGCTATTTTTACAAAAATCAGCATTCACACGGTGTTGAGGTTATAATGGAGGGGAGATAGAAGGGATGGTTTTTTTTTCTTTCTGTGGAAGCTCGTGGTACTCATTGGGGAAATTACAGTCATTTACTGGACAGACAGCTCCACGGAAGTTAAAGAGCAACAGCATGCACACTGAAGGATGCTCACTTCATGCCCAGAGACTGTCAGTCAGCCTGACTCTAGACTCTCTCTGCAATTTCACAACACTCTTGACATATCTGATTGTCTAATTTTCGCTGCATTGCTAGATTCTACGTCGCGCTTCCCTCTCATTTTTATTCCTCCTCTTTGCCATGCCGATCTCTGCGTCTGCTCTTCTTGTCACGCATCTGCCAAGTCTTTTCTCCCTAACTCTCTCTGTTCATCTCTCAGCCTTACTCTCCCTCTCCATAGTGCAGCGTTTGAAGAGCAGGAAAAACATCACTTTAGCTTAAGCACATCCGAAAATAGATCTGCAGTATCTCAGATAAAGATCAGACAGCATGCAAAGCAATGCCTCTCTCTCTCTCTCTCTCTCTCTCTCTCTCTCTCTCTCTCTCTCTCTCTCTCTCTCTCTCTCTCTCTCTCTCTGAAAGCAGGGGCATGTCAACACAGTGCAGGAAGGCAATGAGATGACGTACAGAAGAAGGAAGAGTAGGAGGATACGTGCTAAGCCCCTGGGAAGGCATGATTACTATTGTAGTTAAAATTGGACAAGATGATGCACGAGAGTTTTATTACTGAAACGGGATCAGATTCTGCTGCCGTATATGAAATCTGTAGCTAAATCATAATTTTAGCTTAATTAAAGCATGCACATCATTCTGTTTCTTGGCTCATTGGGGAGATTGCACTGAGGAAATTGGATCAGTTTAAATGCATTACATGTCCTTGAGTTAGAGTTATAATTCTTCAGTTTCCTGAAAAAATGGTGAACATATATAATAAATATTTAACGTAAGTGAAATATATAACGTATACTCAGGTCCTTTTGTATTTTGACAGCGACAGGGTAAGTGTGTTTCTGCCTCTGTACACCACCAGGATGGGTTTGAAATGAAGCAGTCAAGATGTGATATAAGTGTGTGCAGACTTTCTGCTCTAATTCAAAAGGTTCAGATGAATTATTGCAGGAGTTTTTATTAGGAGCCATTTTATTACATAAGCTTCATTTTGACTATTGACTGATAAGCAGCTTCATGGCCAGGTGTTTCCTCATAACTTCTTGACAAATTAAGGAGATATAAATGGTCTCGCGTTGATTCCAATAATTACACGAATTAGCATTTGGCAGCTGTTCATGGGAACTCGCAGTATGCGGTCCATTGAGATGTCGATGCATGTGAAGGCGGATATCAACGTTCGGTTGAAAAAACAAAATAAAAAAAAACACAAACCCATCAGAGATATAGCGTAGAAAATGGCTTTAGGCGTGGCACAATTTAGTGCATTTTTAAGAAGAAGTAATGGACTGGTGGGGAGCACAGTGGCTTAGTGGTTAGCACGTTTGCCTCACACCTCCAGGGTCGGGGTTTGATTCCGGCATCCGCCTTGTGTGTATGGAGTTTGCATGTTTTCCCCGTGCCTCGGGGGTTTCCTCCGGGTACTCCGGTTTCCTCCCCCAGTCCAAAGACATGCATGGTAGGTTGATTGGCATCTCTGGAAAATTGTCCATAGTGTGTGAGTGTGTGAGTGAATGAGAGTCTGTGTGTGCCCTGTGATGGGTTGGCACTCCGTCCAGGGTGTATTCTGCCTCGATGCCCGATTACACCTGAGATAGGCACAGGCTCCCCGTGACCCGAGAAGTTTGGATAAGCGGTAGAAAATGAGTGAGAGAGTAATGTACTGGCAAGACAAGAAACAACAAAATTCATAGGAGACCACTAAAGATGGTTGATGATCTTAGAATTCTTTACTTGGGGAAGAAAAATCATCTTCACAAGTCAAGAACACTTCAATGAGGTAGGCGTATCATTATCTAAGTCTGCAATCGAGAGACACCTTTGTCAATATCAATTCTGAGGGTTTAGCTCAAGATACAGGAACAGAAAGAACTTTTTGATTTTGCTGGAAAACATGTTCAGCTTGTACCAGACTGTTGGAAAGAGAAAAGTATGGAGAAGGAAAGCATGGACTCATGATCCAAAGCTTATCACATCATCTGTCAGACAACATGGAGGCAGTGTCATGGCACGGACATGTGGAACTGGATCAAATGCTACAAAACTGCACAGTACAGATGCACAATGACTCAAAACATACCGCTGAAGCAAACCAGAAGCTTCTTAAGGCAAAGAAATGGAATGTTCTTAAAAGGCAGAGTTAGTCACCTGAAAACAGAAATACAGACTGATTATAGTGTGTTAGTGTGTTAAGTTATTGTACTAAAATACTAAATTGCTACTAGGCTATAACCATTCAGGATTTCAAGGACTTCAATGAGGCCTACGGATGGGATGCGGCTCACTTATAATCGGATCAGGATAGATATCATGATCAGTCAGAAGAACCATGTACTCATGGTTATATGCACTCATAGTGACTCATAGGATTTTCCTATGATCATTTGTTTAATCTGTAAGCATGGCTGTGATCTCAACATGATAGCATGTGACATCTTTAGAAAAAGGATTACAGTTGTGGCAAAAAAGAAAGAAAGAAAACAAAACCTTAGTTAACTATTATACACAGATGACATGGATATATGACATATACTGTATATATCACAGACCATCTACTTCTGATACAGCCTTTAAATACCCATTTTTTTCGTTGTGTCCCCAGTTTGAACTGCATTACCACAATCTAGCCATACTGTACAGTACATACACGGACAATATCATCGCTATATCGACTATCCCTTCCCAACAAAAAGCATTTAATGCTCACTTTCCTATCAGATCCATGGTTCCACATTATGAATTATTCTTTTTTTTCTCAGCATTAGTGCCTCTGACACTTTCAACCATAACTAAATCATGTGAAATATGAAACTGGATGTATTATCCCTGCTACTTAAGCATCACTTTTGTATCTCCAAGCCCATTGTTTCATTTCTCACACAGGAAACCCAAACCTCGCTGTGTTATTAGAGTTACTGACAAGCCCTAAGCTCAGCTGCGATTCAGCTTAGATCAGCTCCGACCGTTTTTTTTTTTTTTTCCTGCTTGTGCTCACACTTTCTCTTTCTGCACATATTAAAGTGCCAGCATTTCCTTTGTATATCAGGCCCCAAGAGTTTTACACATATGGTAAAGAGTGTTATTTCTAGTTCCAATTATAGTCAAACAGAGGGGGGGATAAAGCATTGACAAAGAATTCCCATATTTTTCTCTCAGTTCTCTGGAGCTTAAAAGAGGCCACCCTCCTCCCCGCCTCCCACCCGTTTCTCCCACTTTCCCATATCTCCCTCTGTTCCCCCAAAGGAATGAAAGAGTCTCAACAGGAAACTGATAGTTAACAAAAGCTGTGACCATTTCCTGTCAGTCCCCTCGATGCATCCAGATGCCTGTATGGGAAAGATACAGTGCGAATTACAACAAAGAATCTTTCTGGCTGTCACCATTTCAGATGACAGAGAGCATGCGACGATAAGTCTCCGTGTATGCTCACGGGCTCGTGTGCAGATGGAGTGCCCTTTGTGAGTGATAGGAAAACTCATCCATTAAACAAAAGCAGGCCTCGAAGGTAACTTTTCCCATCAATATTTAATTCCCTTGTCACCGTGCTCCAGTTATCATGGCTTCCATCCAGCTTTCAGCTTCTCAAACCGTCGAGAGAAGTCGCTGCTTTTTTATTCTTTATATCCTTGACCTTGCGAAAAACTTATATCTTCTTTCTCAAGCACTCCTTCTCCCTGTGATGCTACAGTACACACACGTCTGATAAAATGTCCAGACCGTGCATTTAGCTGACGTTAACCTTGGCTAGGTATTGTCTGGGGCGATATCTTTGACCAGTGGATTCAATCAAATTCTCTAAAATCTCACGTACATGCAGACCTCCTTCTACATACAAAACACCCAGACCTTAAGTGTGTACTTGTACCCTATGTTTCATAATCCTGTCTAACGATTTAACTCCCAGAGCTATTTGGTGCTCAGCTCTGCCTGCCCCTAATCATCCCACTCGTCCTTCACCTCTGCAGTCAGCACATTCTTTCATTGGCGTCAAGTCTAATTAAAAATGCTATTTGTGGGCATCAGAAATCATACGCACAGAGCTTGGCTTCTCAGCTTGATCTGCCATGGGCTTTAAGACTCAGAGGTTTTAAGTCATCGTGCTATTATAGACGAGAGTCAAAAATTCTTTGTCATGAAAATGACGAATAAAGTGGCCTCATTTATAAACCTTTTACACTGTAAATGGCTTATAGTGCTTTTACACATTTAAACATTTTATACATTTACACATTCTAAAAAAAACAGATGAAACTATTTTTATCCTTTTATTGTATTACGTCGTGTAACATCTTCAAAACCGGTTCAGTATTCTCTGATTCAATAACAGCTATAACATTTTTAATGGCTTAAACAACAACAACAACAACAACAAAAAGTTCCCGAACCCTGAAGCAGTTCCTGACAATCCTGAAGTTAAAATGTTACTTTTATTTTACCAACGGACAGATTCATCGCTTCAGATCAGAGTTAAAGGAATAAAAAAAAAATCTGCATAAAAATGTTAAAGTTTTACGTTCATATTTAAGCTTTAGAGCCAGGTACAATCCGTTAAATAATCATAAATGGTTCATAACATCCCTATACATTATATATTCATGATCAGATGTGTGTATTAATAATAGAAACAGTAAAAAGACAAAATAAAACCGGCATATTAGACAATAACAGAATGTTTACCCAGGCTTTTGTGCGACTACATTAGAGCCGATCGTGTATTATTATTATTATTATATACCTTATTATAGAGATAACTTGTTCAGTTAAAGAAATCAAATATATTCTCGGGCGGTGACTTTATTGCCACATGGGTGCAGTCAATAACATCGGTTACTGTATATATAAAAAGCCTGCAGTTGCTTTGAATTGCTTATTCGTGTTGGATTGTTCACATTGTGTGTAAAGAAATTATGCAAATGGATTATTTTCACATTGTGTTCTGTTAGAGCTTGCACAAAACACGGGTTAGGGATGAACAGACCCCAGCCTGAAAAAGTGTTAGTGAGGTATAATCAACACAACAGCAACGCAGCATGACTCACAAACTGGTATTTATCATCTGTAGATAAGAATAGCCTCATTTTTTTGACAGAACATAAAGAATGATGTAGTTAACTAATGAGAAAAGGGATAAATGCTATAGAGGACTTGTAGACCCTAACAATTAATAAAAGACGGTGGTGGTGTGTGTGTGTGTGGTGGTGATTTGTGTATGTGTGGTGGTGGTGGTGGTGGTGGTGTGTGTGTGTTTGTGTGTGTGTGTTCACTGTTACAGGAACATAATACAGAGAAACTGTTAAATCCACAGACTTGATTATTTTCTAATAACAACACATACTGAATTTTTTTTACTAGAAAGAGAGCAGCGATATATTAACTGTTAGATATTATCTGCTGTGTTAGAAAATGAATCAACTTTCTGACCAATCAGAATCAAGCATTCTGTGGTGCGGTATAACTACACATAGCTAATCGGACAACGACGCGTCTATAGCTCAGGTACATTTTTAACCACGTATTGTTCCAGTCATCTTTTCTAATATCCTCAGAGCAAGTTCCATATCTAATTGACCTAAAACAACTGTAAAGTTTGGGGCAAGTCGTGGCCTAATGGTTAGAGAGTCTGACTCGTAATCCTAAGGTTGTTGGTTCGAGTCTCGGGCCGGCCATGACTGAGGTTCCATTGAGCAAGGCACCGAACCCCCCAACTGCTCCCCGGGTGCTGCCCCGGGAATGTGTGTTCACAGTGTGTGTGTGTTCACTGCTGTGTGTGTGCACTTTGGATGGGTTAAATGCAGAGAACAAATTCTGAGTATGGGTCACTGTACTTAGCCGTATGTCACGTCACTTTCACTGTAAAAAACGGATTAAAAAAGCATAAATTCCACAATCCTGAAAATTTCCTGACAATACTGAAGTTATTGCTTTACTTCGGTCTGTTTTAAAATGCCAACATCGGAAACTTCAGTATGTAAGAAAAAAATGATGTAACTACATATAGCTACTATGGGAACGATGTGACGACAGTTCAATTACACTTAAAAGCTAATTAACGGTTGAACCTAGTTAAAGTAATGCCGCAGGGGTCCATATCTCAGGCTGCCAGCACAGTCATTCATTTTGTTTGATGATGGTGAAGATGATGATGATGATGATGATGATGATTCTCCATTGTAGCCTCTCAGATCTCACAGTACTTACAGCACCTATTAATATACACATGGATGTCTGACCCAGTGAACCCATTACTGGAGGAGTTTTTCATATCCAGTTAATTTAATATAGCCGACGGCATTTATTTAACTGGATGTGGTATGTTATAAGGGATTTCAGCCAGGCTGGTTTAGAACTGAAGGACGTAAAGTATTATGTGTGTGGCATTAAGTGAAAAAAGGAAAGTGTGTGTGTGTGGGGGGGGTACCTTTAACAACACTTCCATTGTTCCAGGATTGCAGCGTGTGTTAGCTCACTAATACCAATCCGTCAGAGCTGAGGGTTAAGAGATTGGCCGTTTTTGCATGCATGATTCCCTGCTGATTCGGTATAATCCTCCTGGATTTATTCTCACTGCTCCTACCATGAATCTCCCTCCATATCTCCTGTCGCTCTACCTCACTCTCACTCTTTTTTTTTTTTTTTTGTAAGCATAAACTGTGAAGCGTAAGATGGCCACGGATGATCTCCTTTCCTCTGGGACACTTCTGACAGATCTGCATTCCTCACTGTGTATATTATCGACAGAGTGATAGTGAAAAAGAGAAGCAGAAGGACGACACAATAACAAACCTCGTCTGTCCATATATAAGGCTGCTCCGGCACATGTATAAACATGAGCAAAGCACACGTGGGATTGTACTGATACGGGCATGCGAACGTTATGACCCCCACACGTAAACAGAGCAAGGTGATTGTGTTCATGTGCCATGAAATGTATGTAGGGTTTGTGTTTGTAAACCGTTGCTGAAATGTTAGATAGACAGCTCAGTTTGAGCAGTCAAAAAAAAAATATAAAAAAAAGTACAATAACATGAGGAAAAGCTTGGAGGTCCAGTCTCGAAAGATATATTTCAAGGCCAAATATTTACAGCATTTGACAGACACCCTTATCCAGAGAGACTTACATTTTATTATACAACTGAGGGCTAAGGGCCTTTCTCAGGGGCCCAACAGTGGCAGATTTGTGGACCTGGTATGCAAACTCATGATCTTCCGATCAATAGTCCAACACCTAATCCACCAGGTCCACTAATCCCTGATATGGACCTGAATGACTACAACACTGAATTATTTCTGTAATGAACGACTGAAATGTTTCACCACATAAACTCTTCCTGATACACTACTGTTTCTAAATTAACAGCTTTTTTTTTTTTTAAAAAGGTTCTTTACTTTCAGCTTTTTTTAACCTGCTTGTTTTATTTTTGCAGCAGATTCGACATTAAAATCATGCAAATGATCCAGAATTTGAACTAATTACATTTTCGTTAAACCCGTCCTACTCTAAACGAGCCCCTATTCATCGCAGGACCGGATTGTTAGCGCGCAGGGTTGAAAGGGTTAAAAGCAATCAAATTTGTACTGCCGTGTAAACAAAGCCAGTGAAACATGATGTACGCAGTGTTTTATAGTTTAATCAGATTTAGCAATTGTTGTAATCTTCTGGCTTGGTGCCAACTAGGCATGCACTCATAATAAGTCTAAATTACTGCTTTAGGGACGGCACAGGTAGCAGTAATGCCTCACTGCTCCAGCGTCTGGGGTTCCACCTGAGCTCAGGTTACTGTCTGTGCTGTTTATCATGTTCCCTTCATGTATATTAGGGTTTCCATGCCAGTAGGTGGTTTGATTACTATACATTGCCTGTGTGTGTGTGTGTGTGTGTGTGTGTGTGTGTGTGTGTTTGCTTTTGTGAATGATCAGTACCAGAAAATTCAGACTATGTAAAAAAAAAAATCAGTATACTCTAATTTCTCAGGACAGACAAAATAGTTCTGACAATGAGCCTCTTTTATCCAGAGCATTTATGGTTTAGAGACAGCGTCACTGAAGAAAAGACAGGAGTCAGAGCTAGAGGTAGCCGAGCTGAAGATGTTGAGGTTCTCTTTGATTGGAGATTCTCCAACAAGATTGGACAGGATTAGGAAGGAGTACATCAGAGGGACAACCCATGTTGGACATTTGGGGGACAAAGTTTGGGATGCCAGATTAAGATGGTTTGGACATGTTCAGAGGAGGGAGAGTGAGTATATTGGTAGGAGAATGTTGGACATGGAGCTGCCAGGCAGGAGGCAAAGAGGAAGGCCAAAGAGGAGGTATATGGATGTTGAGGATGCAGAAGATAGGGATAGGTAGAGAGAGATGATTCGCTGTAGCGACCCCTAAAGGGAAAAGCCGAAAGAAGAAGAAGAAGAAGAAGATTTACACAATATTTTTTTTTATTCTTTTAAATAAATGTTTTCCTTCTGCTGTTTCTTGCCACAGGAGTGAGACAAAATTTCTTTATCTTTTGCCGTTTAGTTGTCATTTCATGTTTTTAGCTCTGTAAGCGTTTCCTTTTATGGAGTTTTGACTGGAATCTCACTGAGATTCACAAATACACTGTAAATATACACTGTATAGCCAAAATAATATATAGAAACCTGATCACAACTTTATGAACATCTCATTCCAAGACTATACAGTAGGTAGTAATTTGGAGACTCTTAACACACTCTTTCTTTTTTTTTGGGACGGAATGTTCTGGGACACCTCGATGTGGGATTCGAATCAGATCTGTGGGAATTTGTGCTCATACGTTTAATAGAGCATTTGGCACTCATGTTGGATGAGAGTGCCTGATTTCCAAAAGACGTACTAATTCAACTCGGAGGTGTTCAGTGGGCTTAAAGTAAAGAGGAAGTAAAGAGACCAAACGCTATTCTTTATTCCTCCTCCACCGCACCTAGATTTGTACACCAGTCTGCCAGATTCAAGCGTGATTCATTTCCATCCTGCACACACACACACACACACACACACACACACACACACACACACACACACACACACACACACACACACACACACACACACACACACACAAAACCATAATTAATACATTCAGAAACAGGAAGAGCTTGGAAACATGGTTGAGGGACTCTTGGATTGTGTGTGTGCGGTTTTGCCTAATTAACTGGTATCCCGGTTTCCCATGGTTATTTTAATTGCCTCATATATTTCCTGTTATACACACACACACACACACACACACACACACACACACACACACACACACACACACACACACACACACACACACACACACACACACACACACACACACACACAGGTGCACCCACATCCTTCTCTAATTTAGTAATTCAATACAGCTGCCTTTAAAGTTAGCCCTGGCACTGTGCCACATGGGGTAAAGGGCTTTGTGTGTGTATGTGTGTGTTTTTTGCGTGTGTGTGATTCATCTGTGTTGTGGAGGGGTCCAGGGCACAGCTGCAGAAATCTATACCTTCACTGTAAACACATCCATACTTCTGACCCACATGTGTTTGTCTCTCTAGATGTGTTTTTGTCTGAGTGTGTGTGTGTGTGTAAAATCATCTCGTATGTGGTATTGCTCTATACAGGTCCTGCCCTGTTTGCCCACTCAATTTCCTGGGAATCAGCAGGCCTCGTTTCAAAGATAGTATTAGAAGCGGACACATCTGTATGTCTGTATTTTGTTACAGCGTATAATAGTTTGTTTTTACATATGCACGTGTGTGCGTGTGTGTGTGTCTGTGTGTTCAACTATAAAATCTGTACTTTATTGGTCTCTTTGTCTTGATGCCAGCAGTTACTGGCATCAAAATTCTGTGTTATCCCAAAGTTGGGATAACACAGAATTTTAGTGGTTGAAGATAACAGCTTCGAGTTCTAGGCGCTTATGTACAAGCACTTGTGGTATCTCAGAGAGGAGAAATAGGTTCGCTATCAGCATTTATTCTGGAAATCATTACCTTTTACTGTAAGAGCAAACCATTTTGCTCTTCTTAGAACTCCTCTATGATTCTTTTTGCCCTTAACAGGCAAGATAAAAACAGAAATACTTCTGAAAAACTTCAAATTCTTAAATCCATGAGTGTCTACTTTTACATGAGCTTCATATCAAACACGTAGAGTGGGACATGAAGAAGACATTCAATGCTGTAAGAGAATAAACCGACAAGGGCGACGAGCTTAATGAAGAAGAAGTTTATTCCATTGTAGCAGTGACGAAATACGTGAAGTATTCATCGGAGTCAAGAAGACAAATCCTGCTCAAAAATTTTTTAATATTTTAGAATTTTAGTTTTTCCACTTCGTAGATTAAATGGGGTTTTAATTTAAATGTATATGGAGTGTAAGAACCGTGTATCTCCCAGATTGGCCGAGTGATATCGCCCTCCAGCTGGATCATGCTCACGTACAACATGGCTTGGTGTTGTGACAGGTTTTATCTCCTAAATGTTCAGGTGATACTATTGTTTATACAGTAATCACAGTCACGTATACCCTTCGTTTAGTGACGGTCCTTGATGTCCTGCTGTCGCTCCCATGCTAACCATTTATCAAGGTTATTCATTTAGAGGTTTAAACGTATTGTCTTATGATATTTAAGCCTTTTAGGCAATGAGATCTTCCTGACGTGTATCTTGGAGTGGAATCTAGGTGCATAAAATCTGTAATTTCTTACAATGCTACAAACATGGACACATGCAAAACAGGCCCATTTTTTGACCTCTAGTAAAGAGTTAAAGAATTATACCTGACAATTTTATGCCTGGGGCACGGTGGCTTAGTGGTTAGCACGTTTGCCTCACACCTCCAGGGTTGGGGGTTCGATTCCCGCCTCCGCCTTTTGTGTGTGTGGAGTGAATGAATTTTATCCCTTTATTGATTCACTTAATGTTTTTGCACCATTCTTGAAAGTTATATCTGTTTTTGTTCCTTCTTGTTTCACTTTTGAATCAGTACATGATTCTTAATGTACATCATTCACACAAGCAGCGTATGCGTGTGAGCTTTATTTAGACGATTAGACGTGCCTGTCTGTCCGTATGGATCCACTTAAAACGCCAAAGCTGCATGAGGTGAATTGTGATTGACTGATTACCTGATTAGGCCGGGCATGATAGAAATGTGCAAATGCAGCTAATGCATAGGTAGCACTATTATAGGATTAGCATAAGGCACTGCTTCTCTACAGTATGTCTCATGTACAGTATGTGTCTAAAAGCAGGTCAGCTCACCTGAGACAAATATATGTTACGCTTTGGGAGCCTGAGAGCTAGAAGTGTATGCAAACCCTGTGCTATATGCATGTGTTTAATATGTATCTACACATTCATCGTCATGGCATCAGTGAGAGCGGAGACAGCATCCCCTCAGGCTTCTGATATGGGAAAATTCTATCTATAGCGTGTGTGTGTGTGTGTGTGTGTGTGTGTGTGTGTGTGTGTGTGTGTGTGTGTGTGTGTGTGTGTGTTTGTTTTCTGTGCATTAGATCTGGATTTGGCTCGAGCCAGTATGGACATTGTAATATGTTAATGAGTTTACCTGCTGGCGTGCGGTTCCCATGCCTCGCTTTATTCATTTACATAATCACCCCTGCATGCAGTAGAGCCTTATTTCCTCTGGACTCACCCTTCGTATCCCTCATGCTTTATCTCATTATTGACAAACATATGTGCAGTATGCCAGCAACTCTTGTATTTTATTTTGCAGGAGTTATAGTTACTGCTCATTGGTCATGGTGTGTTGGCCGCAGTGGAAAACAAATGTTGTCTATATTCAGGCTTAAATTTAAGAAATAAGGTTATGATTAGTATATTTGTAGTGATATTGCTGCAAAATAAGTATTCTAATAATATTTGTTGATAAAAAGTAGGCCCTTAACCTTTCGATCTTGGAAATGGAAGAAATAAAAGGAAAGGCTTTTTCTTATTATTTATGGATAGAAAATCTTATGTTTACTACTATGAGCTTTACTTGTTGCACTTGATCTCTGCTAGTTATTTTTGACTTTCAGTTTATTCCTATCAATCAACTAAACCTGATTGGCTGACAGTTCAATTCAAAACAATGTAAATCCGAAGGCACAGCACGGTACAGAACCCAAGTAGAAACCTGTACTGTAGGAGGTGGTGCGAGGTCAGTTGCTCTGAAACTGTGCTGCGATCCTCGTAAATGTAAATGCAGCTCATGCTCTGGTTCGCACTTTAAGGAAGGAAGTAACCTGCGTGTGTGTGTTATCCAATGATGACATCATTAGATTCCACAACACACGTGTGACATGAGTGAGATTATTATATAATAATAATAAAAAAAAATTAGGTTAGTCAATATGGCGTTCTCTATGCGTGTTTAGGGGGGCACGGTGGCTTAGTGGTTAGCATGTTGCCTCACAACTCCAGGGTTTGGGGTTCGATTCTCGCCTCCGCCTTGTGTGTGTGGAGTTTGCATGTTCTCCCAGTGCCTCGGGGGTTTCCTCCGGGTACTCCGGTTTCCTCCCCCGGTCCAAAGACATGCATGGTAGGTCGATTGGCATCTCTGGAAAATTGTCCGTAGTGTGTGATTGTGTGATTGAATGAGAGTGTGTGTGTGTGCCCTGCGATGTGTTGGCACTCTGTCCAGGGTGTATCCTGCCTCGATGCCCAATGTTCGGATGAAGTTCGGATAAGCGGTAGAAAATGAATGAATGAATATGCATGTTTGTAAAGATGTACATTTAAGACCCAAGATGTTTATCATCATTATATGGTTTTAGACCATAGAGTGATATTCCTACTTTGCAAGTCTCCACAGAAAGTAATAAATAATAGTAAAAAAATATGAACATTTTAAAAGTTAAATGCAAATGCAATAGATTCAGGTGTGTCTAGGGTTAGACCAATGCTGCAGGGGTGCCAGGTCCTCGGCAAACATTCCCCAGTCAAATTGAGATTGATTTCTTTTTAAAAAAGCAAGGGGTTGTCCATCCAAACATTGTTTATTTTATTGCCATTTATCTCTGTTATTTTATTATGCAGAAACAGATCAGTTTATTATTTGTTCATCATTATTCACCAAATTATTCATCTACTGATCAGAGGGTTTTGAGTTGAATCCCAGATCCACCAAGGTGCCACTGCTGGGCCCCGTGAGCAAGGCCCTTAACCCTTAGTTGTATAAAATGGACTAAAAAATGAAGTCGCTCTGGATAAGGGCTATTGCCAAATGGCATAAATGTAATATAAGTACTACCTCTTTGCCTGGATTACAGGGATAAAAATAACTAGACACAGTTTATGGGATTGGTGTCAGTGATGGATTTTCTGTCTGTCAAATATCAAACAAATATCATATAATTATGTGATTAGTCTCATCACTAAACTCTTGTCAGTTTTCAGGATTCATGTTGTTCATGATGGCAGATTTTTATTGAACACGTGCTACAGTTTATTTACAGTCGCATGTGTCATGTGGCAGCTCGGACATAGCTTGTAAATCTGATGTATGTAGTGTCTAAAAATTCAAACAAAAAAACAACAACATAATATCTATATTCCAGAAATAACCATTTGGGACTGTCTTAATGTATTCCATTGGGATGTCCCACCCTAAATCCCTCACTGGATGTGCTGTAAAGGATATGAGGTCAGATTAACTGTTGAACTTGGCTCTGACAAATGATACGATGGAGTCTGGAATGATGATTTGGATTACTTGGATTAAACCTCTTATAAATAGCAAATAAGTGAAGAAAAGAAAAGGTGAGAAACGGTATAATGTACAGAAGCTCCTGGGAACGGCTTGGCTTGAGAAGGGATAATGAGAATGCTTGCAGCCTTGACCATGGAGCTTTAACTAAAACCAGTAGAATTGTAAGCAGTTTGCCAATTATTTGGTGAAAGAAATGAGAATTATTTATCTGCTACAGCATGATGTATGGCACTGACTTGACGTAAACGGAAACTATTGAATGATCATTATTACAAATAATCTCCAGGTAATATTAAATGTATCCTTTGGAGAATTTTGATGATTAGGAATTATATTCTTGGTATTTAGTTCACATTACTATTCACGTTATTATACACAATGCAAACGTGAGCTTACATACATAAACAGGTCACTCGGGAGAAATTTGCGCTTTATTCGTAACTATGTACATATGATGGGGCATTCTGCATGTATGTATGCGTATGTCGCCGTCTGTCGCCGTCTGTCGCTCACAAACAGACACATGCAGTCCCACGAGGCTGGCATGTGCTCTTTATTGTTGTATAATGTGCCGATGTGTCTAAAGAGACGTGCTGTAACATACATATTTCATAACCTGTTGTGAAGCGCTCATTACTGGCCTTGTGCAAGGCAGTGAAAGGGAATGAATCTGTATTCTCATAGACAGGCTTTATCCCTTCTGTTCACCTGAATTACAACACAAGCCCAGAACACAGGTAAGATGGACTGGGATTTTAAGCGCTATTCATAAAAGTAGCGCTGTTGCATCTTTGTGTGGTAGACACACAAATACAAAGCAGTACAGATGTACATGCTTTTAGACCGAAAGTATGCAGGCAACCTACTGGCATGAAATTAGACCCACAGTGACATGGGACAAACTCCGTATAGACAGTAACCCAAGCACTGAATCAACCTGGTGATCAACCCCCAGTACACCAACAATATCTTAATGAGTTCTTAAGTGGTTTTATCCACTCTGCTGGGGATTGATCTGCATGGACAGCCAGTGACTCATGGGCTTGTTGTGGATGGGGATGTCCGGAGACTGTCACGCCTTCTTTGAACCACTGTTGCGCCAGCCAGCTTTACGGTCAAATCTTCATGAGTGATCATTTGAAGACTTCGGCAGAAAGGAATTAGTGTTGTGTCTGTGGTGAACTCGGAATTTGCTCTGACCTATTAGTTCCTCAGGAGCTTTTGGTTGCTTAAATCCCACTCAACTACAAACATCTGTAGAAATTACATTATTTACATTTATATTATTTTCTGTCCAGTGTCATTCAAATGAGGAGGAAGTTCAATGAAAATGTCTTTATTCTGTTTTATATTCTGTTTAGCTTCTGTGAGACAATGTGCATTGTTAAATGTGCTATAGAAAAAGATTTAACTGAATATTATCCATCCAACTATTCTCTATACTGCTTATCCTACCGGGTCATTGGGAACCTGGGAACCTGTAGCCTATCCCAGGAGCCTCAGGGCACAGGGCAGGGTATTACAAGGCAGAATCACACACACTCCAGACAATTTATATTCATCTACAATGAATGTCTTTTGACTGGGGAGGAAACCAGAATGCCTGGAGGAGGCCCCCAGGCACAGGGAGAACATGCAAACTCCATGCACATTGCAGAGGCAGGAATCGAACCCCCAACCATGGAGGTGTGAGGCAAACATGCTAAATACCACACCACCATGTCCCACCCCTGCCCCTGCCTCTCGCCTTTGCCCCTCATCCTTGCCCCTCACCCCCCAAATGAACAATCTGTGTTTGAGGCACCGATAGATAGATAGACAGACAGACAGACAGACAGACAGACAGACAGACAGATAGATAGATAGATAGATAGATAGATAGATAGATAGATAGATAGATAGATAGATAGATAGATAGATAGATAGATAGATAGATAGATAGATTTTATATATAAAATATGGTGCATTGTTGTTAAAAAATGAATGTCAGGGTGGTGAGATATGCTCATAGCTGTTTGACTATTTTCCAATTGCAGACTACAGAATTTGTATAAATTAAAGATCAACAATGTAATCTGAATCAGTTTAAAGTGATTCTTAACATTGTTGAAAGTATAAAAAATAATTCACTCGTGTCTGGATATTTACGTGGTGAGTCAATTGTTCGGTGGAAGCTGTTACCATAGAAACGATAACGTATTAGTATGAGCGCTTTTGCCTTGCAGGTGAAACTGTCAGAGCTGCTGTTATAGGACATGAATCAACACCTTCAACGTCAGAGCTGACTAAACCATTCATGAAAGTAATTTACAAAAATATGTATTCTATATAAATATTTTATGCTTGAATTTTGCGTGTGCCTTCTAGTTTCATTAGAAACGGTATACATGACTTTTGTTAATGGTCAACAGTTTTTCTGTGTTCATTTCTCAGAATTTTAATCAGATATATTACCTGGAGATGTGATGCGTAGAGTTTGGGTTCAAAATGTCAGAGTAATGCTTTAAAGCAGTGTGTGTGTGTGTGTGTGTGTGTGTGTGTGTGTGTGTGTGTGTGTGTGTGTGTGTGTGTGTGTCACAGGAAGAATTTGTGCATAAATGTCAGGCTGTTAGCTCTCACCTGCTCAGCTCTGTGACTGGAACAGAATTTGCTTTACTTGTAAATTGCTTCAGATGAAAACGTCTGCTAAATGGGTAAATAAACACATGTAAATGTGACTCCAAACAGTTATGTTTTGTCTACGGGGTGATTCTGACAGGATGATTAATCATTCCTTTGCTGTCCAGGACTCTCTCTCTCTCTCTCTCTCTCTCTCTCTCTCTCTCTCTCTCTCTCTCTCTCTCTCTCTCCTCCATCCTCCCTCCTGTGTCTTGTTCTTTGTTCTTCATCTTTGCTCACTTTCCTGTTACTCATACTCCATCAGGTCAGTTTGTTGTGTCGGCATTTCATGCCAAGTTGTGGCACTTGTACGTGGCACAAAGCACCTGTTCCTCTGTTCCCTGATGAGTTTTCACAGCAGAGCTGCTCTCTGATTCAGCTCTCTTCCCGCCCATCCTTTCTCTCTTTCTCCCTCTCTCCCTCCCTCTTTCCTTCCTTCTCTCCCTTCCTCCTGCCACCTTTTGTTCCTTTCTTCTTTTGTTAGCTCGTGTGTATATAAATGTGGCACGCTTAAAACCTGCTCTGCAGAACTGCTTTGTTCTCTGAACAGTTACAAGCCACTTTTCCTACCAATATTTTCCCAGACTATTCTATTCTCGCTCTTCATGCCTGTTTTTTTAAAGTCTGCAGTTTACATGTTTACGTTTCTCTTATCATTTCTCAATTCCAGCCTTTTTTTTTAAACAGAACCCCAGAACACTGACATTATAATAAAGAGTCTTTACTATCCAGGGAAAAAAATATAAAACATATTTGCTGGTTTTAAATCTCCACCTTCTCTAAGCCTTCTTCCCTGCATGCAGCCAAAGGATTAGAGGCAACAGGATGCTGGAATTTTGTGCTAAGATATATGACACGATTTTATAAGCTGAGCACTTGGACACATTCCGACGGGATGGATATCTCGTCTCTTCTCCTTTCTTCTGCTTTTCCATCCAGGAACCCGTTGCTCACAGCATCTCCATTGATCCTGACAAGAACAGCCAAGAAGACTTGGCTTAATCATGATCCACCCTTCATGTCTCTCTCTCGGCATAAACGGTAATCTCAGCACTCCGCTTCGTGTTTCACACTGCTCCTCTTCTCAGCCTGGCTTTAAGAGAAGAATTCTTATGAATATTTGATACACTCATGCTTATATAAGCAGCAAGCGAGTGTAAGGGCCAGCTTTTTTTTTTTTTTTGTATGCCTGACTCACAACCCTACTTTGGTTGCAACTGAGAAGAACACCGACACACACACACACACACACACACACACACACACACACACACACACACACACACACACACACACACACACACACACACACACACACACACACACACACACATATACACACACACACACACACATATTCAGGCTTATGTAAACAGCATGCTACACACAAACGCACACCAGACACACTACTGTTTTCTCTCTCACTCGCACGCTTAGTCATGTACAGACTGGACAACAGCAGAACAACAACAGCTGCCCTGTCAGCTACCGTCCTGCCTTCAGGCTCGTCTCACACCCTGCTACTGACTGCTTAGAATTCCCACAAACCATTTGGGACGGTCACAATGGTCAGAATGTACCAAAGGATCAGTGTACTCTGAATAGGTTTAAGCATCCGATGCTGCTGGAGCATGAGTATAAGATACGTCTTAAGATTAATGGTTTGTGCTCACTTGCAAATTTTTGCCAGGGCCTGCCATCATGCCGCGACTCTCTGCTCGCTGCCGGTCGTGTTTTCTAATACCGTTCACTCTCTCACAGCCTCACTGTCATTGTCATGTTAAGTCATTCATCCTGAAGACTTCTCTATGGTAGGAAACTTAAAAGTAACAGCTTTGAATAAATATATAAAGACAAATGCCAAGATGTTCTCATGCTGCTGTTTTTGTTTGTGCAATCAGATTCATCTGTTTTTAGCATTTGTCTTCCAACCGTTATTATCATCGCTGGCTTGGTTTCATTCTCTTCTTCAAAAGAAAAGTAACTTGTCTTATCTTTTCCTTTTACTAGCTTGAAGCCAGTTTAAAATGCCAAAGCTCTTCCAGTGCATCGGCCCTGAGGTTCTTAGCCAATTATCGCTGTACACGTATGTAAATTTCTGCTGTTGTGTGAATTATACACTTCCTCCTTTTCCCCACGCTCATCCTCTTTACCCTTTTTTTTTCTCCCACTCATTATTTTCATCAGGATCAAAGAAGGTCCTTTTTCCTCTCACATAGAGAAATCCCCTTTGGGACTTTGCCTTGCGTGTCTGCTGAGGGAGACTTGCTTGAACCGTCTTTGTGTATGCCGGTCCAAATCTCCAGCTTTCCTCCACCGAGCTTTTTGCTGTGTGAAGAATGTGTCTGTCCGATTACCGGGAGCTCAGAACCGCACAATAGTCCGTCCTCTGAGTGTGTTTCTTACCCCGAAATAGGAACACACACTCACCACCACATTCATTTTTCATAGGCTTACTTCTCGATGTGACGGCCTCCGGATGTGGCTTCGGGGTAAGGCAAATGCGCATGAATTGTGCATGAAGACGATTCAGACGTTCCCAAAAGTCCCTCCGCTTGCTCAGGACAGGCAGACCTCAGGCAGAGGAGTTGGACTAGGACAAAGTTTTCAGACAAAAAAAAACAAGCAACAAAAAAGTTTTTTTTAGATGTTTTCCAAATCAGGTCTGGTCACTTTTATTGTACAGAATATTTAAAGACAAGCATTGGCTGATGATGTTGGCGTTGATTGTAGGGGTCACCACAGTGGATCAAATGGTCCGGGCCACGGAAATTAGAGTGTAAGACTGTGCTGCTGGACAATCAGGAAGTAGATTAGTATTAACCCTTTATCTGTCTTCCTCACCATATATGACTTAGAGTTCAGGGTTAAGGGCCTTGCTCAAGGGCCCAGAACTGGCAGGTTGGTGGCCCTGGAATTTTGCAAACTTCTGATCGGTTTCCAAGATTTACTAACAAAATTATGTCTATATTACTGATGAGCTCATGATCAAATCCCATAAACCTAAAGCAAGATTTACCTTAAACCGAACATTTAGTGTACACTGTACTGTAGATTTTTATATTTAGATAAAAGCATAAATATTTAAAAAAGCTTGTAATTTTTTTAGCCGAATGTTATCAAGTAATAACATTTCTTCATTGGTTCCTAAAACTAAAGGTTTAGTGCACTTACTCTATTATTTTGGGATTTCTACAGTACAAATCTACAGTTGTTGATATTGCGAAGGATCTTTAAAGATCTGGTTAAAGTAAAAGTATCTCCAATACAGTCCAGAGGCTTTAATGTCAACCTCTGAGAGAGATTAATGCGATTCTGCTGAGGAAGCGACTGCTTATGACTGGAACTGATACGTTTCATGGATGTTCCACATATTTATGTAACTATAAACAGGTAAAAAGTATAAAGTATCATTCAGTACTAAATTAAAATTGCTGTGGTGTAAGAGGAATAAAAGGGTGTGAGGAAAAAGGAAATAATCGACTTCAGGGTCGGGCAACTCTGCAATGAGAAGATAAAGCAAATAAAAATGTTTAAGTTTAAGTTCATACATCTGGCATTTTATGTACATGTACATAGATCTATCTATCTATCTATCTATCTATCTATCTATCTATCTATCTATCTATCTATCTATCTATCTATCTATCTATCTATCTATCTATTTCTCAACCTTAAACCTGCTATGGACCTACTTCATCAAATGCTAACACTAAAAATAAAACACTAGTATTTTATTTTTTACCTCTAATAAAAGACTGTGGTACAAAATACTCAACTACTTAACTCAGGGTTAGCATTTAAGAGTTAGCATTTAACATTTTTATGAATTCATCTAGCATAAACATACAAAGCTCAAAGTAAAAATGAGAAAGAAAAGAAAGAAAATCACATTTTAAATGATAAATTTTAATTACTGAAGGTAAATTAATGCTTTTTTCGCCAACTAACCGCAAAGCGTGGGAAACCATCAGCTAAAACATGGGCAGATTAGCACCAAAAGCTAAATCTTTGAGGGACTTATTAGCTGCTCGCTCTTGCATCTTAATTGGACCATAAATGAGTACTTTAATAAGGACAGGCACACTTGGACAGTAAACCTATTAAGCCTATAGATAAAAGAATCCTAGATAGCACTAGTATTAAGTGTAAAACATAAATATGTGCTGTGCTGAATTAATTAGCATGCTAACCATTTTGACCTTTGATGTATAAGATTATAGGCAATAAAACAAAGCCGAAATAAAACCATGTTCAATTCCGTTGTCCACCGTAGAGTTAATAATAAATCTTTCTTAATTCACTGCGACTTGTTTCTTCGTTAGCTAAAATACAGGACGAGAGCGTTCCGAAACTTTTGAGTGGCAGTATGTGTATTTGGGAAGTGTTTAGCTTTTCTACTCGCAAGGCATTTCATGTCATGTATTAAATATATTCGCCTATGTACTATGTATTTCTTTTCCCTCGTGCCTCAGGTACTCTCTCTCTCTCTCTCTCTCTCTCTCTCTCTCTCTCTCTCTCTCTCTCTCTCTCTCTCTCTCACTCTCTCTCTCTGCTAGCTGTTTATCGCCAGAGGGTATAAAAATGTGTCAGTGTGTGTTTGACTACCACACTGCTTATGTAACCCAGATTTGTGTGCGGAATTGAGATTTAGTTCGTTCTGCTGCAGCATGGATCTGGTTTATAGCTGCAGAGCCACGAGGGCATTGTAGGAGACTCCGGGAAAACACACAGGAAACGTATGGGTCGAGTCTAAAAGGACAAAGCTGTGTATGTGTGCAGAGATGGCGTTGACCTCAGTAATGCAGGTTATGTCTTCCATCAGTACAGCGTCCTCGGCATGAGGTACGGGTTAATGGACAGTGCAGGCCTCTGTCTGACAGCCTAATAACTGCAGAGCGAGGAAAAAAGATGGAGGGAGGAAAAAGAAAAGAAAAAAATAAACACAATGCAAAGAGTGTTCTAGTCTCAGAACGAACTTGAGAAACTCTTACAGGGTTCAAATGTAGACCGATCAGAAGAGGAGAAGGAATTAGGAAAGGAATTACATACGCAAATAGGATGTATCTTAAAGATTAATACGGCTAGAATGCCTCCAGGCTTCTAACTTGATGTCCTCTCGCGTTGTTACTCATTCCTTGCAGGTTGTTAAGATTATTAAGATAGATTGTGATCCTACATCCGAATCGCTGAACATCATCGTCAGAAGCTCTAATAACTGTTTAATGGCCCAAGGGTCTCCCATAAAGATATGTTCAGGGTGTGCGCGAGTTTCAAGGTTGATCCCGCACCATGGCATGGCCACGCATGCTCCTTTTTTTTTTTCTTTCTACTGTATCAGCATAAATTGTATCTTAAGGAAAAGGACATTAGTGATGATGAATGAATTTTACATTCCATTAATCACTCGGGTGAAAGGTTTGTGGTGTAGGAAACAGAAAGAGCGAGAGATTCCTTCCTTTGTTTGCCATCCAGTCGCTCACATATGATTTATTCTCCCATGGGTAAACACCGCCTGAGAAAAAAAAAAAAGAAAAAAAATTACTCAAGTGAAATTGACAAAGTGAAGCATGTAACGTACACATGAGCTGGGTTTGTGGGATATTTCGAAAATACACACGTCTTTAATGCTGGAGGTCTATCAGTAATTGCATGTCTGTATTTTTTGTCCCTTGCTTAAAGAGGTGTGACCAATTAATGTTCCTCTCTTCTTTAAAGAGAGTAACAGTGTGGTTTATTGACAGAAAGGGGTTTTAATTAGAAAATCCATTTTCTGCTTAAACACTTTCCCATTCAGTCATTCGAACCGTATACGAATCATATAATTCAATAGTATTCCCAATTCATGCTAAGTTTGTCTTCTATTTTTTCTGTTTAATGCATGAACTGGACTTTCTTTCGTTAGTTTGTGTCTATCGGTGTACGAATGTTTTATCCGTCACATCAAACGTATTTTGTTATTAATTCTCAGAGCTCTGATGAGAACGAATTTGTTTCCAAGACTTCTTTTCCTTTCTCTCTATCTGTGTTGTAGTGCAACTTTTATTTAGATTTCCCATTTGAACATGTCGCCTGGCTGGAGATGGGATTTCTTTGTTCCCATCGCCGCCGTGGAAACACAGGGACCAGAAGAACGCAGGTAACAAAAGATGATGTCTGGTTACTTTAGAGGCTTGAAAAATAACCTCTGAGCCTAATTTCCTTCTCCCGCTCTAATTAATCGCGAATATTAATAATTAGATCCAGTTTATTTCTCTGGGGGATTCCTTTTAATTCACATTCTTCAGATCACACACACACACGCACACACACACACACACACACACACACACACACACACACACACACACACACACACATATGTATATACATATATAGGTGGTCGGTATGATTTAACATGTTTATGTCATTAAATTTTAAACGTTATCTGCAAAGTTATAGAGCATGACTTTCACCCAAAAATTGCTTTGCTAATATTTACGTTATCGTCCATTTTAAATCACCGTCAGTGTTGTTGGAAAGAGTAAGGGGGAGCGACACAGTTACTGAGATTGAAAGGAATAATAATATTGGGTTCCATCATCTGCAGGATCTTAATTACACAGAAGATGACCTGGACAGTTAAGAGCGAGCGGTGAAGTCAGGGCTGATAAACTCTCTGGCAGTTCTCTAATCATCCTCCTCCCCTTAGGGAGAATGAGTGTCTCCGGATGGCGGGAATGAGGGAGTGGGTTGTCTGACTGAAACAGGTGGGCTGGTGTTTTTTGGCAGATTTCCTTTCGCACATTTCTCCTTTCTGTCCTTCTCTTTTAACAAAGCTGTCCTTGTGCAAAGTGTGAGTTGTGTAGCTTTTACGTGTGTGTGTTTTCTGTTTTGTTTGTTGTTGTGCTTTGTACTACACGGATGTCTTGGTCTCGTATGGATTGGATTACCATTATGCTTTTTACCATTAAGCAGCTAAGCATTTGATAATCTGAGGGCATAAGATCCTGAAGCCCGAGTCTACAAAACAAGCTGTATTTATTTCAGCGTTTCAAAGTAAATATTACATCTCTCCAAATTTTATTGTATTTGAAATATTCATTCATTCTTTCTTTCATTTTCTACCGCTTATCCGAACTTCTCGCGTCACGGGGAGCCTGTGCCTATCTCAGGCGTCATCGGGCATCGAGGCAGGATACACCCTGGACGGAGTGCCAACCCATCGCAGGGCACACACACTCTCATTCACTCACACACACACACACACACTATGGACAATTTTCCAGAGATGCCAATCAACCTACCATGCATGTCTTTGGACCGGGGGAGGAAACCGGAGAACCCGGAGGAAACACGCGAGGCATGGAACACGCGAGGCATGGAACACGCAAACTCCACACACACAAGGTGGAGGCGGGAATCGAACCCCCAACCCTAGAGGTGTGAGGCGAACGTGCTAACCACTAAGCCACCGTGCACCCCGCAATTGAAATATACACAATTTAATAAAAGGAATTAATGACATTAGTAAATATCACATATTATTGGCCATAAATTTAAAAGATATGTTAATATTTCCATGTGAATTGTTACACATTTTCAGAATTGCGTTATTCAAGATTTCAGGATTCACCATTTCATTTGGCCTCAGGGGTTTCCTCTGGATACTCCGGTTTCCTTCCCCAGTCTAAAGACATGTTATGATATAAGGAAGAAACCTTGAGAGGAACCAGACTCAGAAGTGAACCTCATCCTCATTTGAGTGACACTGGACAGGAAACAATGTAAATGTAAATGATGTCAGCAGTTTGTAGGTCAGGGTGATTTCTGAGATCATTACAGACTTAACACTGGTGTCGAGAATGCATGGATGTGTGGAAGAACTATGTTTTTTTTTTCTTAAAGAATAAAAATAATAAGAAAGAAATAGAGTTAATAGAATGTGATATGCAGTATGTTTACATATTACATATAATAGCCTGATGTGCAGTTGTGTTGCATGTAGTAACAGTTCCGATTGTGCAAACGTTACAGAAAGGAAAGTCATATGTAGTAACAGTAAAGCACATTATACTGAGTTCTAATGAAGTAAATGAGTCTATATGGAATCCTAAGGGATTTGTGAGATGGACAAGTCTGTGTTAAGGAGTGTGATGGCCTGAGGGAAGAAACTCCTCTTGAGGCTCTCAGTTCTAGCCATCAGGTTGTGGAAGCATTTGCATCAGGCTGAACAGGCAGCTACTGGGATTGGTGGAGTTGTTGATAATCTTTTTTTTTCTTTCAGTAAAATCCAGAACATTGCTTATAAACACAAGAAATTGCATTTAAGGCACAAAAAATATAGATAGCAAATAAGGACTTAAGCTGTAAACGTTTCTTTCAGCTGCAATACGATGCCACATAAAATCCAGATCGAGACAATTAAAAAAATCATAAACAACTAAGACTAATGCAATGTCATTAACAATGGAAATTAGAAGCATTCATGCGTTTCAGGAAACATCTACTAGGAGTCTAATAGTATATTACCAACATATTGCAGCGTCAATAGTCGTAGATGGAATTATCGCATTAATCACTACAAATGTTCTTTAACTTAATGATATAAAGCTACCGATGTCATTTGTCCACAACTTAGAAAATAGCACTGGATCCAGCACATCCAATTACTTTACGCAAGAGTAAAGCTTAAGTAAACATAAAAAAATGCTGTGCAATCGTGAAAAATATAGGTAGTTATAGGTGAAATGAATCAATTAATAAAATAATGTCAGTGTTTTGTGATAAGTCGATGTACTCTCCTGTAAGAAAAAAATATGGATAAATTGAACGAACATTTATCTTTTACTTTCACTCACTGAAAATAAATGTTGTTGATAATTTATAGTAATAGTTACTATTAAAAATGTAATTCAAGTTTCAATGTTAAAAAAAAGGACAATTTTGGTGTTGGTGATTACGTAGGTATGACTTTACACAAATTAACATATCGTGACGTCACTGTCTTCAACCCGTGCCTTCAGGTGTATCATTGCAAACCTTATTTTGATGCTGGACAGTTTTTCCAGAACTTTGTGCCAAGTTAAAGTGGTGTCGAGCTGTTTTAATGAATTTTTTAGATGTATTATGGCACCCGAACCCGTTAATATTATTTAATTGCTTTTGTATTAGTAAAAAAAAAGGTCTGTCTTAACGCAAATTTACAACCGGCAAGTTGGTCGGACTTAAAGCAAAAAAAATTAAAAATTGAGTCGGTCCTAAATTGACAGGGTCGGTCGGGTTACGGCAAACAAGAATATTTTTAAGGATGGCCTAATATATATTAGTACTTTTTTTATTTATTGTTAATTTATTATGAAACTTTGAAGCTATGTCCCCGATTAAGATGCTGTGAAGTCATGCGGGACAGATTGTATTTAGTGAACGAGTATTTACTGAACTCTGGAGTTTCTGAGATGAAGCGCGTCAATCAGAAAAGACCGTGGAACTAATGCAACGACGCTAATCGAATGTTGATTTCATTTTCTAGAAGTAGACTAAAAAAGACTTTTTGTTTTTGCAGTTAATTAGGAAAAGGTGAACCTCCATCTCGCTTCAACCAAAGCGACTCCTGACTCCTGAATACGAACTTCTCAGGAGGATTTTAACACAGTTGAACATGTCTTTATCTGACTGTCTGTCATGTTGTCTGATAAATCAGGATTCACCTCTTTAGCAACCTGAGCTGTGTCAGAAACGCTGTATTAAAACATGTGTCTGAATGAAATATATATATTTTTTTAAGATCTGATTGATTTTACTGGACTTTCATTCTTAAGATGAATAAAATTTTGCCCTGATTAAATAAAGAAGTGCTGATTGTACACTCAGGCTTTAGGGCTTGTGAACTGTGCAGTAAATATCCTGTGCAGCTGTGTAGCAGGCTGATGAATAAGAAATGGAAAAAAGTGAAGTGAAATATTCTTTACATGCTCTGGAGGCATTCTTTACAAGCTAAGTTGTGCTGACACCAACATCTTACCATGTTTAAGGCATCCCCTAGAGATCCTCTGGAGAGTCTACGGCTATAAAAGTCACGGCTACGACACTCAAGGCGCACATCCTTTCTATTCCCAAACGGCCTCCTAGTTCAGCCAGTGTTCCGGCTTTGCATCTTAAAGACATTGTTTCGAAATGGCCTTCAAATTACTTCTAAATTACTCCATCATTAAGTGCACATATTGTCTGCATTCGCACCGAGAGCGTTGTTAATTAGTTAATGAGGAGCTAGAGGCAGGCTAGCTGCATTGCAGGTCTGGCGTAGCGATGGTGTTCTGGGGTGAGGGGAGCGTGGAGAGCTTGGGAAGTGCACTTCGGAGAGGTAATTAGAGTGGAAAGTGTGCTCAGGGGCTGGAGGGGATGGGAGGTAGCTCACTTGGTGACAGAAGGAGCATGAACGCAGTTAGAGAGTTACTACCGCAGTAACAGGAATAATAACAGAGGTGCTGCAGGGAGAACGATGCAAACCGCTGATCCGTGTTGCGGAAACGCTTGCACAGACATCACACCATGTGTGCTTTAGCATAACCGTTAATGTCTTCTGGGTGTCAGCCAAAAGCAGGTCTGCAAAACTGTCAACGTGTGTGTGTGTGTGTGTGTGTGTGTGTGTGTGTGTGTGTGTGTGTGTGTGTGTGTGTGTGTGTGTGTGTGTGTGTGTGCTGAACATCTAGCAGAGAACATTTACACAGATACAAATACAGCTGATGATGTTTTCCAGGCCATTTGTTTCGAGTCTGTAAAACTTCCTAAAAATGATGAATCCAGCTCTTTACAATGGGAAATATCCTTCCTCTCCATGGAAATGAGACGAAAGAGGCTCTTACTAGAGCTTATGTCCTTGTATTCTTGCAGTGTTTGAGCGATGGGACAGCTTACCCTGAAGACTGGCTCTCAGAGCTCCACCGGAGGGAACAGTACACGCTGCTGGAGTGGGTTTATGCTAGAATTTGTTTTTTTGGAGAGAGACACTCAGAAGGACTCCTGGGTACATTATTTTCTTACATAAAACCTAGGATAGTGTTCTCAGAGCACATCCTGGATGCTAAGACCTTCTCATAAATCTACACGATGATGTACATTTATGGCTGGTTCATCCTCCTGCTCAGCTGGATGGAGTTACAAGTCTATAGTTGGGTAGCATTTCTACACTTGGTTTAACTACAGTACATGGAAAGCCGCTTTCTTTTATTTTTATTTTTTTTTTTTACATTAGTTACACTTGGTGCTGATAAGAGAAATGGGATCCCTTTTATTATTATTATTATTATTATTATTATTATTATTATTATTATTATTATTATTATTATTATTATTATTATTATTATTATTATTATTATTATTATTATTATTATTATTATTATGAAAGTATGATAAAACATTCCTTATAAATAAACTGATTATAAATATATATTCCTTACAAATTACATTTTTGTGTTGTTTTTTGTGTGCTTTTTGTTGTGTCATTGGTCTGTTACCCAGATATACTCATTGTGTATTCAGTATTAAGCATTTAATTTGTTGATCTCTTTACTCCCTGTAGCTTCTGTCCCTTGGTGCCAAGAATTAGGACACATTTTTGTATCATTAAATTCAGAGCTTTGTTCTGCCTTGATGGATGGATGGATGGATGGATGGATGGATGGATAGATAGATAGATAGATAGATAGATAGATAGATAGATAGATAGATAGATAGATAGATAGATAGATAGATAGATAGATAGATAGATAGATAGATAGAACTTTACTGTCATTGCATAGCACAGGTACATAGCAACAAAATACCATTTTGCATCTACCAGAAGAACAAATAGTAGAAACAGGTGTAAAGGAACAAGTGCAGTTAATATGTAAGTATATGTAAAAGAATAAATAAAGTTATAGCAGGTTATATGTGCATATGAATAGTTTGTGCAAAATAGGTACATGTGCCAGTTGTATAGCCAAAGTACAATAGGACTAAATAATATAATTATTTTGTCCATTATGTAGGGGGGCATGGTGGCTTAGTGGTTAGCACGTTCGTCTCACACCTACAGGGTTGGGGGTTCGATTCCCGCCTCCGCCTTGTGTGTGTGGAGTCAGCATGTTCTCTCGTGCCTCGGGGGTTTCCTCCGGGTACTCCTGTTTCCTCCCCCGGTCCAAAGACATGCATGGTAGGTTGATTGGCATCTCTGGAAAATTGTCCGTAGTGTGTGATTTTGTGTGTGTGTAAATGAGAGTGTGTGTGCCTTGCGATGGGTTGGCACTCCGTCCAGGGTGTATCCTGCCTTGATGCCCGATGACGCCTGAGATAGACACAGGCTCCCGGTGACCCGAGTAGTTCGGATAAGCGGTAGAAAATGAATGAATGAATGAATGAATGAATGTCCATTATGTACAGTGTAAATACAAGAGTAACTAAGAAATTACAGTGTATGTACAGATAATATACATAAATGGAGGTAAACTAGGGTAGGCAATAAATGTGCAGTTACTGTATGTAAAATTATAATTGGTAGAAAAAGATGTAACAGAATGTACAAGGTGGAGCAGAACTGCAATGTGATTACAGACAGTGAAGTATTAATAAGGAGAGTTCAGTAG
>NC_062522.1:9290389-9355389 GCF_022655615.1 Tachysurus fulvidraco
TCACGTTTGTTCTGTGTAATCAAGATATAAGTGCTCTTATATAATATACGACTAACGTGACATCCACACAAGACGAGATTAAATCCCCAATTCAAATCACATTCTGAACAATGCATCTTGAAAATTCTATTATAATGAATGTTTCAAGCTAAATAATTTCAAATGTTTGCATAATGTATATTACAGTATATACTGTATATAAAATTTAAATAAAATGGTACAGCATGAGGGGGCACGGTGGCTTAGTTGTTAGCACGTTCGCCTGACACCTCCAGGGTTGGGGTTCGATTCCCGTCTCCGCCTTGTGTGTGTGGAGTTTGCATGTTCTCCCCGTGCCTCGGGGTTTCCTCCGGGTACTCCGGTTTCCTCCCCCAGTCCAAAGACATGCATGGTAGGTTGATTGTCATCTCTGGAAAATTGTCCGTAGTGTTTGAGTGTGTGAGTGAATGAGAGTGTGTGTGCCCTGCGATGGGTTGGCACTCCGTCCAGGGTGTATCCTGCCTCGATGCCCGATGACGCCTGAGATAGGCACAGGCTCCCCATGACCCGAGAAGTGCGGATAAGCGGTAGAAAATGAGTGAGAGTGAGTGAGAGTGGTACAGCATGCAAATATGACTAGTATCAGCTCATGACTAAAGATTTTATTGGAGAAGGTTGACACTCGTAACAACGTAGCCTCAAACAGACACGCTTGATTTATTCCATAGCTTACAATCAATTGAGTGTTAAGAGAAACAGCATTATAGGCAATCGAGATTCAAAAGCAATCAATCATCTAGTGTATACATCTAGCTATATCATTAACCAGGGTTTAGAAGTTTCAGCAAAATTTCCTGCCCTGAAAATTCACATAAAATAGTCCATTGTGCCTCTGTGGACCTTGGGTAGTGGTGAAGGTTTTATGTTGTTGGTCAGAAGGTCATGGTTTGAACCCCAGCACCACCAATTACCACAGTTGGGCCCTTGAGCATGGACCTTAACCCTTTCTGCTCCAGTGGTGCTTGATCATAGCTGACTCTGTGTTCTGACCCCAACTTCCTACACAAAATACAAAGAAAACCTTTCACTGTGCTGTAATCTATATATGACAAATAAAGGCGTTATCTACATTTCTAGTTTTATTTAATGTTTCTGGTATCAGTTCTGTGTTCTCTCACATCTCACTCATTTTCTACCGCTTTATCCGAACTACCTCGGGTCACAGGGAGCCTGTGCCTATCTCAGGCGTCATCAAGAATCAAGGCAGGATACACCCTGGACGGAGTGCCAACCCATCACAGGGCACACACACACTCTCATTCACTCACGCATTCACACACTATGGACAATTTTCCAGAGATGCCAATCAACCTTCCATGCATGTCTTTGGACTGGGGGAGGAAACCGGAGTACCCGGAGGAAACCCCCGAGGCACGGGGAGAACATGCAAACTCCACACACACAAGGCGGAGGCGGGAATCGAACCCCGATCCTGGAGGTGTGAGGCAACGTGGCCGCCGTGCCCCCCCTCAGTTCTGTGTTCATAGAGCAAAAAGACATGTGAAAGACACGTTGTCATGTTACAGAGAAACTGGAAAATCCTCTCTACTGAATCTATGTGGTGGAAAACTGACTCTAAATTGACTGTAAGAAAGCACTGACACTGGAGACTCCTTCCACTATCACAGAGCTATAAAGAGTCTATAATTCAACTGGAAATAAAGTAACAATATATACAAGACGTATTACTGAACATTTCCTGTTAGAAACACGGAATAGTGAAAATACACAAAGAGTGCACACACTTTCATTAAAAAAATCAAATCTCTGCCACATATGAGGTAAAAGAAAATCTGATTTTGCCTACAGTGTAAATGTAGCCTGAGATGTCACAATTATTTTCTTTTGTCCATACTCATTACCTCAGGTAAAATATAAGGAAACAAATGACCAGCATGTTGCGTCAATGCAAAGCAGCCTTGCACACGGAGCAGAAATGATTCATCGACTTTCCCGCTGAAGTGTTTCTCAGACATCAGCATATTTTCTTGGCCGTTTGCAGAAAGTAACAGCCGAGAGCACAGAGCACACAGCACGCGGTGATGACATTTAGCCTCAGGTAAAGAAGGCGATCAATAGGTGTACATTAAAACCCCAATTAGGTGCAGCAGGAGCTGACATATATGTGTATAGAGAGAACAGAGAACGTTGAACAAGAACTGAGGAACAGGACGACTCACATTCTCATGAACAATATGTTTACAGTGAATCTGTGCTTATTATATGTGTGTGTTTCTGCTGATAGGGGAGTGAATGGAGTGAAAAAAAATGGATTTCTCTTAACACTTTTTATAGCAGACATTGTTTTAAAGTAGTTTTACAGGAATAATAAAAATTCGGAATTTAAAAATACAGATAAAGTGGATCATTCAAATTTAATGTTATCGCTAATGAACAAGCAAGAGGTGAAGGAAAAACTCCCTGAGACGATCCGAAGAAGAAACCTTGACAAGAATCAGACTTTAACTTAAGAACCGTTCCATAACTGTACACTATATAGTCAAGTGCAGTTGTGTAATTTGGCGCTTTCGAACAACTTAGGAGAATGAGCAGCATCATTATTTATGTACTCGTTTACTTTTAACAGAAATTCCTTCCCACCAAAAATCATCACATGAAGAATAAACGAGACCCGAGTGCAAAACCGACTACAGCAAACGAAGTCCAAAAGCCTCCTCCAGCCAATAATGTTCCATGTGTATCTACAACATCCATGTGGCGTCTTCTTCAGCAGCAGTAAACAGCTTCCATGTGATGAGACTCCAAACAGAAGTAGGGCGTCAGAATGGATCGAGCAGGTTCAGAGTTTGGAAGAAGAAGAAGAGAAAGAAAGAGAGACAGAGACAGAGAGAGTGAAATAGATACAGTAGATAGATAGAGAGAGAGTGAGATAGAGACAGACAGAGAGAGAGAGAGAAAGAGAGAGCGAGATAGATAGAGAGAGAGAGAGACAGACAGAGAGAAAGAGAGAGCGAGATAGATAGAGAGAGAGAGACAGACAGACAGAGAGAGACAGACAGACAGACAGAAAGATAGATAGATAGATAGATAGATAGATAGATAGATAGATAGATAGATAGATAGATAGATAGATAGATAGATAGATAGATAGATAGATAGATAGATAGAACGAGAGAGACAAAGAATTCTATATTCAGTTAATAAATACTCCTACTCTACTCTTTAATCTCTGCTCATGTGATGGAAACAACCCACAGCTCTTGAGCACCATGTACTGTATGTCTTGTTAAGAAATAATGGTGTTACTGAGGTACCTGTGTTCCTGACTGCTTCTGATTTGCAGAATTGCCAGATCCATCCCGATGCCCTACTTCAGCTTGGAGTCTCATCACATGGAGGCTGCTTGTTAGATACATGACAGTGCTGTGGATAGTAGTACCACTTACAGTAGAAACCATGAAGATAGCTGCATTTGCCATTTAGTCTCCATCTAAACTCCACCTAGTCTCCAACTAGAATTAACACTAATTCAGGTTACACAATTGCACTCTTTGACCATATCGTACACAATTAGGAAGGTAAATGATTTAAAATCACACTCTCTTGTGTTAGCAAGATGAGCTTCCCTTCCAGAGTCTGGTTCCTCTCAAGGTTTCTTTCTCATCACCACTTTCCTCCTCACCATCATCGCCTCTGGCTTGCTCATTACAAATAAATTGAGCAGGTACTCAGGTAGAAGTGTGACGTTTGTGGTTTGTGAAGACGTCTAACCATCGCTGTCTTGAGAAGTGCTTGAACATTTTTCCTCATTTTTCTGTTAAATGTCATCATACTCAAGGCAAACGTTCACCTTTCTGCTGCACGTTCATAAGCTTGTGCTTTTATTGTAAAGTGTCGGTCGCGGTTGAGGTTTGCTCAACTCTCTGCAGGCGATTTCAGGCTTTTGCACAGATTATCACTTCTGACTGGTGAGAAAATTAGTCTGGAGAAGTTGCTTGATTTTTTTTTTATGATATATTGCAATACATTTGATCAATTATATACCATTATATTTTTAATTTGCAGTAAATTATATCGTACTTGTTTAAATTATATTGCAATAAATGATACATTTTAGTATTTAATTTGTTCACCAGAATGGCTGCTAATTGCTTTTAATATTATAACATTAGCTTTTCATCCATCTGAACGAAAGCTTTTAAAAATGAACGCTTGCAAAACAAAATTCTTACTGTGTTCAAAAATTCATGTTTTAATCATTTACTGTATGCACAAAAATCGTTAAAGAATATAGTATATTATAATTTTAATTATAGCATCTCTGGAAAAATTGTCCGTAGTGTGTGTGTGTGTGTGTGTGTGTGTGTGTGTGTGTGTGTGTGTGTGTGTGTGTGTGTGTGTGTGTGTGTGTGTGTGTGTGTGTGTGTGTGTGTGTGAATGAGAGTGTGTGTGTGCCCTGCGATGGGTTGGCACTCCGTCCAGGGTGTATCCTGCCTCGATGCCCGATGACGCCTGAGATAGGCACAGGCTCCCCGTGACTCGAGAAGTTCGGATAAAGCGGTAGAAAATGAATGAATGAATGAATGAATGAATGAATAATGTTAATTAAACTACAGCTAATTTCAGTCTACTAATTTGATTGGTTCAATATTCGATTGGCTCTGATCCAACATCGTTTCACTGTGTGTATTGTATTTCTCAACTGGTCTACGTTGTCAGCATAACAATTCCACTTCGTAGTTCTAAACAATTACTACTGTACATTAGCGTTATCGTCGGTGGACTTGGAAAATGATATTTTTCAGGAATCTTACATTTGGCTTGAAAAAACATAGTCAGATGAAGATAAGAAGAAAAAAAGGTGCAACTTTAATTGCACCAGAAGCTTTGGGATCTGTTTTTGCATTTGGAGCAAAAATAAACAATGCATTTGGCCATAATTTTTTCTGAAATGCGTTATTTCATATCCATTTTTTTTGGTTTATGGCTTATCACATCCTCACCAACATTCAGTATAACTGCACTGCTGCTTGTGCTATATTGCTTAATTATCACCACTTGCTACTTGTACCTAGAATTATAATTGTAAATAATCATTTAAAATGTGTTTTCATATTTATTAACAGGGGCATGGTGGATTTGTTGTTTGTTTGTTTCAAACCTCTAGGGTTTGTTTCCCACTTCCATCGTGTGTGTACGGGGTTTGGCTGTTATCCCAATGCTTAGAGGGTTTTCTCAGGGTACTCTGGTTTCCTCCTGCTGCCCAGCCACATAGGCTGATTGGCATCTCTGAATTGTTTGTAGTGTGTGAGTGAGTGTGTAATTGTCCCCTGTGAGGGTGTGCACTTCATCCAGGGTGTCCATAACTTTATACCCAGAATACTGTACCATGGGAAAGGCTCAAGGTTTTTGTAGGATAATTGCTACAGAAACAAGATGGGTGTTTGTTAGTAATGAGATTCAGTTCAGAATGAAAAACTGGATGGATGGAAGGAAGGAAGGAAGGAAATTAAGGAAAGAAAGAAAGAAAGAAAGAAAGAAAGAAAGAAAGAAAGAAAGAAAGAAAGAAAGAAAGAAAGAAATACACATACCTATTCAAACTAGATCAAGTCGAACTAAAGAAAGGCTTGTCAACATATGACAGTTATGTTATTATAATGTTGTGATAATAATGTTGTTATAATGTTTCTTTTATAATGCTGATGTGCTACTTGTATGCCCTAAAAATGAAACCTTGTTTAACAATCTTTTACAAAATAGACAATGTAATGTCTGCTTATTTTGCATGAGAAATGAAATTTCTTCATTATGAACTCATCCTGTGGCTCTGAAGGACACTTGTGTTTTGAGTTGCTGTAATTTTGGTGTGTTTTCTTGTTATTGTACTCAGACGTGCTCAGAGAGCCCGTGGCAGCACTTTATCCGTCTGCACGCCATGTGGAGAGTCAGGGCTGCGGGGGGTGGATGGGCAATATCTGATAAATATTTTGTGGCTCGCAGGAGTGTGTTGGCCTACATTCACTTTCTCTCCTGCTTCTCTAACGGATGCCAATTACTGTGAGAAACATGAGAGACGTGTTCTGAAAACACGAGCATAGATGTGCTGCGCCGAGCTGAAAAAAATAACCTCAGTCTGCTTTTATCTCCCTTGCTTTATTAATTATGCATGGCCCAGTGGTATACAGCCGGGAGCTTGTAAATGAGTGCGTGTTGTGCACACACACTCTCACACACTCAGTTTCTAGTTGCATTCACAGCCGAGAACGTCTCTAATAGCTCTATAACGAGTTCTCGCTAAATGACCATTACGTACTGCGGTCTGTGACGATCACCACCCTGCTGCACGGGGTTCACACTAAACTGCAACATACACTTTTTCTTCTCACCCCTTATCCAGAGCAACTTATATTTTTGTCTCATTTAATACAACTGAGCATTAAGGGCCTTTTTCAAGAGCCCAGAAGTGGCAGCTTGCCAGACTCAATACAGTCCTATAACAGCACATCCTGATATATTATGTATTTTATTACACTTTTTTTTTATCATACATCACACCATACTCATTAACCAATCAAAGGTACATTTGTATTGTGAAACCGTCTTCACTTATGCTGTTGGTCTGCAATGTTCTGAAGATGTTCTTATCTGTGCTTTACTTGTGACTGTTGCAAAGCACATCTTAATTAGTTTACAAATCCATATTAAAGCCATTATGACTTGACTCGAGTCAGACCTAAGTCGCAAATTTAAAACTTGAGACTTGCTTGACAAATGTTAAAAAAGACTCGACTTGACTTTGACTTGACATTCATGACTTGAGACTTACTTGCACATGTGTGACTTACTCCCACCTCTGTTTTTTTCAGGCTCTCAGTGTTTCACATTTTAATTCAAACAAAAGATTTTATTAAACCTCTTTTTTAATGTATGGAACCTCCTTTTTTTTGCCTTACGGCCTTCTGCAAAGGTCTCAAAAGTTAGTCTTTCCTAACTTTGCACATTTTCTCTTCTGCCACCCTTCCCTCCCTCTCTCTCTTTAACTCTCTCTGTGTATCTGTGTTTCTGTGTGTGTGTTTCCTCTCTCTCGTTTCCTCTGCCTTGCTCTCTCCCACTCTCTTGCTCTAATTGAAGAGGCATGTGCTCCACACCCCTCTCACGGGCCTTAGTCATTGGCTGGAGGGGAAACATCCAAGGACGAGCCCCTACCAGGTGGCGTCTTTTTGGGAAGCCCGCGGTTTGACCTCCCTCTCTGGGCCGATTCTGGCACCTGCTTTTCCTTTCCTCTCTTCTTCCCTCTCTTTTCCTTTTTTCTCATCTCATTAATTCACTCACTCTTTCCATACTTAGCTTTTTACTTTCTCCCTGTTGCTTTTTTTCCAGCCTTTACATCCATGCCTCATGTTTTCCTCTTTCATCTTGTTCCACTCCGTCGTGCTCTTCCTTCTCGATCCACCACTTATTTGTGCGTGAAGTTGTTTCGGAGGAAAATGAAAAGACATATTCACTATATATCAAAGCCAGACTGATAAACTTCAAATGTTGTCCAGTAACATTGACAGAACTGTGGAAGCACCCTTTTCTGTCTTTTAAAGGGTCTCATTGATATTCACCTGAAATTTTCTGAAAATTGCCTGAAATTAAATGGGTCATCCATTTTCTTTATGGAAGCACTTTGTGGAGCTTAATTGTAATTTTAATCATGCATGATTAAAATCGCGTGGGTGCGTTAAAAGCAAGAGACCGTGAGTGTGAGTGCATATAAGAGATAAAATTTGTGGGACTGATTGATTTCTGTAACATATTCTAAAGGAATAGACAATGAACACAAAATCAATAAGGGCTGAGAAACACCATTTGCATGGTTAGCTACTTCAGATCATACCTCCAAATTCAATAAGTCTCAGTGACATATTATTACAATTATCTAAACGATTCAGCAGGAATAGACACCAGCCCAGAGATGTAAGTGTGTGCCTTCTGTGCGTGCGTGTGTGTGTGTGTGTGTGTGTGTGTGTGTGTGTGTGTGTGTGTGTGTGTGTGTGTGTGTGTGTGTGTGTGTGTGTGTGCGTGCGTGTGTGTGTGCGCATGTGTGTGTGTTCAGTCATGCCTTCACTTTTGTGAGGTGTAAGGACCAAAACGGACTAAATGCCCTAACAATGACAGGGTAAAATGTCCCCACAAACATCGGGTCCTTACAAAATGTCATGTTTTCTCTAGAATAATATAGGTTTTAATTAAAAACCTTTTAATTTTGGTTTAGGTTTAGATAATACATGACGAAGCTATTGTGTCAATGGAATGTCATCACAAAAGCAGTTTAGGTTAAAAAAGTATTTTTAGGATAGCTCCAAGGAATAAAATTGTTTACTTATATAGAGTTTGTTTGGTATAGGACCATCCCACCCACTTCCCACCATCCCACCCAATGAAAACTCAAGGTTCTTAACATAGGAGCATAGTGGACATGGAATTGTTTGCATTTGAATCTTTTGTAGATTTAGAGACAGTTAAGATGATGTTTTAGTTGTTTTATATTAGTTTGTTTATATTTTTTAAATAGAGAAATAGACTTAGATAAGGATCTATGGGAGTGGGCAGGAATGGTTACGTTTTCAATGGGCAAAGGAATTAGTGAGATTGATAAGGGGTGTCTATGGGGTGGGACTGGTCAGGAGGATCTATGGGGTGAGATTAGTCAGCAGTGTCTATAGGGTGGGATTGGTCAAGAGTGTCTTTTGGGTGGGATTGGTCAAGAGTGTCTGTTGGGTGGGAATGGTCAAGAGTGTCTGTTTGGTGGGATTGGTCAAGAGTGTCTGTTTGGTGGGATTGGTCAAGAGTGTCTGTTTGGTGGGATTGGTCAAGAGAGTCTGTTGGGTGGGATTGGTCAAGATTGTCTGTTTGGTGGAATTGGTCAAGAGTGTCTGTTTGGTGGAATTGGTCAAGAGAGTCTGTTTGGTGGGATTGATCTAGAGTGTCTGTTGAGTGGGATTGGTCAAGAGAGTCTGTTGGGTGGGATTGGTCAAGAGTGTCTGTTTGGTGGGATTGGTCAAGAGTGTCTGTTTGGTGGGATTGGTCAAGAGTGTCTGTTGAGTGGGATTGGTCAAGAGAGTCTGTTGAGTGGGATTGGTCAAGAGTGTCTGTTGAGTGGGATTGGTCAAGAGTGTCTGTTGAGTGGGATTGGTCAAGAGAGTCTGTTTGGTGGAATTGGTCAAGAGTGTCTGTTGAGTGGGATTGGTCAAGAGAGTCTGTTGGGTGGGATTGGTCAAGAGTGTCTGGTGGGATTGGTCAAGAGAGTCTGTTTGGTGGGATTGGTCAAGAGTGTCTGTTTGGTGGGATTGGTCAAGAGTGTCTGTTGAGTGGGATTGGTCAAGAGAGTCTGTTGGGTGGGATTGGTCAAGAGAGTCTGTTTGGTGGAATTGGTCAAGAGTGTCTGGTGGGATTGTTCAAGAGTGTCTGTTTGGTGGGATTGGTCAAGAGTGTCTGTTGAGTGGGATTGGTCAAGAGTGTCTGTTGGGTGGGATTGGTCAAGAGTGTCTGTTTGGTGGGATTGGTCAAGAATTTCTGTTGAGTGGGATTGGTCAAGAGTGTCTGTTTGGTGGGATTGGTCAAGAGTGTCTGTTGAGTGGGATTGGTCAAGAGAGTCTGTTGAGTGGGATTGGTCAAGAGTGTCTGTTGAGTGGGATTGGTCAAGAGTGTCTGTTGAGTGGGATTGGTCAAGAGAGTCTGTTTGGTGGAATTGGTCAAGAGTGTCTGTTGAGTGGGATTGGTCAAGAGAGTCTGTTGGGTGGGATTGGTCAAGAGTGTCTGGTGGGATTGGTCAAGAGTGTCTGTTTGGTGGGATTGGTCAAGAGTGTCTGTTTGGTGGGATTGGTCAAGAGTGTCTGTTGAGTGGGATTGGTCAAGAGAGTCTGTTGGGTGGGATTGGTCAAGAGAGTCTGTTTGGTGGAATTGATCAAGAGTGTCTGGTGGGATTGTTCAAGAGTGTCTGTTTGGTGGGATTGGTCAAGAGTGTCTGTTGAGTGGGATTGGTCAAGAGTGTCTGTTTGGTGGGATTGGTCAAGAGTGTCTGTTTGGTGGGATTGGTCAAGAATTTCTGTTGAGTGGGATTGGTCAAGAGTGTCTGTTTGTTGGGATTGGTCAAGAGTGTCTGTTTGGTGGGATTGGTCAAGAGTGTCTGGTGGGATTGGTCAGAAATGTGTATTGGGTGGGTTTCTGTAAGTAGTATCTATGGGGTGAGATTGGTCAGGAGAGTCTGTTGGGTGGGATTGGTAAGGCGTGTCTATGGTGTGCGATTAGTCAGAAGTATCTATGGGGTAGAGTAGACAGTATTGGTCAAACGATTCACCGGGACTGGACAAGAGTGGTCAAGATTGTCTGTGGGAATAAGATGGTTAAAAGTGTCTAATGGAGTGGACAGGCTTGCTCGATGTATTGTAATAATGTGTGGTATTGTACAGATTTACTGTAGGAGCAAACGGAGGGGATTAAAAACAATCCAGTTTTTACCTGTAGCTCGGTCTGTAGGATGAACTGTATGTAATGAGACACATATTGACATGCCAGGTTCTGTGTAAAGTGTCAGAAACTTTGGCAGTCTTACAGCTGGGAGGTAGTATCGGTAGAATGTCCTGTAGGTGAAATATAAATGTATGTTCCTCTGTTCAGATATTCTGTTTTTGACGATAATGGGATCTGGGTAGATGCATGCATATTGAGAGATGTTACTCTAAATTTAGAACAGGCTTGGGATATGTGTTGATACTCAGACTAAAACAGTTTCCTTAAATGAGCTGAATTTATTTTTACTTTGTGTGAGTAGTAGAACATCAAATAAAATTCACCTAGTTAAGGAAAATATCAGTTGTGTTGTCAGGGTTGCACTGAAACACCACTGGACTGCAGTACCCACAAGCCATTTGTCAAACACATGGTTGTGAACCCTGCATGCACCATAGAGCATGACCACAGGTACCCGAATCACATTGTTGTCTAATTAGCAGGGGTGTAAAGGTCACATATTGCCTAGCGCACTTTGTGTGTCTTCTTGTTGTCTTTCTATTTTTTACATTTACATTTACAGCATTTAGCAGACACTCTTATCCAGAGTGACTTACATTTTCTTATTTCAGTTTATACACCTGAGCAATTGAGGGTTAAGGGCCTTGCTCAGGGGCCCTGCAGTGGCAACTTGGTGGACTCAGTACTGTATCCAATCAGTAGTCAAACACCTAAGGCTTAGCCACTGAGCTACCACAGCACACATTTCAATTCAATTCAATTTAATTCAATTAAAGTGTATTAGTATAGCTCTTTTAGCAATAGGCATTGTCTCAAAGCAGCTTTACATAACATAAGAAACATAATACAAAAAAATTAATATTATACAAAGATTAATATAATACAAAAATTTATATTAGACTTATATTTAAATGTGTTTGTATTTATCCCCAATGAGCAAGCCTCCGTTAGGGAAAAACTCCCTTAGATGGTAGAGGAAGAAAACCTGAGAGGAACCAGACTCAAAAGGGAACCTTATCCTCATTTGGGTGACATTGGACGGTGTGATTTTAAATATACAGTTCGATAATTGTGTATTGATTGGGGTTGTTGTCCTCAAAGACCATATGGAGTTGGCATCTCTTCTTAGCATGTCCGAATACTATTTGGATCACATTCATGTTGTTTCTAGTTCATGGTTTATAGTTTATTAAATTTCTTTATTTCATTGGAAATAAACATATTCCTTCAACTATATTCACCTCCTATCTCCACAATGCCGAATTATGTTGGAAGTGTGGTTTATATAATCAACGAAATGCGCTTCATTCTCAGCAATTTAAGTGAGACTAAGGTAATCCAGCCATTTCAATTTGATCCCACTGTGAATTCTCAATCTTCACAAGGAAGTGTTGCAGTCATTTATCTTTTCCTCTAGATCAGACTTTTCCTTTTTTGATAAGGTCGGTATTCTACATCAACTCATTCCTTTATCAGGACTTAGTCATAATCTCCTTCAGCTTCTGAGATAGAATCCAGATGTTTTGTAGTAACTGCCAGTGGTTATGCAGCCAAGATGCAGAACTTTATCTGAAGAATATGCACTAGAGTATTTATAAATAATAAACTTCTACAAGAGCTTATCTAGAAAGAAATAACAAAGGAGAAGCTGTAACTAAATAAAATAATGAATAATTTCTAAATAAATAATGAAACATTTCTATAGATCTTATAATGCAATTTTAGAAGATTATATGTTTTGACATTCATTCGTTTCTTATGTCTAGGGTGTAGCTGTGAAATTTTTAGTATTACTATATTTATATTTTAAAATAATACAATAAATGTCCAGTGGATTTTACATTTTCTAATATAATTTGATATACAATAATATGCACTCACAATTCATACAATTTTACTAAATATCGTCACAGCTGTGTTTTAGCTGTAACTAATCAGAGCTGGTGTGAGTGCGTGAGTGAATGAGAGTGTGTGTGTGCCCTGTGATGGGTTGGCACTCCATCCAGGGTGTATCCTGCCTTGATGCCCGATGACGCCTGAGATAGGCACAGGCTCCCCGTGACCCGAGAATTTCGGGTAAGCGGTAGAAAATGAATGAATGATCAGAGCTGTGCTGATAATCAGTATTAGTGCATCAATTAGTTATATATAATATAACATAATATAATATAATATAATATAATATAATATAATATAATATAATATAATATAGGGGGGCACGGTGGCTTAGTGGTTAGCACGTTTGCCTCACACCTCCAGGGTCGGGGTTCGATTCCCGCCTCTGCCTTGTGTGTGTGGAGTTTGCATGTTCTCCCCGTGCCTCGGGGGTTTCCTCCGGGTACTCCGGTTTCCTCCCCGGTCCAAAGACATGCATGGTAGGTTGATTGGTATCTCTGGAAAATTTTCCGTAGTGTGTCAGTGTGTGAGTGAATGAGAGTGTGTTTGCCCTGCGATGGGTTGGCACTCCATCCAGGGTGTATCCTGCCTTAATGCCCAATGACGCCTGAGATAGGACACAGGCTCCCCGTGACCCGAGAAGTTCGGATAAGCGGTAGAAAATGAGTGAGAGATGATAATATAATATAATATAATATAATATAATATAATATAATAAATGCCACAGTGTTGTGTCAGGTTAATGAATCAGAGGAGGATGCAATTGTAAATGTGCAGTACACAATTAAAAAAAGCCACAAGTCTGATGTTAACGCATGCTACAAATGACAGAACTTGATATTAGTAGATCCTGGCATAAACTGAGCTGGAGAACCCTCCTGATTGGGCTTTGGTATGATCCTTGCTGTAGGACCACTGCCTGTGTTTAGCAGAGTAGGTCTGGCCAACACACTCACTACAGCCCCATTGAAAATCTTGATGGATTGTCTATAACTGCAGCTCTGACAGTGTTCCCAGCTATCACAGGTTTATATTAAAGCACTCGTTCTGTTAATATTTCTATAATATAGTATACTATAATATTTCAAACAGCTTACGTATAGATTTGTATGAAGGATGTGCCACATAAACTTGTTATTAAGAAAGCATTGATTTGTTTGATTTGAAGCTTTCTTCTTTCAGAAGATATTTATTGAACATTTTTTAATCATAATGCCCATGTGTTGTAAGCTCAGTGGCATCTCTAAATCATCTGTGTTGTGTGTCCACTGGTGCCCAGCGATGGCCTGGCACTCAGGGAGTCCTTTGTGATAGGCTCCAGTTTCCCTGCATCCCTGTGTATTAGATAAGAAAAGGATCCAGATCCGGGGAAGAAAGGAAAGATGGATAATATAAACTAATGAAACACTTTCTTGTTTTGGACTCACTTCTGCATTCTGTGTAAAAGACCTGTGAATTTATTATAGCCTCTTTGTAGCATCTGAATTTTAATAAGCCTGAATCTGATCGCTCCATGCATGTATACCATTCGTAATGTACTGCCATTCCTCAGCTGTAGGAGGTGTGAAGTTTACAGTGTACAGATTTTGAGTGGGAATACTGACTGTAAACATGATTCATGCAGTACGAAAGCCAATTCTATTTAGGGATAGCGATTATAGTGGCCTATCCATGATTTTATAGCTCCTAGAATACCACAGTATTACCTGTATAAATAAATATACAAACACATACACACACACACATATATATATGTACAGAAAGTATCAAAGATGACTTGATTGATTGTACAAGAACCCGATGATTTGCCTTTTACTGTGCCACTTATACTTATTGTGCCACTGATATACCATAGAGCCAAGTACTTCCTCTAGCACACAAAGGTTGTTAAAGTCAGCAGAGACGGCAACGCCCCCTGGTGATATCTGGAGTGCACTGCACACCATTCTGACTAGTTTTGTTTCACTATAAGATGTGATTACAGCAGGTGGAAGTTTTTTTTTTTGTTTTTTGTTTTTTTTCTGAGTGAATAAAAGTTAGAGAAGTGAAAGCTGAAGTTAAAAGGAAGAATGCACTGGAATGTTTGTGTATGTGTGTCTATTGTACATTTATGTTTCCTATACACTCAGTGGGCTGACCCTTGAATACAGCCACATTAATGGCTTTGTGCAAAAGTGCTGATCCCTGTAATTCCCTGTCACTTGGACGGCAGCAGTGCCACCTCGTTTTAACACACACACACACACACAAACACACAAACACACACACACACACACACACACACACACACACACACACACACACACACACACACACACACACACACAAACACACACGCACCACTGTGAAAGCCCAAGAAATTGCTTTCTGTCCACTTAATAGAAAAGAGATAACATCTGCTGCGCTCCTGTGTTCTGTATAGCATCAAGGCTGGAGCACATTGAGTTCGGACAGTAACAATGAGGCTGCCGCTATCTGAAAGCATCCTGCTCTATTCCCTCTATTATAACTCTAGCTGTTTTTATACGAGGTAGACTAGGTATACACCATGCCTTTTTATTTCATTTGTGATTTTTTTGGTTAACATCATTGAAGCTGATCCATGAAAGGTGACAGATAGGCAGTGCTCTGTGTTAGTGTTTAAATTGTATTTTATTTATTGAATATTTATTGATTTTTTTTGTTAATGCATATTTTTATTTTCTATTAGTTTTATTTAATCTAAAATAATTCATTTTTTTTATTTGTTTAACTTCAGTTTTGATTACGTTACTTTCAGAATCAGAAAAGAAAATTCTTGTTCACTTTAATTAGAAGAAATTAATTATTAATTATAAACGTTGCAGAATTTTAGTCACGGTCAAGATTTTTTAAAATAAAGTTTCATGTTATAATCCCCACTAAATCCATATTAGTATTATTTGTAGACATTTTGTATTATATAGTCCAAATATTACTTTTCTAGTTCAAGTATTAATGTTGTGGTGTCTTATGTGGTGTTTATATTTCAAAGTATGAACACGGTGACTAGATAGCGAGACAAAGAAATGTAGTTAGCATCCAACCTGTAATGCAAATAGTAAATAAATTAAATGAAGTAAATAAGATGCAAAAAGTTAAGATAACTTATGTGTAGCATTTAGCGTCTGCTATTTAAACATGGTCTTTTTTTAATACCGGTGGGGTTGTTGTTTTTTTAAACATGACATGTCATTAACAACCAAAAAAAAGGTAAAAAAAAAAACAACAACAACAACAAAATCGACCTTATAAGTGCTTTACTGGGGTGAGGCGAGCGTGACTGGGTAAGAGCGTTTGAATTCAGCAGGGGCGGGGGTAATGGCATTGTTCTCAGTCAGGCAGGAGTCGAAGCTCCAGAGGTCCAGGCCCTCTCAAAGTGAGGTACTGCCTTGTGAGGGATTGCTACCGTGATGGGGTGTGACAGCAATGCTAATCGAGAAACCATACAGAAAATACAAAGCTCTTGAAGACAAGGGAGGAAAGTATGAGAACATATAAACATGACCAACTAGTCCACAAATAAACCAGGCTGAACTAAAGGAGAACATGCAAATGTTAGTTTGACCTTTTTTCCCCCCAGGTCATTCAGATTATATGTACAATGCACACTGGAAAGTGTGAGGATTCTACAACAAAGGAAAGAGATGCTACAGTATGTGTGTGAGTAAGCGAGAGAGTGTGTGAGGGCGAAAGAGAGAGAGAGAGAGAGAATTATGATTCTGTCAGAACCACCCTCACCTCTTTGCTCATTCATAAGCCATGCCTTCTCGGAGTCCGTGGAGAGATTGACAGGATGTGGAGCAATTAAAGGCGCTTTGTGCTGCTGGAATACCAATGCACGCTGCCGTTAACGAGTGTAATCCCAGGTTCCATCCTTGTGCCACGTTCATCAAAAACTCCCAGATGTTCCGGCTATTCATCTCTTTCACTTTTTGTCATTATTGCTCTAAATCGTACCCTTTCAGCCATTCCTCATTGTATTACCTATAGACTAGTATTAAACTGTGCATTTACATAATGATACTTCCAGAACCGTTTTTTTTCCCATCCAATTCCCATTGTACAGGATTAGACCTGATTCCCAGCTGCATGGCTAGAATCTTATGTATGCTAATTTAACATTGTCCCGCTCAGTCCTGGGAATGTGGATTCATTACTTTTTTACCAGCTAGCGCCTCTTACAGGGCCACTAGCTTGCTGATTAGCATCACAGCTATATCCACAGTCCCAAACAACAACCTTTTCTACAATCAACAGATGCTCCTTTGTGCGACTGAGCATCTGCTAAACAAACATTCCCTAATGATGAAGTATGAACGCTAAGACGGAGAGGTAGTGATAGCAGCAGCATCGGTCCTAATTAGCATTGTCACTAACCAGAGTAGAGATGAAGGCCCCCAGACAGGAATCCAGGACAGCCGCTGTTCCTTAAGTCAGACTAGGAAAACAATGTGGCTCCGGGAATTTCTCCTAGGAATTCTCTCAGTAATGCTCATGCTAATATGATGTAAATGGTGCTCTGTTCAATGTAAATATCCAACAAAAAAAACGATGCTATTCAGTCCAAGCATGTAAATGCCATGCGTGCTTGCTAGCTGTGGCATCGCTAATCATGACATGATTGGTATTTTCAATCCTGTAGAATAATTTGACAGGACTGGTGGAATAGTGTGTGTGTGTGTGTGTGTGTGTGTGTGTGTGTGTGTGTGTGTGTGTGTGTGTGTGTGTGTGTGTGTGTGTTATCCGCCATCAGCTTCAAAGACATAGCGAAAGCAAGCGCACTGCCAGTACATGAACTCCCTCTGATATTTGTGGATTCTTTATATTTGGCTCAAACCTAGTCAGATGTTTTGTTTCGTTTGATGTCTGTCCCAGGCATTGGGTTAGACGGCAGACAAGTCTCTTTCATACTTTACTGCTAAGTACTGGAGGTCATGAACATGGGACATCATCAAGCTAATCATTTTTGGTTGGGTCATGTAACAGTTTAACAGGTTAGGGACTTAAGTTAAGCTGAACGCTAGCTCAATTTAACTAACATTAGATTGGTATTACTGTGTCAAACAATTATGCGCATGATATTTATCCTAACCTAGCTCAGTGGTTAAGGTGTTGGGCTACTTATCGGAAGGTCATGGGTTCAAACCCCAGGTCCAGCAAGCTGGCACTGCTGGGCCCCTGAGCAAGGCCCTTAACCCTCAGTTGCTCAGTTGTAAGTCACTCTGGATAAGGGTGTCTGCTAAATGCCGTAAATGTTTTCATTAGTATTACAAACGTACGCAAGAATAAAAATGAAACTATGCTAAAATATTAACATATTGTATTAATGCTAACATTCTTACTCAATACTAAGTGAATCCGCTAATCATTTAAAGGATTTGTTTTTATTGTAAAAACCCCAAGCTTGCTAACAATGAATAAAAAAAAGCATCATATGCTAACTTTAATGTTTGAAAATGAGCTCATTTCCAGCGCACACCATGTTGTGCTAGAGAATTGAGCTAGAGGCTAATCCATTATCCTGTCTAATGGATTATATACACAAACAGATCATATATGAAGAAATATAGGTTCCTGTTTTACTCTTATGTGGTATTTTACTTTATAATGACTATAAGTATTTTTTGTTTTTTTTTTTAATTTACGTCCCATCCCCAGGCGGTTTATGTGCAGAGGCTCATAAATCCTGTGTCCATCTCCGTGTCTGTGTGGACATTGTGGTGTGTATCACTGTAATGGCCGTGTGAGTGTGACAGCTTTGTCTCGAGGGAGGACTGCCACGGTGACTTAGAGGCAGGTGGCTAATCAGAGAATATGGGGTGTCAGTGGTGGAATATCACATATCTCCTTTTTCTTTCTTATTCTTGTGAATAATAGACGGAGCATAGAGGATTGTCTATAGTTAATCCCCCTGTGTGTGTGTGTGTGTGTGTTTGTGTGTGTCTCTGATGACAGGCTGTGGGTTGGGGGATTCTCTGGAGCAGTGTACCGTTCCGGATCAGGCTCCAGCCGTGGTGCTCAGGCTCACCGAAGCGCTGGAGAGACCGGGTGAGATTTATCACTCATTAGAGTCCATACACTTAAAGCTAATCCATCATACAGGACCAGATTCTGTCAAAATGCTATTAAATGACTGTGTTGTCAATACACAAGCATGCTAGTTTCTGTGTATTTCAATGTATTGACTTTACTATTGGCTCACATCAAGTTTCAGTCTAAAATCAAGAGCTTATCCTCTGTCAGTTTTTTTACAACATGTTTTTTTTACAACATGGTTTTTCTTTGTATCTGATTAGGCTGGGAAAATGAACCTCTCTACATAACCCAATTAGCTCCCAGTGCACCACTCGACCTACAACAGGCTCTGGATACAGGTGAGTTTGCATATTGTCTATTCATCCATCCCTTTTATGTACCACTTATCCTACATACAGTAGGGTCATGTGTGTATAGGATCTGTGTCAGGGCCTAGGGGCAGAAGACAGGGGTGAAGCCCTGGACGTGGTCCCAGTTCACGTCAGTTAGCAAAATTGTTGCAACGCCAAATAATGGAGAGAGTTAAAATATTTTCATGCGTGCACTGATTTCAGGGTTGTTTAGTGTTGGAAAAAAGCTAACCTGTACACACACCTCAGTTATGTGCCATATCATTAGCAGGAGTGGGAAATATGCCAAAAATGTCATAGCTTGTTATTTAAAAGATCTTTTCATAATACACAACATAGCAAAATATTTAGTTTTGCGTAAGTTCGAGTTCTGGCACATGTTAGAAATGATATTCGGGGTCACTAATGCTTCACAGTATGAGCAAAACGTTCGTCTGCATTATGCTTTCATCTTCAGAAAGTGCTTTATCATGGTCAGGGTCATGGTGGACCTAGAGATTAACCCGGGGCACTTTGGCACAAAGCTGCTTGGGTCTTAGGTCTGTGACAGGTTATCATGCATACTGATATTCGCACAGACGTTCACAGCTAGGTCCTGTTTATAGTCTGTAAACACCTCCTGACAAGGTTTTGGGAGGTTGGAGGAAATCTTAAAAGTGTTGTAACTGCAGTGTAATTTTATTTCAGTTGAATGATTTAGATTTCTTTGTATAGCACCGAGACGATATGACAAAGAAACCTTAGAGGAACCAGACTCTGGAGGGAAACGATCAAAGACTGTGATTATAAATGAACCAATTCAATGTTATATGTATAGCGATTTGAATAATGAGCAGCACCACAAAGCAGATTACAGGAATAAATAAATTCATCCTGATATATTTGCAGCATGCACAGTTACCGTGATATGAGGTATCTAACCAATCTAACCTATTATCTTGTGCCTTTTGGCTTTGGAGACAACATGACTTTGTATGAACATGGATTCTGCATGCTAGTCGCAATGCACAGGTATGGTGTACCAAGTGGAAAAGAGTTACTTTAAATGGGGACCAGGTGTTTAGTTCATCCCAAAGATCATCAGTGTGATTAAAATCCGAGAGACCGTGCAGGCACACAAATGAGTGAAAACTTACCTTGTTTCTTGAACCTTCTGCTGAACCTAAACATAGAAAAAAACTTGGCAGGAAATCTGTAATAAGGCAAAGCTCTAATGTAGGGGAGGATGATGGATAAACTGGACTTAATTTATGCAGTCATCTTTCACCTCTCATCCCCTGCTGAGTTCACTGCAGCAGCTCAGGAGCACAAGGTGCTCGTCGTTCCAGTTCTAAACATTTTCAACTTTTATATACGGCAGCTGAAGTGAATGTGATGTCACTGTTTTACACACTGTTACGGTTTATAATAATGCATGTAGGTCATTTATCACACTTAGTATTCGCTGTTGAATTCTTTGTTCTGATTAGTCAGAAGGTGTTTCATGGCTCAGCGTGACCCTGACAGTAGTTTATATTAGAAATAATACATACCTTGTGGAATAAGTGTCCATCCAACTGGGATTAAACATCATCTATATTATCTCCACAACACTAACACAATCAGTGGGTATTTTTCACAACGAAGGCTCGATGGTCTTTAGTGACCAGGCCAGTATTCTTTCCCTCCTCAGTGGTTCAGTTTTGGAGCTCACTGAGAGACATGTACTCTTGTCCCACGTCTGCACCTGACCTAGTGTGTGTGTGTGTGTGTGTGTGTGTGTGTGTGTGTGTGTGTGTGTGTGTGTGTGTGTGTGTGTGTGTGTGTGTTAGAACATAGCTGTTGTGAACTTGTAAGGATTTGGATGAGATCTCTTGCTCATGGTCTGTCTGGTTTTCCTTCCCGCTTCGAATTCCCCAGCTGTTTTCATCACCCTGTTCTCGGTAAGCTGTTGTTACAGTTCTGTGTTAAAAAATCCCAAGCCATTGGAGAGATGTTTGAAAGATCACACTTACCACCAAATTGCTCCTTATGTACCAGACCAACACTCGGTTGAAATAGCCAGATTGAGACCACACATCATAGTCACGCATACAAAATACACTGGAAACCGAATATGTGTGTATGCATTCATGAGGCCTCAAAGTCAATATGACCAAAATAATTTCCTTTTGTTGGATGATTTGAAGGTTAAGATTCGTTAAACGGCTACAGCAACTAATATGTTGTGTTGAAGGTCAGTGAGAATTCTCAGAGGCCTAAATATACCATTTGTTAGAGGGCTAATTTGCTTATTCTTGTGTCTTACGGTTTATCCAAAGAACAATATTATTATAATCCAGTGATTAATGAGCAATATATATATATATATATATATACATACACACACACACACACAGTACAGACCAAAATTTTGGACACACCTTCCAAAAGTTTGGACACACCACCTTTTCAACAGGACAATGACCCCAAACACACCTCCAGGCTGTGTAAGGGCTATTTGACCATGAAGGAGAGTGATGGGGTGCTGCACCAGATGACCTGGCCTCCACAGTCACCGGACCTGAACCCAATCAGGACGGTTTGGGGTGAGCTGGACCGCAGAGTGAAGGCAAAAGGGCCAACAAGTGCTAAGCATCTCTGGGAACTCCTTCAAGACTGTTGGAAGACCATTTCAGGTGACGATCTCTTGAAGCTCATCAAGAGAATGCCAAGAGTGTGCAAAGCAGTAATCAAAGCAGAAGGTGGCGACTTTGAAGAACCTAGAATATGACATATTTTCAGTTGTTTCACACTTTTTTGTTATGTACGTATAAAATTCCACACGTGTTAATTCATAGTTTTGATGCCTTCAGTGTGAATCTACAATTTTCATAGTCATGAAAATAAAGAAAACTCTTTGAATGAGAAGGTGTGTCCAAACTTTTGGTCTGTACTATATATATATAATTTTATTTATTTATTTATTTATTTAAATCACAACCTCAGACCTTGCTCAAACACCATGTGAGCAAACACCATTTTTTAGCATAAATATTTAGCAACAGCGTGTTTTCTCCACACAATGAAGTGAATTATGATTCATTGCACACTGTGTGGTTGCTGTGAACTTGTTTTGGGCAGGGCTCTGAAAGTTGAGCTGAAACTTTGGGCTGAAATTCATGCCGGCACCACAAGGGAGTGCTCTGACTTTTTTTTCGGCTGTGCCATCTCCAAAAATAACAAAGTGGCACCGGAGGAGAAGCTAAAGCTAAACTTATTTCCTATGAACAAACTCCTCGTCCTTTAGGTATGTATATACAGTACGTGAATTGAAACCCTTTGCTGAAATCATAAATAAGTGCCACTTTGTCATTAATATCTTATCAGAAGTTCTGACATCGGTGTACACCGAGGTACTGGTTTTTCATGCAAATTAGATCCATTTAACATTTTTAAGCATTGTTTCAGATTATTTTAGATTTTTTTTTCTTTCTGAACATTGCCAGGCAAATGGTGTGCTGTACATACGTCAGTACATACTGTACATTAGAGTTTGAATGAAAGTGTTTAATACATTTCATACATGTTCATTCAGTCCGTCCTATTTATTTGCATGAAAATAGTTTTCAAATGTATTTATATAAATACAAAAACATGTAGTTTGTGATCTGTATGATGATGTTACTGATGATGATAACTAGAATGGGGGTAAAGTTTTCACCACTCACTAAATAAATGAGTTCTGGTGCAACCAGGGTGGCACGGTGGCTTAGTGGTTAGCACGTTTGCCTTACACCTCCAGGGTTGGGGGTTCGATTCCCGCCTCTGCCTTGTGTGTGTGGAGTTTGCATGTTCTCCCCGTGCCTCGGGGGTTTCCTCCGGGTACTCCAGTTTCCTCCCCCGGTCCAAAGACATGCATGGTAGATTGATTGGCATCTCTGGAAAATTGTCCGTAGTGTGTGAGTGAATGAGAGTGTGTGTGTGCCCTGTGATGGGTTGGCACTCCGTCCAGGGTGTATCCTGCCTCGATGCCCGATGACGCCTGAGATAGACACAGGCTCCCCGTGACCCGAGCAGTTTGGATAAGCAGTAAAAAATGAATGAATGAATGGTGCAACCAGTTTCTCAGAAGTCACATAGTTTGTTGAATGGACCTTTGTGTGATTAGAGTGTCATGTCAGTTCAATTTAAATACACCTGCGACCTGACCGGCCACAGAGTTTGTCCCAGAGATCATACCAAAACAAACAGCAGCATGAAGGACAATGAGCTATTAGAACAATTCTTAGACAACGCTCTGGTAGACTATCAGTCAGGGTTTGGTTAGAAAAAACATCCTAAAGTTTGAGAACGAAGCATTGGACAGGATGAAATTATGGACAGGATAAGGCACAAGTGTGACTGTGCTTGAAGGAAGCTGTCCAGCTTTTAGTTAGAGGAGCAGCCAAGAGGACAAGGAGAACTCAGAAAGAAAGGGAGAGCAAAAGATCAACCCTGGGAATATGTTTACAGGATTACCATGGAGTGGATAAACAAGAGTGTAGAGAAGGAAGACATTATTGATAAAGCGTATCCTGTTTTTGTTTGCGACAGTCAGTTTTTCTGGTCTGGTGAAACCAAAATTGAAAATATTTGGTTTAAAACCTTGACTGTTCATCACCCTGAGAAAGCCTTATCCCTACGCTGAAGCATAGTGGTGGTAATATTGTGTTTTGGGGATGTTTTACATAAGGCAAATTTGCAAAACCACAAAGTTACCACCAAAATGGATTTAGCCAAAACCAGCGGGATCCCAGAAGATGCTGGAATTAAGACAGTTTGTTTTGATTAAAGACTGAATGCTAGGGTTATGTGAACTAGTCAGGGTTGACAAGATGGATGGAGCCAAATACAGTGGGATCTTAGAAGATCCTAGACTCTAAACATTTCCAATAGGATAACAGCAATCACTGGACATACTGCCAAAGCTGTTAGAGTGGCTTAGTCTCCATCTGATATGACAGAGCTTTAGCAATTTTGCCAAGAAGAATGCCCAGAAATATAAGAATACTAAACCCATAAACCTCCAACCAAAAATGGTAACACTACATACAGCCCCATGGGGTTGAATATTTATTCTACCAACACATCTTTTTTGTGTTTGTGTGTTTAATTAGCCTTTGTGTCACAATATAAATAGATATTTTCCACCTCTGCAACGTTAGACATTGTGTAAATAAAATCATAGATACGTCTATTTCAGTTCCAGGTTGTAACGGTACACAATTTGGAAAAGCTTAAAGGAGAAGAATACTCGCCCAAGGCTCCATACGTACTGTAAGTGCACAGGTTCACAGTACCAATAAATCATTCATGTTCCGAATTTCAGAGAATGTCTTTAGGAATTTGTGGCCTGAAGTGTCTTCGAATATCTTTTTCTTTTTCCAATGTACAAGGAACAGGTTTGCACTAAAGTAGCACGGTGTAAATATCCATCCCACTGCCCTCATTGTGGTGTCTTGGCACTCGAGAGATGTGGGTGCCGTTTAAGCCGATGGCCAAGAAGTGGCGTAGTCGAGCGGCCTGAGAAATCCAGAGAAAGCATTACCTCACCCAGACCAGAACAGCGCATGACACTCACCGCCCATTCGCAAAATGTTGGGGTGTCGTCATGGACGTGGAGAGCCGTATTTAGCCTGGGCGTACGCCTTTTGGAAGTGCATCATAGATGGAGAGAAAGACAGACGGAGAGAGAGAGAGAGAGAGAGAGAGAGAGAGAGAGAGAGAGAGAGAGAGAGAGAGAAACTTGGAAAGATCAATAACACAGGAAGTGAGAAATGATCTAAAAAGGAGCATGCAGTACACACATGCCCATTACAGAATTCAGAAATATATGTTGTGTGCATATTGCACATAGCTCTCTTGCTCTTTCTCTCTCTCTCTCTCTCTCTCTCTCTCTCTCTCTCTCTCTCTCTCTCTCTCTCTCTCTCTCTCACACACACACACACACACACACACACACACACACACAGTGCTCAGCAGTAGCCAGAAAAACCCGTTCCAGCTCCAGTCTCCCTGGTTACAGTGACACACACACAGACAGAGCGAAACCCTTGTCCACACAACAACACGTCTCGCTCGTCTTCGCTCCCTTTCTCTGTACTTTTCTCCACATCCGGACATCTCGGTCTCCTCTTTCTTTCTATACGGCTCAAACAGAGGGAAGCTGAGCTCAGCAAAATGGAGTTTTAAAAACGCTGCGCTCATCTTCCGCCATTCCCGTCTTCCTATTGGCCGGCGATGATGTCATCCTGTCCCATATACCATAGTCGATAACCTATTAGATGCCGACGTTTTACAGTCAGCTGTTCCGGGAGGGGTGTTCTGCTGCCTAAGCTCTTCCACACGCCTTTTGTTTTATTGGTGTCGTTTAACGAGTGCCTTGATTAACACACAGCGAGCTAACTGTTTAAGAGATTTCTGCAGGAAGATTGGAAGACTGTAAAACACACACACACACACACACACACATAAACACAACGAAGACGTTCAATTCTGGAGTTAGTTTTAATACTCTTTTGTTACAGAGAAGTGTGTTGTTCAGGTATATCTGCATGACATTTGCTGATGTACCAGGTGTGGGTTCTACTCAGTGCATGGCAGATCATCTTAAACCTAGCCTTGACCTTAAGCAAACCCAATCAATCCCGCTTAATTCAGTCATGTGTGAAATCTGCTCTGAAGTGGGTCATTAAAACATTATTACTCCATAGAAGTGTGAAGTGCTGGTGGTGCAGTGTGACACGCTGAAGATCGAGCCTATGTTCAGACAGGCAGCTCAGACCGGATTTCTTTTTCATATCGGATTTCAGGAGGACAAAAAAAAATCTGCTTTTGTATTCAGCTCTTTAAATATACAGTACATATTTATATATAAAGGATGTAACCGAATATGAATACATACAGTGTTATTATTCTGAATGCGAAGAAGAAGCTCTGAGGCAAGGTTCACAGGGCATCCGGTTGAAACTGGAATCTCGTGGGATGCATCAAAAAAGTAGGAGGTTATTTATTTTCATGCAGGCACAAGGTCAAATATGGAGTCCAGCAAAGACCAGCGGTGCTGCATGATGCATTCGCAGCTTTCATTACCTCATCCTTAGTAACTGCCTGATCAGGGTTGCGTTGGTTTAAAACCGATATGTTTCTTCATATTTATTATACTTTATAAATAAAATAAAATAAAGTATTATAGGGCGGCACAAACAAAAATAATAACAGGGATAGGATTAAAACAGTCCCATATTTATGTCTCTAGTTGAGACTAAGCTTGAACTCAATCTTGACCCCAAAGCTCCTGACTGCCAGAGGAAACCTGGCTTTCTGGACCCATCGGAATTCACTTCCGGGTTCTATTTCTAGTATTTACAGAGATTTAAGCCACGCTTATGTGCCACACAATGCAAAGTATCGTCAGTATTAGTTATTAGTTATTTCTTGTGTTTGCTACTCTGTGTTTCGAACTTGCCCCTGTATTCCTGGATTACACTCTTTTTGGATTTGTTTGCCTCGCTGACTGTGTTTATTCGGTATCGACTTCTCTTGCATGTTTCTCAACCACATTGTGCCTCATCGATTCGGATTTGTTTGCCTGCTCTCATTAAAAGTTTCTGAACCGCTTATGGATCCCATTCAACCATCCGTACAGTTTCATATATATACAAAAAAACAGAGAGAGAGAGAGAGAGAGAGATACTATATTTTACCAAAACTTTGGGTGACGTGACATACGGCTAAGTACGGTGACCCATACTCAGAATTCGTTCACTGCATTTAACCCATCCAAAGTGCACACACACAGCAGTGAACACACACAAAATGAACACACACCCGGAGCAGTGGGCAGCCATTTATGCTGCGGTACCCAGGGAGCAGTTTGGGGGGGGGGGTCATATCACATTTTTATATACTTCATCCTTTTGGTTTTTCACAATGACAAGTGTGCTTTCATAGTTACTATAGCAACGTATGTGGTTACCAACAGCAAATGATGCAACAGTTCAAACAAATAAATCACTTATGGACTTTTAGACTAAGACTTGAACTGAAGAAACGAATCAGGTTTGACATTCAGCGTCAGCAAAGTGTTCGCTTCTGTAAGTTTGAATACGTTCAGCCCCGTTATTATTACAAATAACGCCCAGTTGGGAAACTTTTATTTATTGCAGCACAGTTTTTTCACATTACTTTGCACTGCTCTCATTCCGGCTCGCATACTGACCTGACATTACCCGAGAGATGTACTAATTGCATGGAGAGGCACTGTGGAGGCTGGACCTTCTGTTCTGCCAGTTAGATTAGTTGATAAAGGGATTCAGATCCCACGGAGCATGATACGTTTGTTATAAATCAAGTTAATTAAAAAAAAAAAAAAAAAAAAAAGATTGTGTTAATTATTGCACAAAAATTTATAATCTTGACGCATTTTTTTTAAACTAAATTGAGCATTAAACTTTTAAATAATGACTCTTGAAATCTTGAAGAATTGTTAACGTCCTTTTTTTTTAAAACTAAGACTTTTTTTTTTGACACTAAATTAAAGCATAATCAGACTGAGTTATTTTAACCACTACATGACAAATCCAAGCGATATTATTTTTAATTTCTTAACAATCTTTGCACACTCACTCTCTTGACTTCTGACTCCTTACTCTTTGGACTCGTAGAGTTTCCCAGAAAGCTTTTCTTAGCGTTCACTCGTTGCTTTTCTCAGTTATAAATCAACTTTAGAGCTATTGATTAAAATACATTTGGATTCTGAATAAAAGACTTTCAAGAAAAAGTAAAGCTACTTGTCACATCCACACGCAGCAGTATTCCTCCCCACCAGCGTATGCCACTGTCTCATAAGTACTAGCTCAGTTTTTTTTTTCCCCACATCCGGTTAACCTGCAGACTTCCTTTCTCAAGTCTACATAAACGTGTAAAACTGTAGTGACGTGACATACGGCTAAGTACTGTGACCCATACTCAGAATTTGTTCTCTACATTTAACCCAACTAAAGTGCACACACACAGCAGTGAACACACACACACACACCGTGAACACACAACCGGAGCAGTGGGCAGCCGTTTATGCTGCGGCGCCCAGGGAGCAATGGGTGGGGTGGGGGTGGGGGGGGGGTGGTGGGGGGGGCTTAGTTGATTACTCTTGTAGTTTAACGTCTTGTTTAACTGTGATAAACTTGTACCACTGTTCTGTTTAGATTTGTCAGGACTCTTTATGTGTGTACTGACACTGTTCTGCATGATCTTATTCTTTATATTGACCCTGACTTGTTTGTGGTATGACGATAGGTCTGATACTAGATACTACAAAGTACACTATAATATTGACGTATAAATGCTTAAATGCAAGTCTTCCTGTCAGTGTCTTTCCTTACACTTTATTTTTTATCATTACTAATGGAACAGCCAAAGCATGTGCACTTGAAAAGGATAAACTACTATGGAGAAGTGATAGCTGTTGGAATTGGATGTTGTCATGCTGTTTCTAAAATTCCTAGTTGTTAAGATGTTGGACTGTAAATCCCAGCTCTACCAAGCTTTCTTAAATGGGCCCTTAACTCGCAAATGTTCAGTAGTATAAAAATTAGAAAAACTGTAAGTCGCTCTGGATAAAAGCATCTGCCAAATGGCATAAATGTTCTGTTTTGATGGGAAAGTTCAAATCTCTGGACCACCGAGCAGACACTGCTGGTCCCTTGTGCAAGGCCTTTAACCTCAGAAGTTCAGTTATATGTTGTTGTCTTTCAGCAGCTCCCTGTTAGGGGTCGCCACAGCAGATCATCCAAACCACATAATTTTGATTTGGCACAGGTTTTACATCGGATTCCCTTCTTGATGCAACCTCCCTATTTTATCCAGGTTTGCTACTGGCACTGAGAGTTAACCCCTCAATGGCCAGCCTGGATTTCCAACCCGGGAATCAAACCTGGGACTTGGATGTGAAAAGCACAGGATCTTGACATTGGGCCTCGATGCACTAAAAATGCACACATGGTCACAAAGGTTCATCCTGATATCCAGATCCCCGATGAACCCCAGACACTTCCATTCACAACAACACACGTATTGTTCCGGAGTGTCTCAGCTTAGTATAAACCTCCCGTCTGCTTTTTATTTTCCCTTCTTTTGTTTATCTGCCCATTCATTCTCTGCTCTCTGTCACAATGGCACTTGAAACCATTTCAGACACGTCACATTTACGCATTATTTCTGCTTGAAACAGCTTCTTCCTTCTAAGGGAAAAAAGTAAGCTTTCAGTGTGGGAGTGTAATCTTCAGTGTGAATTACTGCCTTATTTAAATAAAGCTGAAATGATTATATCCATTTGTCAACTTGCAGCATTACCTACAGGAACAGCTCGGCTGCATTTTCTTCCAGAAAAGTCTAGTCTTGCCTGACTGAGCAGTGTGTAATGATGTGTACTGTTTAGCAGAGTAATTCTATACTGGAGGTCATTGTTGATGGTGTTTTGTCCCCTCCCTCACCCAATATCCCTCTTTACCCCATACTTCACACTCATCACCTCCTCCACATACAGTACAAAACTCACCATGAAGCCTTATACTACCCTAGTGGGTAAACAATGGCATGCTGCGGCTCTCCTTAGCGTGACCCAACAGCACTGTGGCACGACACCAAAGCCCACGAGGCCTGCAGATATTCGACAAGGAACTTGTTGTGGTGGCTGACTTCTTTTCTGGTCTTTAACATCCTACCCCAAAGCCACCACTGTTTATTCTTCACAGTGTGGGGAAGAGCATGGAAACTATGTGCATTATACAGTAAGTTCTGCACAGTTCTCCCAGGCGACGGTATACAGTACGTTACTGAACATGAACATGAACAAATACAGTTTTTTAATGCTTGAAATGAATATGTGAAGCCTGAAATGCTTTAAAGTGACTTTTACAACTCCAAAAGTAAGAAAATTTGTGTTCAAGAATTTTGATTTATAAAAAAGGCCTCTGCCTGAAGAGCAGCAACAAATCACCAAAATTCAGACTTTAATTTTTTTTTCAATCTAGTAGCATAAAATGTAATAGATTTCATGTAGAATATATACATTTGTGTTTTTAGAGTTTCTAAAATAAATGTATATAGAAACTATAAAAATAAAATAAATCAACTTAAAAATAACCAGAAAACAGCGAGTTAATTGACAAATTTTTTATTATTAAATATTTTAGTATATAATATTTTCTGTTTTTATTAAAACAGTGTATTGGCAATCTGATTTATTTATTTATTTGTTTGTTTGTTTGTTTGTTTATTAAAGGTGAAAACTCTTAATTCATCACTTCAGTTTTCACATTTATGTTTAACAGTTAATATTAACACTGTATATAAATATTTTGTCTTTAATCTTAACAGATTAACTAATATGATAACAATTATTTTGTGAATGTTGTGGCCAAAAATATTTCGCTTTTGCTGTGGCTTGTCTCAAAAAACATTTTGGTGAAAGTTGAAATTGAACACAGAGCTAAGGACTTAAAGTTGGTTGTCCTAGCCATATAAAGTGCATCTGTGCAACATGGTGCAAGACAAAACATTACAGGACAAAAAAGAAGGAAAGAACAGTTAAAGGCAGGGTCTCCGTTGTTTGAAAGCCAATGTTAACATTTGAAATCACCAAAACAAACACGCCCCTAACCCAAATGGGTCCCACCCCTGTATTGATAGCTCCGCCCACACATACTATATACTATATTGATAGCTCCGCCCACACACAGGCAACTAATGGAAAGAAATGTGTCTTTATCATAGCTGAAGGGAAGAACAGTACGATTGCAGATAAACAAACAAGCAAAAATGACACACAAGCATAATCATGCAAAGGACAAAGGCATATATTAGTTCTGTGTAACAAAGCAAAACCAACGTTACTCATCTATCGAGAAGGAAAAAAGCGCCTCGGCGTCTTAAGTAAAGTTGAATTTCCTGAGTCAATAACTCCTGAGCTAAACACTGTTACTACACAAAACGCGGTTGTAGCTGCCTCTCTACATTACTACGATAGAAAAGAGGTGTTATTTGTGTAGTAACAGCGTTTAGCTCAGGAGTTATTGACTCAGGAAACTCCAATCTGTGAATATGCTCCAACTTCCTGCTCCTTCAGTTCTCTCCAACGTTGGAAAGCTGATCCTATATTAACACGTCCTACTTCTTGCCTTATCGTAAGCCTTTAGTCGCTTTCTTTCTTTGTTTTTAATCCTCCATGTCAATGTTAAAACCGCTTTCTGCTAATGTCACACATGCGCACTGAACACTCTCTCCACACATATTGACAAGCCCCGCCCCTTTCTGCTCATTGGCTACACGTTTGTTTTAATTTATGTTTTGATTTCTGTTTATTATTTGGCCGACTCAGTTTTCTGAAGCATTTCTCAAAAATCGGAGACCCTGCCTTTAATATAACAGCAGCAGTTATATGGGGTATTGTAATAAGTTTTGCAAACAACGTGCTAAACAGCATGTAAAGAGTTTCATATGGGTGGAGCTGTAGACATGAATGTTTATTGGATGAGTTAGTATTTGGTGCAGATCAGTGCAGTCCACACGGTTGAGTGTGTGTGAGCTTGTTACAGTTCAGTTCAGTTATTGAGGAGTCTCATGGCTTGTGGAAAGAAACTGTTATACACAGTCTGGTCATGAGGGTCCAACTGCTTCGGCTGTTGGCTTTGCGAATACAACGTGTGGTGTAAATGTCCATGATAGAGGTAAGAGAGACTCCAGTGATCATCTCAGCTGTCCTCACTATCCGGCTGCAGGGTCCTCCGAGACAGTGCAATTCCCAAACCAGACAGTTATGCAGCTGCTCAGGATGCTTTCAATGGTCCCTCTATATTATGTAGATGTGCTTTCCTCAGCCTTTATATAGAGTAGAGACCCTGCTGGGTTTTCTTAACGATTGAGCTGTTTACCAGGTGAAGCTTTCTGCCAGATGAACATCAAGGAATTTGGTGCTCTTGATAATCTCTACGGTGGATCCGTCATTGTTCAGCAGAGAGTGGTCTCTCTGTGCTCTCCTGAAGACAACAACAATCTTTTCAGTTTTATCAACACTCAGAGACAGGTTGCTGGCTCTACACCAGGCAGTTAGCTTTTGCACCTCTTCTCTGTATGCTGACTCGTCGTTCTTGCTGATGAGACCCACCACGGTCGTGTCATCGCCAAACATGATGTGAATGTACATTGCTACACAGTCGTGAGTCAGCAAAGTGTACAGCAGTGGTGGGGCGCCAGTGCTCAGTGTGGTGGAGCTAGAGATGCTGTTTCCGATCTGAACTGATTTACGTCTCTCACTCAAGGAGTCCAGGATCCAGTTGCAGAGGGAGGTGTTCAGGCCCATCATACTCATCTTTTCTATCAGGTGCTGAGGGATGATTGTGTTGAATGCTGAACTGAAGTCTATGAACAGCATTCGCACACATGTATCTTTATTTTCCAGGGCAAGATAAAGTGTTGTGGCAATGGCATTGTCCATGGAGTGGTTTGGACGATACGCAAACTACAGGGGGTAACTAGGTCTTGATGTGCCTCATGACAAGCCTCTCATTATGAAGCACTTCATTATGATGGCTGTGAGTGTGATAGTCATTGAGACAGGACACTGTAGACTTCTTTGGCATGGGGACGATGGTGGTTGTCTTGAGGCATGTAGGAACAACGGTCAGGAATGCTGTCTGGCCCAGCAGCCTTCCGTGGGTTAACTCTGCATAGAGTTCTCCTCACATTGGCCGTGGTTAGACAGAGTACCTGGTCGTTGGGGGGGATGGATGGTCTTTCTTGCCGCTACGTTGTTCTGCACCTCGAACAGAGCATAGAAGATTTTAGCACACCTGGGATGGAGGCATCACTGTCACAGGAAGGTGAAGCTGTCTTTTAGTTTGTGATCACGTGTGGTTGCCCTGCCACATGCGCCGGGTGTCTCCGCTGTCCAGGAAGTGACTGTGGATTGTCTGGGCCTGTGCACACTTTACTTCCCTGATGGTTTGGAACAGTTTGACCCTTACTGTCCTTAGGGCCGTCCTATCCCATGCTCCGAAAGCTAAGTCCCTAGACTTCAGCAGCACATGCACCTTAGCAGCCATCCACAGTAATATATAATTACTGTTTATGAAAACTGTACTTATGCTCGATGCATGTGAATTAAAGAGCACTTTGGCTGAATGTGTGTTGTGATGACGTTACACCACATGACTCAAATCTGCAGAAATGTGATTTTATTTTGGAAACTTGCAAACTTGTCCTTCTTGCTATGGCAAAATCATAAAATCTTAGAAGGGCTGATTGAAATTTCCATAAAGGTCCTTATTTTTCCTTATTTATTGCTATTCTGTGAGGTTTAGTGTGATTATGCTAGTAAGGGTGATTCAAAATGATCTAATAGAACATAAGAAACCCGATATACAGTAATACCTCGAGATACGAGTTTAATTCGTTTCATGACCTTGCTCGTATCTCAAATTGCTCGTATTTCAAAGCAATTTTCCCCATTTAGATTAATTGAAATCTCATTAATCCGTTTCAGCTCGCAAAATTCCACTCCAGTTGTTTGTTTGTGTTTTGAATATGAAAAATGTACAGTACCTGTATTTATAAATGACAAATATTGTATAAAAGCATACAGTAATAAAAGACAATGTTAAAAAAATAAACTGGTTTTACTTTACGGAAGATGCGCACGGAATTTGAGGGAGGAGTAAACAGGCGGAGGAGTTAGGAGGAATTCACTTTCGTTCACTTACTCGCTGCTGTGCACTCTTAATGCTACTTTACACTTAAATGGAACTTAACTAAACTTCACTAAATGTAATGAACTTAACTGAAATTCTCTTAACTTATCTGAACTTAATTGCTACAATTTCTGTTTTCTATACTTTAATTTTGCTTAATTTTCTTCATCGCTTTTCTCTTCACTTTTTTTGCCTTTATTGTCACTCTTTCCTCACTAACATCTGCCGGTCATTTTAATAAAAACCTGTCGGCATATCAGATGTGGTGTAGTCGCACAAGTTCAAATTTTTTAACAGATCCAAGGCTCAAAAGGGATCCGAAAATTACGGATCCGCAGATGATCGGCACCTCACGCAGCGCCTTTGCGACTCTCCATAGGAAATTAATGATTTCCGGTTTAATCGGCCATCGTTTGTCGTGTGCAGTGAAAAGGCGGCTTTAACCGAGTGAGACGCGGGAAGCTGAGGCGGGGGAAACAGAGCACACGTGGTTGTTGGGGATCTTTGTTTCGTCGGCGGCGGCTCGGATGCTCGAATCTCAAAAAATTGCTCGTATCTCAAGGCAAAAATTTGGTCGAATCACAGCTCGTATCTCAAAAAATTTGTATGTCAAAGCACTCATATCTCGAAGGTGTCACTGTATTATGTTATAATACAGTATATAAGAGCAGTATATAAGTGCCAGTGTATAATTTATTAAATTAATTATTTTACTGACATTTTACTTCCCGGACCTAAAATTTCATATTTAAGAAATTTTATTTAAAATGTATTTTTTACCTAAACTACCATTTAAATCTGTGGTTTAGAAAATGGCACATACATGGAACATGGGAATGCGGACACTATTTTGGCACAGTCACAGAAACAGATTGTGTGATCCAAGATGGCGGCGCGGCAGTAGCACGCAGCGGCCTCTCCGGATTCAATACGGTGCTAATTACGTTTTTAAGTTTTTATTTACGGTTTTGAGCCCGACCATTGCTTCTACATGGATGCCAGAGACAGCGGTGTTCATGTATACAAACATGTATACAAACACCAGGACCTAATAAAGTACAGAAATCGTGTAACAACCAACCTGCACGATGATGTACTGGTTAGGCTTCGTGACCTCGGCTTGCTGCGGAGACCAGGCCTCCAGTCCCCGGTGTCGCCTGATACCAGAGACCAGGGGAGGGGACGCCGAAAGCGGTTCGCGAGGAAGCGGAAGCGTGGTAAGCGAGCGGGCGTCCGTGCTAGGCTAAAAACAAACCCTAGCCGGCCGGCTCTCCCATCCATTCTACTATCCAACGTTTGCTCCCTGGACAATAAACTGGACTACATCCGACTCGAACGCTCTACCCGGAGAAGAGGTTAGAAACTGCTGTGTGTTTGTTTTCACGGAGACGTGGCTCAGCGACAGAGTTCCGGACGCCGCCATTCAGCTGGACGGGCTAACTTCATTTAGAGCCGACAGAAATGCAGCTCTTTGCGGTAAGACTCGCGGTGGTGGTGTGTGTGTTTATATCAACACGGAATGGTGCAAGAACTCTGTGCTTGTTTCTACTTACTGCTCATCGTCAGTAGAGTTTGTGACTGTTAGATGCAGACCATTTTATTTACCACGGGAATTTACTACTGTTTACATTGTCGGAGTTTACATTCCTCCTAGCGCTAATGCTAAAGAGGCGCTAAGTGAGCTATACGGAGCTATTAGCGACCTACAGAATGTTCACCCCGACGGACTTTTTATCATCGCCGGAGATTTCAACCATGCAAATCTTAAGTCAGTGCTCCCTAAATTCCATCAGCATGTGGACTTTGCTACGAGAGGTGAAAACACGCTGGATCTTGTTTACACAAACATTCCCGGCGCGTACCGTGCGGAGCCCCGCCCCCACCTCGGCTACTCAGACCACATCACTGTTATGCTAATTCCAGCATACAGACCACTCGTCAGACGCTCAAAACCGGTTCTGAAGCAGGTGAAAACCTGGCCAGCAGGAGCCACTTCTGCTCTTCAGGACTGCTTTGAGTGCACTGACTGGAATATCTTCAGGGAGGCTGCAACCAACGGCGACTCCGTCAACTTGCTAAGACTACATGGCAAACATTGTAATGAAAATAAAGAAACCTCTGTACAGGACGTACAGCAACATGATTGTGGATTCCTTCTAAAACCCTTGTCAAAGTCTGGCAAAACCAAGACCCATGCTATATTTTCTCTGCCCAATTATATACTTTTAGTCTTTATTTTCTCTCCCAGACAGTTCTTGCTAAACCAAAATAAAAGTGTATTTTGACTTACAGTTCTATAAGCGCCGTACTGGGGATGTATAGTATAGTTACCCAGAAGGGTGAACAAGTTCAGGCTCAGTGTGATTGGCAGAGGTTTGGCTGTCTTGTTATGCAGTGGGTCCTGTGGTCACTCTAGAATGAAACCTGTCATCTCTTCCTCTCTAGCAGTCTCCAAAGGTCAGGCTATAGCGAGGGATTGTCTTTCATCATACTGACAAAACCAGCAGCTCGGACCATCAGACCTAACAATAATGTAGCTCTGAATTCAAAGAACGACTGTGTGCTAAGCTAGCACATTCTCTCTCTCTCTCTCTCTCTCTCTCTCTCTCTCTCTCTCTCTCTCTCTCTCACATACACACACACATACAGAGTTACTTGTGAAATATTATTACATATCAATCAGTCAGTCATGATTTATCAAGTCTCTGTCTGCGTTTTAAATAAACGTTAGTACTGATGCCTAGATGTTTTATCACCCTGACTCTCAGATGTGCCTGTGTGAACCTGGATAAAGAACAAAAGTGTTTGCATGCTTGCCCCAGACTGGACTCTTAAATAAGAAACACAGAAGCTTTGAGTAGATGGCTGAAGATGGAAGGGGTGATGAAGTAAAAAGTCAGAGGTTTCGTTGGATTTAGAGGAATCGGAAAACACCGACCTGCCCTAGTCTACATTTACATTTCCAGCATTTGGCAGAAGCCCTTATCCAGAACGACTTGCATTATCTCATTTTTTTATACAACTGAGCATGTGACAGTTAAGGGCCACGATCAGGGGCCCAACAATGGAGGCTTGGTGGACCTGGGATCGAACTCACAACCTTCCCATTAGTAGCACAACACCTTAAAGACTAGGCCATTACATTAGAAAAAAACAATAAAACAAACAACAGATGAATAGTCAAAATACCAAAGAATACTGAAAATAGAACACAGGGCTGTGAAGTGTCACGCATTGAGTGTGACAGTCACGCATTTCGGTCTTTTGTCACGTTCTCCTGCCACACATTGTATTTCTCATGCAGAAAAACTTTTTTTTTCCCCCAATGAGGGGAACTGCCTCACGTGTATTCTGGTCACGTCACGTGACGTCACGTGATGTAACGTGAAAATCAAAAATTAGCACAACACGCACATGTGACATATCAAAACACTCAGCACGATGAGGGGAACTTGCTGCGTGCAAGCACCATTCACATTTTCTTCAGGAAATGTACATTCTAGTTATTATTACTATCCTTGTAGTCAGGTTGATTCAGAAATGAGTCTCGCCGCGTAAGTTCTTTAAAAACCAGAACAAGATCAGACGCTTGTGGTTCTTATCTATGCACGGTTGCTGTGTCCTAGAGCACCACACAGAAGGAGGAAACATTAAAACACCGATATAAGCTAAAATGAATCTAGACCTAATCTGGTAATCTGATAGCAAAGCAAAATCCTGCTCTTTGGCACTGAACTGTGATTGATATGTGCATTTATATTGAGCGACTACAGTGCGACTCCTAAACCGTGAAGGAAACGCTCTTATTTCTGTCTAAAATATGCAGATGCAGAGGAATAAAAAATGACTACGAATCCATCTCTGCCACCAAGCTAGTTATTCATACATGTGGAATTACATTGCAGTGCATAACACCATCATGTATTCTGCATATAAACACCCACAATTACACATGCACACATACACACTGTCACTATCTCCGTCACACGTGCCTAGATGGCAATTCCTGACGAAAGATTCATCACTCTTCCCTAGGAATGATGGATAGAAATTCTATACAACATACATTTTGCAAATCTTCATCGCCTCACACCATCCTGAGAGCGAACAACGACGGCGCCTGATAGGAGGCATGATGGACATTTGAGCATTTATTAAATTATTTCAATGCAATTCATCTAACATGCATACACACTGCTCTCTTCAGGAAGGGATTAGTCTTAAAGATTAAATCAGACCATAACGACATAAACACACGCAGCTATGTCTTGCCTAAATTTCCTGAATATAATCGACAGTAATCAGAATCATTTGGTTAGTATTTTATTTGCTGGCAACCTACAAGAGATTGAAACTCCTCAGCTTGGTTCATAGCCCTACCACACGCTTTCAATCAAATGTCACCAACTGTCATCATGTCTTATAAGTACAACAGGGAAGAGCCAAACAACCTAATGTGACCTCGAGCAAATCGAGGCAATAATCTGTGTCGTTATTCCTGTCCTTCAGGCACATAGGAATTTTATAAATCAATAGAATTATGGAGAAATCAGAGCTACATTTTCCATCGCAGTAAATCGTTTAAGACATGCTTTTTGATCTAGAGGCCATGGCTTTTTTTTTTCCTCTCTCTGGCAAACCATTTAAAAAAATAATAATAATAAAAATTACCTCAGTGAACTGCTTGAACTTGCTGTTCAAATAAAACCAGACCAAGATTAAATCATTAAATATCGACAATTATTCTGAAGCTGATTGGGTTTCAGAGGATCCTCACTAAATGGGTCAATTCGATTCAGTTTTAGTTGGATAGCACTTTTATAGAACATTTTTTTAATTGAATTTATTTGAATTTACCCCATTTATCCCTAATGAGCAAGCCTGTGCCGAGCGTGGCAAGAAAAAAGCTACCTTAGATGGTATGAGGAAGAAACCTTGAGAGGAACCAGACTAAAAAGGAAACCTATCCTCATTTGGGTGACACCACAGAGTGTGATTATAAATGATTATAAACACTGGAAAGTGTAATTTATAAATAATGTCCTTTCTACGATCATATACAGTCAATTTAAAGTTGTGTAACCAGATCCTGTGCAACTCATAAATTAGATCGTCATCTGAGAGATCATTTTAGATTCAACACCAACTCCTTTCGTGCCAAAGCCGTCTAATATTCAATGATGGAGATGCAGCATATCGTCGCTGTCAGGCGGAACCCTCCTATGTCCAAATTTTGTCAATTTCATATTTTTTCACATATCGATGCTATCGGTCAGTCCCCACGTGGGTCTGTTATTTTTACAAGTTATTAACCAATCTAAAGTCTGGAAAATAGCTTGAGCGCAAATCATTTAACTCCGTGATCACACACTTTATTGAACACTGCTGGCAGCAGCGACGTCTGTGTCCGTACCATACTTATCAATGACAGCATAATCTCGTATCTCCCTGCTCCCGAGTCATAAAACTTGTATCTCCGATAAAACATGACTTTGGGAAAATGTTGTGTTAATGTTTCTACACAACAGTATATGATAGCAATATAAGGTATAATAACAACTTTAACGATACAATGTTTAATAAAAATATGGCGTTTTTTTTATTTCCTGAATAAAAATAATGGTTTTGGAGATGCGAGGATTTCGCCCGACAGCGACGAAATGTTGAATGTTATTTTGTGCATTGATTAAGATCCTCATATGGTCGGCAACTTCACTGCGAATGTTGGAAATCTTCACAAAGCGGAGTCCAACTGGAGCTGGTACATCTCTAGATGCCTCAGGATCACCACAGGGTTGATGCCTCTTTTCTTTGAGGTCTGAAATCTTCATGAAGCCGAATGCAACTGGAGTTGGCACAATCTCTATACAGTATGTGTAGGTATAGGCAGAAAAGAGAATCAAGTGGAGGGGATTAGCCCAAGCACTTCAGTGTTTTCTGTGAAGACTGCTTTACCTCTGACCAGTGCAAAGCCTCAACACTGGAGTCACCTTCCAAAAAAAAATTCAAATAAAATTACTAAATAAATGTGTCCTTAAAGGATATTTTTGACCATATCAGTAATTATGCATGTTTACCCAATAAGTCCATGTATACACAGGTACTCTAAAAATGATCACAGCAGGTTCTTTTAGACCTTACTTTGTTCTTTTGGGATAATATCATATAATATCACCAATAAACTGCAAAAATCTTAAAGTTACAGCTTTGCCCAAGATTTTACAAAATAGTGACACTATGCTAGTGACTCCTTCCAGAAAAAGCTTCCCCACAAAAAAACTTCACCGGAGTCTGCATGTTGTCCCTGTGATTTTGGGGTTTGCTTTGGGTTCTCCGAGTTCCTCCCCCAGTCTAAAGACGTGCTGACTGGCATCACTAAATTGTCCAAGGTGTGTGAGTGTGTGTGTGATTGTGCCCACTGATGGGTTGGCACCGTGTCCATGGTGTTGCCTGCTTTGTACCCCAAGTGACACCTGGGATAGTCTCCAGGATTCCTGTTGCCACTCTGGAGGACAAGTGGAACAAAAATTTGAGCGTGGATGAATTTAAATGCAGAAATTCACCGGTACAATTTAAAAAACTGATCTGGATTTGAAATTTGAGGCCCTTGATTTTCTCATTTGGTTTTAGTAAGTAAAGTAAAGACAATTCTACATGCAGGATTTTTTGACCATGACCATGGCTTTACCCGTCATTCCTGATGCCCTTTACCTAACAGATTGACACGATGGGTCATTTCTATGCTTTCAACTATAACCCTGACCTCTAATGGGATCATGTGCAGTGCCCAAGCCCTGAGACCGACCTGAAATGATTCTTTGTGATGTAACCTCTCATGCCAAGTGACACCAGAATGTTTTGCCCCACTGTGACATGATGGCTATAGAGAGGCTGATTGGATAGCTTTGTTTGCAGATGACTGGCATACAGTAAGTCACCAGGCACACAGATAAAGCCTCAAGTGGATCAATAGCACTGGACCAGATGGATCAGGCGGTCAAATTTGACAGTGAATGCAAACGACAGGCATGTAAATGGCTGAAGTGGAGGCTTGCTGGAGTAAGGAAGAGCAGGCCAAAGACTGATTGATGAGCTGAAGAAGTCTGTTAGCAAAGTAGAGAGGGGTGTCAGCCATCGATAAGTTCACAGCGAGAAATTCCGACAACATATGGATCAAAGCCGGCATTAGGAAGCGATCGATACGGAGTCATGGCAAAGAATAAAAAGCCTGCAGATGGGCATCAACTGTGAAGATGATTAGAAAACTAAGAAATATATGTAGATGCAATAACTAGTTAGAGAGAGAGCAATAAATGAGATTCATTGAGAGGGGCTGGATCAATAGGGGTTAGTTTCTCGCATGGCTGTGCTTCAGTACCATGGGAAAATGCAGCTCGTATGGAATATCCCTTTGTTAACCCAGATCAGTATTATTCAAGCACAGGTTATCAGTTATGTGTTCTGAGTCAGGCTGTAAATAAGGTTAGAGTAAAATATACGCTGACCATCACATAAAAGCAGAAACGCATATGCAAAGCCTAGCAAAAAATGGATTTGTTTTCTATAACAGCATATCCCAGCAGTTTGCCAGTGATTCATTTGTTAATAGGCATGTTATAGAACATCTGTAAGGCAAGTTAGTTCCAGTTATTATTTACGTTATACAGCGATAAAGAGTCTTTTCTGCTGTTTCTTGAAGTGAATAAGAAAGATGCATTGTACAGAAAAGCTAACTGCTTTGTGCTAAAAACTTGTATTTTTTTGTTTGTTTGTTTGTTAAATAACAAAAAGGGCGAAATTTTAAAAATGTGCTTATTAATATCAATAGGTGATGTAGCGTGTTAGCCATTATCATAGAAGTCCATGTAAGATCACTGAAATGTTTTGTATAGAGCTTTTAACAACAATTCACATTGCCTCAAAGCAGCTTTCCAGAAGCAAACAGAATAAAAAATAATTACTTAAAGTTTAAAATTAAGTTACTATATATGTATCTAACATCTATCCCTAATAAAAAAGTTTGAGGCGTCGGTGGCGAGGAAAAACTCCCTGAGATGATATGAGTATGAAACCTTGAGAGGAAACAGACTCAGAAGTGAACCTCATCCGCATTTGAGTGACACTGGACAGGAAATAATGTAAATGTAATTAACGTCCTTTCTACAACAGTTTATAATTGTGCAGCTGAGAGCTCCTGAGGAACTAATGGGTCATCGTAAAGTATGAGTTCATTATAGCTTCTTAACTCTAATTCCTTCCTGTTAAAGTCTTCAAATGTTTACCGAAAGCCAGAGCACAAAGCTGACTGACTCAACGGCAGAAAAAACAGCACAATACATTAAGGAGATGCGGCAAAAGATCATTCAGGTTTGGTTTTACCGAAGATCACCACAGCACGTTTCTAATATAAACCTAATATAAATGTTTTAGGGGTTATAACTGCTAGTTATGATTATTGAAGGTAGGGGTAGGGTGGGGTGGGTGGAAGGATGGGGGGTGTGTGTGTGTGTGTGTGTGTGTACCTCCCTCTCACACTTCTCTGGAAAATATGCCTCTGATTGGTGATATGGGTCCTGCAGGCTCTACCAGACAAAGGGCTTTCAGCTGGTCAATAAGGTGCTGATGAGGAATGTTGATGGATAAAGTCCTGTGGTAATCTTTTATATTACCTACAGTGATCATTTGCTGGATCTCCGCAAGGTGTTTTGCTGGATGCTGAATGTAGGTTGGCACATCAATTCACTGAAGTATTTGGTTGCCGAGGGTCAGGGGGACTATTTGTGTTACGTTCTAAGCGACAAAAGAAGAGAGCCAGATTTATTTTTTCCATGACTCTCGTAATTAAACTTATTCACAGGCCATGTGACAGATCTCAAGTGAACTGAAAGAGCTCAAGTGCAGTTTCCTTGCTTCAAGCTTGTAAATAATTTCTGTACACTGAAATGCCATGTGGGCTTTTTTAAATGGACATGCTGGCTTATAACTGCTGTGCATACTCAGTTCAGCTGCCCTTTCTATTAATGACACTGTTATTTGTATAGCCAGGGTTCTGAGGTTATTTATTTGTTTGTTTGTTTATTTGTCTTTTTTTATCACAAAGCATTTATCACATTATCTTTCAAATCATATTACACACACACACATATATATATATATATATATACTGTATAAGAGGTGGCACGGTGGCTTAGTGGTTAGCATGTTCGCCTCACACCTCCAGGGTTGTGGGTTCGATTCCCGCCTCCGCCTTGTGTGTGTGGAGTTTGCATGTTCTCCCCGTGCCTCGGGGGTTTCCTCCGGGTACTCTGGTTTCCTCCCCCGGTCCAAAGACATGCATGGTAGGTTGATTGGCATCTCTGGAAAATTGTCTGTAGTGTGTGAGTGTGTGAGTGAATGAGAGTGTGTTTGTGTGCCCTGCGATGGGTTGGCACTCCGTCCAGGGTCTATCCTGCCTTGATGCCCGATGACGCCTGAGATAGGCACAGACTCCCCGTGACCCGAGATGTTCGGATAAGCGGTATATATATATATATATATATATATATATATATATATTGTTGGATGTGAATTAACTATATTTACGCAAGGGGGAACTTACCTTGATAGACTTGTGGAAGAGTTGATTTAAAGGATCTTCCTACAATCTATTTCTAGCTTAAAATATTAAAGGCTACATTTAAATGTTGTGTACATATTAGCCTATTAGTCCTGAGCACTGGCAGCACATGCAGTAGCAGGTGTACAAACTAATCACGTTTAGCAGATCTACAAACTTAATCATGAGGGAGAAGGTCATGAGCAGAGCTTAATGGGCTTTTCATCTCACTGGAACTCGATAACAGAGAAACTTTCCTTTACAATTAGTCAGAGGGCCGATCAATGCGGTGTTGAGATGGAGCGGGATAACAGGAAGATGGAGGAGGAAGAGAGAAGACAGGCAAGCTTTCAGGGAATTTGTTTTCATTTTTCAAATAATTTTTGCTCACCGTAATTTCATGTCCATTTTGTATGATTTGTCCCTGTTTTTAGTAAAAGTACAACCTCTTTTTGCAGTCTGGGGCGATGCTAGCATGCTGAGTGGCATTCTGTGAATATCTAAAATGTATATTTGGGCTAAATCTGTTCTCTAACTAAAATGCACATTCATTACCCTTTTCAATTTAATCAAGTCTCTGGAAGGCAATCTGTTCTTATCATTTCTAACGGTCTCCCAAGGTCACATCCAAAGCAAACAATGCTTCATGGAGCAGAAGTGAGTCGAAAGCCATTTTCATTTGTGTAGCCCTCAGCTGGCTAAGATACACAATAGAAATTCCTTACAGTTCGCTTGGCTTATGAAAGCGTCGGCCGCTTAGCATTCTACTGTAAGCGTTTTGAGCCGCGATAGCTAAAGAAGATTTTTCAGCATGTTATGTGTATTTCAGTCGTTTTCTACCGCTTATCCGAACTACCTTGGGTCACGCGGAGCCTGTGCCTATCTCAGGCGTCATCGGGCATCGAGGCAGGATACACCCTGAACGGAGTGCCAACCCATCGCAGGGCACACACACACTCTCATTCACTCACACACTCACACATTACAGACAATTTTCCTGAGATGCCAGTCAACCTACCATGCATGTCTTTGGACCAGGGGAGGAAACCGGAGTACCCGGAGAAAACCCCAGAGGCACGGGGAGAACATGCAAACTTCACACACACAAGGCAGAGGCGGGAATCGAACCCCAACCCTGGAGGTGTGAGGCAAACGTGCTAACCACTAAGCCACCGTATCCCCCTTAAGATGAATGTAGTACATATTATTTATTAGATCATTATAATTTTCTGATGCCTAATTATGAATTGTCTTCAAACATTGGTCTTTATTTACAGTATGTTACAGAGCTCTACATTTTATATTACATTGTTCTTAAATAGCTACAAAATTCAGTCATCGGTAGACCGCTGTGCTTAAGAGGAACTCGGGATGTTTGGGATTTTGTGGTAAAAATTACTCTTTCCTGTCATTTATTATTGTTTTTCTATGTTAGATGGAAAATTAGATGTTATTCCACACAAGAAAATGATATAAAGATATATTTTGTGATATTTCTTTACAATAAAATTGTTAATTTGGGAAACATTCAGTGTGTTTATGATTTGTGCATCAAGGCTCTGAGTGATTAAAATCCCAAACATCAAGACTAATTTGCATGCTTTCGAATAAATTACATGGATGTAATTAGTGGGTGTGTTGCAGCACGTTTAGAAAAAGTAATTATGAACACGGCGTCACGTGTAAAGATGGTGGCTGTGTTTAATTCAGCTTTTATTTCCTGCAAGAATAACTCTGGAAAATGAGAGCAGAGGAATGGCTCAAAAACGGTTCATTACATGTAACATACTCAAAAGAAAGCAGTTTTATTTGTATAGCCATGAATTTGCTATAATGCCCAACACAGCCACTTGGCCTATTAAAGTCTCAGGTGCTTAGCATTGTATTTTGGGGGGCATGATACTGTAGCTAAGGAAGATTCTGTGGCATGTATGCGTTTTACTTCGTTGTCTATTTTTTTAAAAATTATTGGGACTATGTGATGGGACTTGATGGGGAATTTCTGATTCCTAATTATGAACTAAAAACAGCATAAAAATGTAAGCCAATGGTTTATATAGCACAGACATACAGCTACTGTGTATGGAATCAATTTAGCATTACGTTCAACATAGATTTAGGATACTGAACATTTTAAGCAAAACTTCTATTCTTGATTTTTTTTTTAACAGGAATAACTTCTATTACCTTTTGACATTAGGGGAGACCAGGTACAGTTGTAACAGGGGACGGTTGTAACAGGGGACGGTTGTAACACCTTGAATTCCTCCAATCAGAAACAACCTAGAGTGATGACACTCACTGTGCACATGCTCAGTTAGTTTCCCTCCATTTTTGCCATAAAGGGAGCCACATTTGAATCTTCCTGACGGAGTTACCGTATCTACAAAAGATTGTTTTTGAGGTAAAAAAAATACTTTTCTTTCTAATGTACTTTTTTGGATGCTGTTATAGGATCAAATGTCTATGAATTCAAACAAGTATTATTTGAATCACTATTTTGTAAGCTAAAAATATAAATGGCTAGCATGTGTCAAACTAGCAGTCAAGCTAGCTCACATGAGACGACATGCGTTACAAACGTCCCTGTACACTGGGACGGTTGTAACAGTGGAGAGACTGCATTAAAATCAATTTTGCAACCTGTTCATATTTCATAAAACCACTTAAATACATTTCTTCAGCAGTTGACAGATTGAAGTTTATAATATAACAAATTGGTTATTCCAGTAAAAATGTTTTTTTGATGTATTGCTAAAACTTGCAAAAAGTGTTACAACTATCCCTGATCTTGTTTAAAAGAAATAAATATTGAAGTGCTCTGTTATTATATCACTTAAAATTTCCTTATTTAAAGAAAATAATGGATTTGTAAGGTAAAATAATAAGTTACAGTAATGACATGCTACCTTGAAATAAGTCTAAATTAGGACACAATGCCTTAGAAACAAAGTCAAACTAATGATATAAGTCGAAATAATGACGTAGCACAACATTTTGGTCACAATGTGCAGTTCAGAGATTTTATACTGATATAAGTTTATACTGGACTCTAAGGTCTTTGTTCACAGGGACGACTTCCATGTTTTAGCTTTCTCAGTTCGGTCGCTCCAGAGACTTTTAATGCATAATCTAAACTGTGAGACTACATATATTCACTCACATGAAGTACTTTCTGCATTCGGCAGCCTTGCCGTTTAACATGCGGGAACTATCGACAGTTATGTCCTGACTATAAATTAGAATAGTCTCATCAGGAATGTGCAAGAAAACAGCCAGCCTTTTTTATGTCTTCTCAATACATCAATATGCCTTTATAATTTTAGTACAATCAAGGCCTTTTACAATTCCTACTGTATAATTGCACTCTGTTGAAGTGCCATTATCCCAAAGCAGTGAATTATTGACTAGTAATCTTGCACTCAGAGTGCCTCTCTCTCTCTCTCTCTCTCTCTCTCTCTCTCTCTCTCTCTCTCTCTCTCTCTCTCTCTTTCTCTTTCTCTCTTTCTTGCTCCCCCTTAGTGAAAAATGCCACCGAATCAAGCAGACCTGCTCAGAAGCAGAAGTGATTATTCGGAGTGCAGTCCAGTCGCATGTAGATGAATAATGGAGAGAGTGTCCGCAAGATTCCTTCAGTATAGTTAACTGTCTCTCTCTCTTGCTCTTTTCTTCATCTTTCTTTCTGCCCTGTATTTGTACCCAACCCCTTTCAGACCCCGCTGCAGTGGAGTGCGAGCAGTATGACTTGGCCGTGTTGGCTGATACTCTCAGGGCTTACCTGCAGGAGCTGCCATGTCCCATCATCCCATCTGTGCTCTACAGTGAGCTGGTCTACACTGCTCAGGGTAAGTTGGCCTACAGAGACTGAGTATAGTTACTGTATTCTAGATGAAAGATGGTTTAAGGAAGCTCCACAGCAGATCGTCTGATCTGCATATTTAATTTTGGCACGGTTTTTATACCGGATGCCCTTCCAAGACACAACCCTGACATTTTGTCAGCTTGGAACTGCCAAAGAGTTATCCCCTCAGTGGCTGGGTTGGTGTTCTGCCACTGACGTGGGATTCTGTAATGAATACAGATCATAATCAATGAAAAGCTGCAGTGGTATAAGAGGAATAAAACAACCCAAGCCTGTATTTAATAATAAAATAAATGATTTACATTTAGTGCATTCAGCAGGCACCTTTATATAGAGTGATTTGTAGCCACTATAAAAAAAAAACACAGCCTCATTCTAGGTCAGTAGGTCAGAGATTATGAGGTTAGTATGATATAGACAGAAAAACACCATGGATTTTTCTATCATTAATAAGCCACTAAGCCTCAAGTGCTTGGTCAAGATGTAGGTCTTAATCGTAGGATCTGAGGGAGCATGGTGGAGTTCAAGGTGTGAGACATTAGGTGGGTGGTGGTCTGTTTTTAGCTTTGCAGGCAAGCATCAGGGTTTTAATCTGATCTGGGCTGATACAGGAAACCAGTGAAGGAAGTGAGTGCAGCAATAGGATGGTGTGGGAGAACTTTAGGAAGTTGAAAACAAGTTGCAGAGCTTTGTTCTGAGTCAATTGCATGGGACGGAAGGTGTACACGGGAAGACCTGCCAGGGTCGTGTCGCAGTAGGGCAGTCATGAAATGACCAGGGATGTAAACAAGCACCTGAGTTGCCCCTGTGGATTGAAATTGCTGGTTCTGAAGTACAACATGCATGACTATGCCAGGGTTAGGGATGTGAGGTGAGAAGAATATTAGTCCATGGTTAAACCAAAGGAGTGTGCAATGACAGATGGTGAGATCTGAGTTTTCCAGGACGATCACAAGATCTTGACATGGGGGGGTTACTCGGGTGCAGAGATTTACAGCTGCTCAGTCTTGTTGGGATTTGGTTTCAGCTGATGAGCTGCCATCTATGACGAGATGTCTGCCAGGCATGCTGCGATCCGAGCAGAAACATGAGTGTCTGAGGGACCAGAGGTTAGGATGAGTGTCATCAGAATAGCAGCGCTATGGAAACACAATCCTCACACTGTCTCGTTGTATGTTATCTGTTTCTTTATGTGGAACATCTGCAAAACAGCTGAGAATGTTACCTAGAAACTATGAGTCAAAAACTTCACACAACACTGACAGTGGAGACTCCTTACAGAAAAAAGCAAAGTAAACAAAATAAATCTCCTGTAAGGAAAAATGGTGTACGGGATTTGTGCGAAAGGATGACGCTATGTCACAAAGGGTTTGGTTTTGTGCATCTATATAGGTGAATGTGGCTGTGTGATTGTGTCGTAGAGGGGGTGCTAACATGCCTGAGGGTGAGATAACAACATTTATTCCTAACCTCATTCTAAATCACTCCCACTGATGCTGACTAGCACACACACACACACACACACACACACACACACACACACACACACAGTCTGCCTTCTCCCTTAGCCTCATCTGATCCTGAGCATGACCTGATTTAGCTAGGACACACGAGCTGAATTATGTAAGTGCTGTTCTCTCCCATGTCCTAGATCTTAACTGTCTCTTAATAATTATTCCCAGTAAAATAAATATTTTTATACCACATCTCTGTTGAATTCTACATTCTGATTGGTCAGTCCTTGTGAGGAGACACAGCACTTTATTATAGTCATTATAGTGTATTATTTGTCTTGAAGGAAGTGAGCAATTCAGACACAGCTGTTTATGGCTACTTTAATGTAAGCGATAACAGAAACTCAATTGATTTGGAGATATTTCACATTTTATGTTACTATAAATATATGCGTGATATTCATTCATTCATTCATTTCCTACCGCTTTTCCGAACTTTTCGGGTCACGGGAAGCCTGTGCCTATCTCAGGCGTCATCGGGCATCAAGGCAGGATACACCCTGGACGGAGTGCCAACCCATCACAGGGCACACACACATACTCTCATTCACTCACACAATCACACACTACGGACAATTTTCCAAAGATGCCAATCAACCTACCATGCATGTCTTTGGACCGGGGGAGGAAACCGGAGTACCCAGAGGAAACCCCCGAGGCACGGGGAGAACATGCAAACTCCACACACACAAGGCGAAGGTGGGAATCGAACCCCCAACCCTGGAGGTGTGATTTAAGAGGAATATTTAGGGACATCTTGTTTTTTTTTTGTTGTTGTTTTTTTTATATTTTATTAAATTATTGGTGTGTATTTTTAAAAAAATGACCATACAGATCTCTGCAATTTTTATTATATTAATAGTTAATAGTTAATGCTACAAAATGCAGTCACTGGCAAACGTCTGTGGTATAAGAGGAACTTGGGATGTGGGGATTTGTAGTAAAAGTAACTCATTCATTATTGTATTTCTATATTCGAAAACTTCCACACAATATAATTCAAGTGATATAAGTATATATTATGAAAATCATTGGGACATGAGAATCATTTGGTGTATTTCTTATTTTTGCATTAACTAATTAAGACTAATCTGCATGCATTCTGGTCAATTACGTGTGCAGTTAGTGAGTGAGTTGCAGAAATGGTGCCACATGCAATGAAGGTGACGGTATTTAATTACGCTCTTTTCACGTGATACTTGTTTTACTGCATTAATAACACTGAAACCTGGCACACGTGTGTGAGGTTACACAACGAGTAGAAAATATAATATGCAAAATAAGATTGCACATGTGAATGTTTTTTCTGTTCATTAGATATCTCTTTACAGACTGATCATTCAATAAGTAATGAAAATTTACCGCCACCATATTAAAAAAAAATTCATCATCGTAAGAATATAAGACGGGAACATTAATAATTTAATAATTTTCTTTGACGGAAATGGTTTCGACAGATTAAACCAAGAGTGCACTATTCATTTATTTGCATATTCACAGCCTTGAATTTTGCACCTTTTGAGTGAAATGAAATGTTTATTAAGGTGGACAGAATGACCTGGTGGCACAGCAGGTAGCATCACAGCTCCAAAGTCCCAGGTTTGAGCTAGTCCTGAGCTCCGGCAATGGATTTTCTCTGGGTTGTCCAGTTTCCTCCTGCTGTACAAAAGCATGCTGGTATAAAATTTACTCCAAATTAAAAGAAAGTGTGAAAAGAAGGTGTGAATAAGTGTGTAAATATGTGTATGCATGCTGGCCTTTGGTGGGCTAGTGCCCCATGTGTGGCTAGTTCTCCAGGAAAGCATGTGGATCCTCCAGAACCCTGACTAGGACGAGATATTACTGAAGATAAATAAATAGAGAAACATGCAAATCATTTGGAAACCACAATCTTTCAGGCTATTAATAAGTCAGTGTTCATCCGATTCACATGGTACACACTTCCACTTCTATTGAGTGTCATTTTGTCGCTCATCCACTAGTATCAGTTTTCTTAACCCGGGAATGAGTTTGTCTCAAATCTGCTGGACCAATTAAGCTATTTATCTGTTTTCTGAGAGAGAGTATATCCGAAGAATCCTTCTCACCGGTCTACGATGGCTGTATAGATTCAGTGTCATTCCCAGCAGACGTGCTGCTAAATGTCATCAAGTGTTTTTAACTGGGGTTCAACTCAAAGCCCAGTTAAGGCTAATCTTAAAGGAATTTTTTGTTGTTATCTGTCAGAGTGTATAAGTGAGTAGTACCAGTGCCTATCTGGCTTACTGGGGGCTTCTGTGTCCCATTCCAGGAATGTCAAGGCTTGTTTGCTAGACTGCGCTACCCTATATATATATATATATATATATATATATATATATATATATATATATATATATATATATATATCATGCTGAGTCCAGATGGACTGAACTAAGTTCCCGCGGCTGTGGCCTTTATTGAACGCCTTCATTGATCGTGACTTGCAGGCTTGTATTGGAGGGGTGGAGGGGGCTGTTCTTCAAACAGCTAGTAATATACATATGTATTAAAGAGCAAGGGTGATAGCTGACAGTGGTGTATTGCATGAAAGCACAGGGACTAGGTCTACCCCATTGGTCTGTAGGTCTTAGGCCAAGGTCAGAGGCCAAGGTCAAAGTGCTGCCCCACATTTGGGCTGGCTGGCTGTCAAGCATCCATCATTCTGTTTCTCCACCTCCTGCTACTCATTACCTTTGACCCCAGGACACTTATCTTACATAAGCACCAATGCCGAGGGGCCTTAACCAGCCACTGCGTAATGATGCTCATAATTCATTGTGGAAATGTAACCGGCAAAGGGGTTAAGAGTGTGTTCGTATGAGTCTGGTGTGTGTGAGCACCATTTAGATGTTTGTCTTTACTTAGTCTGAGAGCACCGTGACGGCTAAGATTTACACCACCCGCACTAAAAGCCACGCTGTCTGCTCGAAACATACAGCCATAAATATGCATAAGACAACTGTCAGTTATAGTTATTTTATTTCGACAGGTTTGTATGTCTAATAGGTACATTAGAAGGTATCAGTCATTGTTCTGGCTCTTGGGGACCGCCGGATGATTATCAATCAACACCAATAGACGAGCAGATTGTGCCTTTAGAGCTCTGCCACATGCGCATTGTACTGTTTTGCATGCGAGAGTCATGACGGTGAATCACTGGCCTAATTTTCAAAGCCAGATCTGCACCTCCTCCAGTTTTTATCTGCACAGATGTTGTCCTTTTTTCAGTGTGGGAAAGCCCATCTGAACGTTGCTAATTAATACATAGGTGGTGCTTTAAATCAGAGCCTTATTCCCCAGTGTCACAGCAGACAATATGCCTGACTGGGCTAACACTAAATCCCCAGTGTAGAGATGTATAATGTCATTGCTAGATGGGAATAATGATAGAGTAACATTAATTATTTGGGTCAGCCCATCAGTTCATACAGTAGCTAATGGCTACACATCTTTCATATTTATGAGGACTGGAGGAAAATGGGTGACTTGCTCATTCAGCATTTTTTTCTTTCTGACACTCTTTCTGTTTCACTACCATGCTACATGCACACACGGCCTTTTCACACACCAGAGTTTATGAAACCGACACACGCAAGAGCTTCAGTAAAAATAGAAAAGGTACACAGTGCAGAACTGGACCAGTGGTCCGTGTTCACATGCTTTCTCACTATTCATAGGGGCAGATTAGAGTCATCGGTTCACCTACTGCCATGTTTGTTATGGGTCGGAGGACCGGAAATGACGCTCGTAACAGAGCGAGGGCAAACAATGAACGTGGGTGACGTGAAGGCGGGAGGGCGGAGGGCGGCGCGGAAGGAGCGGCGGCGGGAAGGATAAGGGGACGCAGGAACCGGGCGGGACGGGCGGGCGGGCGGGCGGGCGGGAGGCGGGCGGGAGGCGGGGCGGCATAGCAGGGCACGGGCGGGCCGGAAAGACGCCGGACACCGGGCGGGCGGGCGGAGGAGAGGCGGCGAGTGAGGAGGGAGGGAGGAGGGGCGGAGGAGGTAGAAGCGGGAGGAAGAGACGAAGGAAAAGGGAGGAGGGAGGGCGGGAGGAGGGAGGGAGGGAGGAGGAGGAGGGCGGGAGGGAGGATGGGAGGGGCAGGAAGGAGGGACGGGAAGTGGAGGGAAGGGAACGACGACGGAAAGGGAGGGAGAGGGAGGGAGGGAGGGAGGAGGCGGGCGGGAGGAGGGCGGGAGGGAGGAGGGGAGGAAGGAGGGAGGCAGGGAGGAAGGGAAAGGGTGGGGAAGAAGGAGAAAGGGGAGGATGAGGGAGGAGGGGAGTGGAGGGAGGGCGGGAGGAGAGGAGATGATGAAGGGATGTGAGCGGAAGGAAAGAAAGAAGGACAGGAGGAGGGAGAGGAGGAGCTTTGGGAGTGAGTGAGGGATGAGGTGAGTTTGATAGAGTATGATTGAGGAGGAAGTGATGTGACGGGCATGAACGCGGGGAGTAGGAAAGTGAGGGAGTAGAGGCTATATTATGTGTGAGTGCGGAGGTAGGATTTAGTCTATTTGGTTAGTCATTTATTTTACGTTTATTTGTACTTAAAGTAATGAAGTGTGACTAATTCATTTAATTACATCTAATCTTATTTATGTTGTGATTTATTTATTTCTCGAGTGTGTATGGATTGAGGTATGTAGAGTATTCTATTTATTATGTGTATTAATTAGTTAATTTAATGTTAGGGTGCTACCTGTTTAATAAGGACACTCCTATCTTCATTTCTTTCTTTCGTATTATTGTAATACTGTACCTTTTAATTTATTTACTTAATGTTTTAATAATAAATTATTATTTATTTATTATTTAGTTTTATTATTTATTTATTGATTTATTATTATTTGATCTTAATTCTTTAATTTTATTTAATTAAATTTTTTTTAATAATTAAATTTATTTATTTTATTTATTTATTTATTTATTTATTTTATTAGTTAGTTATTTATTTATTTATTGATTTATTATTTTTGTATTTAATCTTTCCTTTTCTTTCCTTACCTTTTTTACTCCTTCACCTTTCTTTCTTTCTTTCTTTCTTTCTTTCATTCTTTCCTTTTCCTTTCCTTATCTTTTTTTAACCTTTCTTTACTCCTTCATGTGAAACTCATGATTTCTCTTCTTATGTTCAGTTACAAATTCAAGTCAGTTATCGTTTGTTCCTTTCTATACGCCATTTTAACAAAATTATAAATAAGATGAACGGTGAATGCCATATGTAAAAATATTTTAAACCATATGTTAAACTATTACTTATTATGTTTTAATTAAATCTCCTGTCCCTTTTATTTTTTTAAAGAAATAGAAAGTTTGGAGGATTGTGGTCAGCAGATAAGGAGGATCCTGGACTCGCCCGGCATGCCACAGTCGAACCACCAGCTCCTGGTCTATCTGACCCATCACCTCAGCAAAGTGACTCAGAGTGGAGGAGCCGCTCAGGCCAGCGCCAGGTTTTTGGCTCAAGCCTACGTCGAGTCTGTCTTTAAACACAGCCATTTCAGGTAAGATGCTGGGGTTGTGTTCTGGGCATATTTTCTTCTCTTTTTATATTGTGTTGAAATCTTTAAGAAAACCACCTCCCATATTATGTCTGGTGTGTTTAAATCTAGAGCTACATATGACTTCTTTAACAGAAACTAGTATGTTTTAATATATTAGGCTTAAAACGGTCTTGTGAGTGATGGACAAAGAATAATGACATCCACGAGGCAAAAAGTTGAAGAAAACGGCTTTTGCATGTGATAATTGTATGCAACAATAACAAGTCTGGATGTCAGGAGACTCCCAGGAAAGTGAACGTCCCAGGAAAGCTTGACTTCCATGAGTAATTACACATCAAGTTGTTGTGCTTGTCATTAAACTTGAGAAACAAATGGTTTTATTCAGAAATGTAATAGCTGCCCTTCATATATATATTCATTTACATATGCAGTCTCTGTTCCACAACTGATGCCTATGCATTATTAATGAAACTATTTTCAAAGCCACTCTGTATTTTCACCTTTAGGAATAAAGCAACAAATATTAGGTGTTAATTTAAGCAAACTAACAAAATGCAAGCTTCAGGAAGTCATTTTTTGAGTCATGCCTGAATGAAATTAAAAAAGTACAAATTACTACATGGTAATATAGCAAAAACCTTGTTTTTTGTGATTTGTACTTTTAAATTTGCAATTTTTTATGTTTATTTATTTGTTTGTTTGTTTGCCGCAAAAATTATCATATTATAAAAAATATTATCAATATTCATTCATTCATTCTGTATTTCATTTTCCGAACTTCTCGGGTCACGGGGAGCCTGTGCCTATCTCAGGCGTCATCGGGCATCAAGGCAGGATACACCCTGGACGGAGTGCCAACCCATCACAGGGCACACACACACTCTCATTCACTCACACATTACGGACAATTTTCCAGAGATGCCAATCAACCTACCATGCATGTCTTTGGACCGGGGAGGAAACCGGAATACCCGGAGGAATCCCCCGAGGCCCGGGGAGAACATGCAAACTCCACACACAAGGCGGAGGCGGGTGCTAACCACTAAGCCACTGTGCCCCCCTATTATCAATATTGTAAGATTAAATTATAAAAACTAATATATACAATGATTTCTATTTATATATTTGTTTGTTTGTTTGTTTATTTTGTCTTTTCTAACTGTTTATAGCATGTGTGTGTGCTAGCAGAGACTTTTTTTTCTGCTTTTTGCTTCTGTTTTTTCTGTATTATTGAGAAGGACGTTGTGGTTTGCGACGTGTAGCGGAGAAATCTTTCTGTTGAAATCACACTGTTTTACTCACTCTTGATACACGGCATGATCAGTGATTATAAATCACTTGTCTAACGTCCCTCTTGAAGCCGTGAACAGTTTTTCCCGGGCTGAGCGTTTTACTGTAAGACATATAAACCTTTATTTAATGTTTCTTTTGGGGGGGAAAAAAGGAATTCCTTTAAAAAAAATGTGTTTACAGCTTGCAGTGTTATTTACACATCATTACCCATGGATTCACACTCACACACAAACACAACAAACCTCTTAAACCTAGACAAATACACAGATGTAGTTAAAGTTGACATTTAAAGCCCAGTCATGCAGATGTTGAAACTTGTATTTGGAATGCTGTTGAATCTGTAGAATGTACGAATCTCTTGCTTTGTGTACAAACTGCTTGTTGTTGGCAAAACTGACCTCTAATGTTTCCACAGTTTTGCTGTATAAAATGATGATGTTGCGTATTAAGCAGAATGAGGTTGAGCAGACAAGTATCTTACTCAAGCAAAGATAAATCCACAAGTAAAAATAACAGCTGTCCAAATCCCTCCTTTATTTCCTCCGTCCTACCTATTTATTGTCTCACTTTCCTACATACTTACATACATACATACATACATACATAACAGACAGACAGACAGAACAGACAGTACAGACAGACATACAGCAACACGAGACAGACACACGACCGACAGACAGGACAGACAGACAAACATGACAGAACAGACAGGACAGACAGACACACAGGACAGGACCGACTAGACATACAGACAGCCAGACAGACACACAGGACAGGCCAGACAGCAAGACAGACAGACAGACAGACAGACACACAGACAGAGAAAGACCAGCCACAGACCAGACAGACAGACAGACAGAACACGACAGACAACACACAGACAGACAGACAGGAACACAACAGAAAGAACAGACACAAAGAAAGACAGACAGACAGAACAGACAGAAGAACAGACAGACAGACAGACAGAAAGCACAGACAACAACACAGACAGACAGACAACAACAGAACATAAAAGACAGACAGACAGACAGACAGACATACAGACAAAATACAGACAGACATGACAGAACATACAACAGACAGACATACAGACAGACAGACATAAATACATACATACAGACAGACATACAGACATACACAAACACAGACATAAAGAAACACAGACTACAAACAGACATACAGACACACACACACAGACATAAACAACAGACAGACAGACACACATACATACATACCTTACATAAATACATACATACACACATACATACATACATACATACATACATACATACATACATACATACATACACACATACATACATACATACATACATACATACATACATATTTTTCATTTTTACTTTCTTATATTACTTCCTTCCTTTTTTCTTCCTTTGTGCCTCATTCTTATTTTCATACTGTAGATCCCTTCCTTCTTTCCTTTCGTCCTTCTTTCCTTTGTGCATCATATTACTTTCTTATATCTCTTCTTTCCTTCCGTCCTTCCTTCCTTTCTTCCTTTGTGCATCATTTTTAATTTCTTATATCCCTTCCTTCCTTCCTCACTTCTTTCCTTCTCATTCTTACTTTCTAATTTTCCTTTCTTCCTTCCTATCAACACTGATTTAAGTTAGACCTTTTTCACAAAGCTGCATGCACAGAAAACTGGAGTCAGTTTTTATGTTTCACCTTTTCTTTTTATGTTTATGTTCCTTACAGTTTCTATCACACACAGTGAGGCTAATTTGCATAAAATTTTTCCCTTCATATTTGCTACATACAGTCACCATTTGGATTCGGACTATAAAACAAAAAAAGAAGAGTACACCCTTAGAAGAGTACTACCATCTATAATATTCACTTATACATACTAAAAGTGCCTTATCCACAAACTACTATGAATTATTCAGTGACTAAAGGGAAGTAATGGGAATAGTCGTGACAGTGAGGAATGCAGGTCTGGAGAACCCAGTGGTTTCGGGGCTTTCAAAGGATGCTTTCATTAGTAAAATTTATCCCAAAATCGAATGAGCAGCTCAGATAGTTCCATAATCACAGTGTATGACAACTTTCCCATGGAAGCCACGTCACTATAACGACTGTAGTAGTAACTTCTTAATTTCAGTTAGAGAAGGAACACGGTGATGAATCGCTAAAGGGCCGAAGTAGCCCTCGTGATTCAAGGCCCTCGTCACATTTCATCACAATTACCTTGTAAGCAGTGACACCACATATCACATAAAGTGCCTCGCTGTGTGATGGACTTTCATACATGCTGAAGGGACTAGAAAGGTAAATGAAGCATTGGGATTTCTACTTGGGTTAAGCACTCCAGCTTCTATCTCGCCTCAGTCTGATTTGATTGTAGAGACAGGACTTTCCTTTCTCATCGTGTCAGATCCACTCGTTCATTAGCAGGGGGAAGGGCTGTATTATGCCCCAAACACTCCCTTTGTTTAGTCAGCACAAACAGCTGAGAACTGTTGTCATGTACGGTTGAAATGTGCGTAGTTCTAGTAGTAGTAGACGTAGAAGTAGTAGTAGTTGTTGTAGTTATAGTGGTAAAAGTAGTAGTAGTAGAAGTAGTAATATATACAGTATATATAGTTGTAGTAGTAGTAATAGATTTAATGGTAGTAATAGTATAAGTTGCTGTAGTAGTAGTACTAGTAGTAGTAGCAGTAGTAGTAGACACAGGACTGGTTGTAGTGGTAGAAGAAGTTGTAGGAGTCGTAATGAATATGTATATTAGCAGTAGTAGACATAGTGGTAGTAGTAGAAGTGTCTGTAGTAGTAGTAGTAGTAATATTGGTAGTAGTAGTAGTAGTAGTAGTAGTAATATTGGTAGTAGTAGTAGTAGTAGTAGTAGAAGTACTAATCGACACAGGCGTGGCCATAGTGATAGAAGTAGTAGTAGAAGTATTAATATATATAGTAGTACTAGTAGACGTAGCTAATAGCCTCAGGCTAATAGACACAGGAATGGACGTGGTGGTAGAAGTGGTAGAATAGTAGTAATAGTCATAGTGGTAGTAGTAGAAGTGTCTGTATTAATAGTAGTAGTAGAAATAGTTGTAGTCATAGTGATAGAGGTAGTAGTTGTAGTAGTAGTAGTAGTAGTAGTAGTAATAACATACAGTAGTAGTAGTAATAACATAGTATAAGCAGTAGTAGTAAAAGCTGTAGTAGTAGTTTGAGTAGTACTGGTAGAAGTGTTAGTAGAAGTAGTAATAGTCACAGTGGTGGAAGAAGAAGTAGTAGAAGCTGTAGTAGTAATATATAATATAATAATAGTGCTAATATTATGTGTATATATACAGTATCTTTTGGGTTTGCAGATTTTTATAATGCAGATGGAGATGTTATGGACATAGGAATTCGAGAACAACCACCAGGGTTCACACAAAGGTCCTTAACTGTAGCTTTTATTTTTACTGAATAGAAGTTAAGCTTTCGGGACCAAACTTATTATGGACGGCGTCGCTTCCCAACATTGCTATATTTTTCTTTCTCAGAATTCTAGCGCTTCCCTGCATGACATTCAGACTATAAAAATGAGTCATCGCTCTTCCAGGCAGATCAACCGCTGAATCTCAGGACGTGACTGAGTGCAATTCGTGACATGACTGAGTGTGATGAGCTTAACCTGTGATTGTATGTGTGTGTGTGTGTGTGTGTGTGTGTGTGTGTGTGTGTGTGTGTGTGTGTGTGTGTGTGTGTGTGTGTGTGTGCTAGTGTTTCTGAAAGAAATCTTGATTAAACAACTATGTGCAGACTTGTCGCTTCTAACATCAACTTTGAAAGGGTTTCAAGTGGAGCTGAAAGCAATATTTGAGGTTGTTAAGCGTGATGCTGCAGATGCTCAACAGGCTCTCGGATTGTTTAAAGACATGCGACTGAGACTCGGTTTTATACCTGAGTGTTTTGTGCATGTCGGGTATCAGGATTATCCCAACATACAGTAATAAATAATACCGGTGTGAATGCAGATTGAAAACAGATTTAAATCACATCAGGCTAGTGTAAACAGGCTGGTCTCTTCACACCACATCGCATCATATCACATCACATCACATCACATCACATCACATCACATCACACTGTAAGTGAAACACTTAAACTAACAATTTGTTCCCTGTTTGTTTTATGAGTATTAAAAAAAAACAAAAAAACACTAAACCGAGTTTTATGGTTGATGGTTAATCAATTAAATTAAAAGATTTTGCTTGTGGTGTGTTTTTAATAAATTTGCATTTTTTTACTAATACAGTATGTTAAGGATAAGATTTGTACTTTAAAGGCTCTAATTTGATAATACTGCTTACAGAAAAATTATTTAAAAAAAACTTAACAAATCTCAACAAAAATAAAGAATAAAAATCAAATGAAAGTGTTCAGTTTTCTCTTTCTTCCCCTTATTAACAAATTTAATTTGGCCAAATTACCTTTTTTTAGGAGATTTGAAATGACAGTGGCCACTTGTATAAAATGTTTTTAACATTTTTTTATAGATTTTTTTTTTTTTACATATGTACAAAAGTTTGTATTGATTGAAATGTCAGCAATTTCTACACTGTGACTGAAGTTGGTGCAGTTGAGATGTTTGTTACAACAACTGTTCACTGCATAAAACAACAATAATGTGATTTTGGATGAAAAAAGTTTCATTTGAACACAATAATAATAATAATAATAATAATAATAATAATAATAATAATAATAATAATAATAATAAGTTCAGGATCCAGGGGGGTACGGATGTGCACGGTAGGTTGATTGGCATCTCTGGAAAATTGTCTATTGTGTGTGAGTGTGTGAGTGAATGAGAGTTTTTTTGCCCTGCGATGGGTTGGCACTCCGTCCAGGGTGTATCCTGCCTTGATGCCCGATGACGACCGGCTCCCCGTGACCCGAGAAGTTTGGATAAGCGGTAGAAAATGAATGAATGAATGAATGTTCAGGATCCAATCCAGATTTATAGAATAAAGGATAAAACATAGAAATATATAGAGAATTAAGATATACAGATAAGAATAAAATAGAATTTAAAGTTTTTTGTCCTCCTGTGTTTACAGTGCGGATGTGAACCCTGATCATCACGTAAAGATTCTGGAAGCCCTCATCATCGTGGGAGGCCTGACTGAGATTCAAGCTGCTCCAGGTAGGCAAGGTCTTCATCCTGCTCTGATATCTGAGTCCAAAGCACGAGGAGGTTCTGGCTATTAGTTATCAGTTTCCAGCTCTAGCTCTTTATTTTTTTTTAAAGCGGATGTCCACTGCAGCATATTTTCCTAGCTGAGGTCACTTATTTGATAACAATTTCTCTTCAGTAATTGCAATTGTTAGCGCGATGTAGGCGGTATTCGTCTCTCTGTTGGAAGTGATTAAGCTGTCCCTAAATAAAGTTAGCAAAGCGTGAGTGTGTGTGTCTTGGTGACTGATGAAGGCTGCTGAGGGGCCAACCAATGTTTGTGAATAGATGGCAACAGAAGAGAGCAAGGAGCAAATGAGCAGGAGATGATCCTCCTGTCCAAGGACTGACTAGGACTCCTCTGAGGCCTGGCAGCAGCGTGCAGCAATGAATCTTGATTTCCTTTCAGGGATTTTTTGGCATCCCAGCTTCCCTCCGTGATCTGTTTAGTGGTTTAATGAAGGATTTGGACTCTGTGCCTGATACAGTTCTTCAGCTGAAGTTTATTTAACATGTATTTCTCAGAGAGAGAGGGGGGGGATAGAAAGGGGGGAGAGAGAGAGAAAGAGGGGAGAAAGAGAGAGAGAGAGAGAGAGAGAAAGGGGGGAGAGAGAGAGATGGGGACTGAGAGAGAGCGAGAGTCGAGAGAGAGAGAAGGGACATCAGAGGCAAAGGGGGGAGAGTGGGGAGAGGGAAGCAGAAAGAACGACTCGGACGACGCTAAGAGAAGGGAGAGAGGCCGACGAGAAAGAGTAGGGGAGGCGAGCGAAGCGCAAGAAAAGAGAAAAGAGACACCAGATGCGGAGAGAGAGAAAGGCGGGGACAAGTGTTGGGAGCAGAGAGAGAGAGACAGAGAAGACGGAGAGAAACGAATGAGACGGAGAGGGACAGGAAGAGAAGATAGACGGAGAGGAGAAGAAGAGCACTGCTCGAGAGCGAGAGAGGAGAAGAGAGAGAGGAGGAGAGACGATAGAGGATGAGACCCGAGGAGAGAGACCGGATGGTGAGCATGCAGGAGAGCAGCACGAGAGGAAGCTCCCGAAGGATGAGAGATAGCGCAAGAGACGGAGGAATGAGAGAAGGTGCAGAGAGCCTATGACGAGAGGAGAGGAAGACGGAGAAAGGGGGGAGGGAGAGGGGAGAAGGAGAGTGAGGAGAGGAAGGAGAGAAGAGGAGAGGAGAGAGTAGAGGAGGAGAGAACAAGAACGGGGCAGAGACCAGAGAGGCAGCGCGTTGACGATGATGATGAATAGGGGGAAGAGAAGAGAGTAGAGGAGAGAGAGAGAGGGGGAGGAGGGACTTACCTGACGGAGGAGGGACGACGAACGAGGAAAGAGGAGAGAGAAGGGGGGATAGAGAAGGGGCGGGAGGGGGGAGAGACGACGCGAGGGAAGAGGGAGAACCTTGAGAGTCGGTGAGAGAAAGGGGGGGTGAGAGAGAGGAGAGAGAGGAGTAGAAACGGGGAGAGACGAGAGAGAGTAGAAAGAGGGGAAGAAAGAGAGGAGAGGTGAGAATAGGGGGCGGGGCGAGTAGTGGCGGAGAGAGAGAGCAGAGAGAGAGACGAGAGAGAGAGTCTGGACCAGAGCAGACCGGAGGGAGAGAGAGAGAGACGACGAAGAGAGCAGAGCCCGACCAGGAGCCTGGAGAAGCGAGAACGAGAGCGAGCGAGGAGAGGACCCTGACTAGAGAGAGATGGTCAGCGAGCCGAGGAGGCACTGAGAGGAACTACGTGCGGGCCTCTGGAGGAGCCCGAGAGAGAGAGAGAGAAGCAGGGGACTCGAGAGAGAAATGGGGTGCCCGATTGCTGCCTTGGGGCAAGAGAGAGCCGAGAGCGCGGGGGAGAGGAGAAGAGAGGGAGCAGATGAGGGCACTGAGAGAGGAGAGAGAGGAGAAAGGGAGGACACGAGAAAGTACGGGGATAGAAGAACGAGGAACAGAGAGCACAACGTAAGCGGGAGAAAGAGAAGAGGAGAGAAAGGGCGGCGAGAGAGAGAGAGAGCACGGGAGAGGGAGCGGGAGAGAGAGCAGGCCGATAGAGAGAGGGGGAGAGGGAAGAAGAAGAGAGAGAGAAAGAGAGACGAGAAAGGCGGGAGCGACGGAAGAAGAGTATGATGACGTGAGGTGATGCGTAGAAAGAGAGAGAGAAGAAAGGGGGTAGGGAGAAGAGGAAGAGGAGCGAGAGGGGAGCCCCCAGGGGGACTGAGGAAGAGGGACCTGAGAGAGGAGAAAGAGGGGGCAGGATGGGGAGGGGGAGAAGAAGCACCCGAGAGAAGAGAAAGGGGGGAGAGAGAGGGCGAAGACCAAGGAGGGGCCGTAGAGAGGAGAGAGAGAGAAGAGGAGAACGCAGCGATCAGAGAGAGGTATGAGACGCTTGAGAGAAAGAGAGTGAGTAAAAGGGCTGGGGAAGAGGGGGGGGAAGGAGCGGGAGGAAGAGGAGCTACAGGCGGGAGGAGGAAGTGGGGGACGGGAGAGGGGAGGGAGGGAGGAGAGAGGAGGAGCCGTGGAAGGTACGGGAGGGATGGGGGAGACGCGGCGGGGAGCGAGAGGGGGGGGGGCGCGAGAGAGAGAGAGAAGGCGGGAGAAGGGAGAAGAGAAGAGAGAAGAAAAGAGGCGGAGAAAGAGGAAGAGATAGAGATAAGGGGGGGGGCGAGAGAGAGAGAGAAGGAGAGAAGGAGAGAGAGAGAGAGAGAAAGGGGGGAGAGAGAGAGAAAGAGGGGGGCGGATCCGGGGGAGAAAGACGAGAGAGAGAGAAAGGGGGGAGAGAGAGAGGGAGAGAGGAGAGAGAGAGAAAGAGAGGAGAGAAAGGGGGGAGAGAGAGAAGAGAGAGAGACGAAGGGGGACAGACGAGGACGAGAAAGAGGGGAGAAAGAGGGGAGAAAGAGAGAGAGAGAGAAATGGGGGAGAGAGAGAGGGGAGAGGGAGAGAGAGAGGGGAGAGGGAGAGAGACAGACAGAGAGAGAAATGGGGGAGAGAGAGAGAGAGAGGGAGAGAGAGAGAGAGAGAGAGAGAGAGAGAGAGAGAGAGAGAGAGAGAGAGAGAGAGAGAGAGAGAGAATAGTCAGGCTCCTTCCTCCAAGGCTATAATGTTGACTTAAATCTATTATGGTTGTCATTGGTTGATATTTTTCTCGATTTAATTTTGCTAATGGATTTAAACCTGAGGTCTGATTTTAACAATTTAAATGAAAGAAACAAAACACAAGAGGAAAACAATCAAAGATGCACTGAAGTTGCTATAAAGTTACCGCCCTGGAATTGATTATTTTTTATAACCCTGTTATAAGCAACATCTTTTATTCCCCTTATACCACATCAATTTGCTAACGATTACATGGAATAATAATAATCATTTAAGTTCGAACACTGAAAACATGAACATTGAAACTTATTTTAAACAGCAGTTCCCTCACCTCCCACGTTCTCATTTTTATTCTCTTTTCCAAAAAAAAATAAAACTTTTTTATAGAAACTTTTATTATTACTATTTTATAACAGATTATGTGAAATATTACTTACTGTACAAGTCCCTGTGACTTTTTTGTGCATGCCTAAACAGACACAGTGCAGAAATAATCAGTAGCTCTTACATAATATTAATAATATTCAAACAGGAGCTGTTTGGAATTAGACTGGAATTTGAAATGTGAGCACATTGATATGAGCCTTAGACTTGGCACCAGAGCGCTCAGAGCTGCTGCTATCAAAAATGAATCAGCATTTTTTGACCAATGGAGAATTCAGAAGCAGTGTGGTATAATATGGATCTGTGGTGTTTAAAGGGATAGATGATATAGTGAAAGGTATTAGTTAGGATGTGCAGCCAAGCAGCGCGCTCTAAATATCAGCCAATATATTAAACAATAAAATGAACAAAAAGCTGATGAATGTGTATTTTAATTCAAACAAGCATTACAACTGTTTGTATTAATCTCTCTCTCTCTCTCTCTCTCTCTCTCTCTCTCTCTCTTTTCTCTCTCTCTATTTGTCTGCCTCTTTTTTGTCTTTTTCTCTCCCTCTGCCCATCTGTCTGTCTGCCTGTCAGTCTGTTCGTCTGTATGTCTCTCTCTCTCTCTCTCTCTCTCTCTCTCTCTCTCTCTCTCTCTCTCTCTCTCTCACTCTCTCTCTCTCATTCACTCACTCTGTTTCTCTGTCTGTCTGTCTGTCTCTCTCTGTTTTGTCTGTCTGCTCGTCTGTCTGTCTGTCTTTCAGTCTGTTCATCTGTATGTCTCTCTTTCTCTCTCTCTCTCTCTCTCTCTGTTTCTCTGTCTGTCTGCTCAACTGTCTGTATCTCTCTCTGTCTCTCTCTCTCTCTCTCTCTGTCTCTCTCTCTCTTTCTCTCTGTCTCTCTCTCTCTCTCTCTCTGTTTCTCTAACTTTCTCGGTATCTCTCTTTCTCTGTGTGTGTGTCTTTTTGTCTCTGTTTGTCTACTTATCTGTCTGTCTGTTCATCTGTG